>NC_053147.1:16320063-16623093 GCF_016808335.1 Panicum virgatum | reverse complement strand
AAATCAGTAAATCACACATGTTGCTGGTAAAAATTTTCCTGCTTTCATCTCAGAGCATCTCCAAGAGCTTTTCCAAAATCTATTTTCTAAATTATCATTTGAAGAGTCATTTGAGTGAAAATCGTTTTCCATATCTTTGTGTTTTCCAACTGCTCTTCTATATCTTATTTGTAGTCTAGAGAGCCATCCTTACTCTCCATCTTTGGCTAACATGAAATCCGGAATAGAGGATATTTATCTTTGGATATTCATTTGAAGAGCCTGTTGGAAGCTAATTTTTCATCAAAATCTCTATTCCTATAAATTAGAGAAGATATAAAGAGTCTCTTGGAGATGCTCTCACGGACTTCTTGTGGCTTATAGAATCAAGACTCTGAGAAATTTGTTTGTTTCAGATTACTTGCCCTCTAAATTACATAATATAATCTAGCTTATATAATTCACATGGATATAACACTACAAATTATAATCCAGATTATATAATCTATAAAATTAGATTATCGTAATCACACATATGACAGTCTGGATTATATAATCTAGCACGTATAATTGAATTATATAAACAGACCCTGAGTGTAACTTTCCTTGCCTCCACGATAATTCTCACTATATTGGCTAGGGAAAAAAATACTCACCCTACATTATGAAAATAACCTAAAGAACCTGTAAATTTATATCTAATTTACTCAGCTTTGCTTTGCTATTATAGAAATAATGTAAAGTTACACCCTAACCTTTATCTAGATTACTCAATTATATGATTATGAAAAAAATATTCCAAAGCAACGAACTAAACGTAACTCGGTCGATTAGTCTCTTTGTGGTAGAATATGGAGTACCAAGTTTGAGTCCTTCACTCAGCGCATGTGCTTGCACTTTTCTAGATTTATTTCAAAATTTATGTGTTATTTTTCAACGGTAGATGGCGTGTCTGTAAACAGCAAAATATCTTTAATGAAGTTAATCTCAAGATCCGATCCAGTAGTCATAGCCATATATGTTGCCATTATAAACACATAGCTCAAGTCAAAGTTCGAACTAATTAACATATGTCAAATATACATGGAGGTGCGATGTAAAATGGAGAAAATTATGAACAGAAAAGAAATGAGAAAGCATATAGAGCAATCGATAACAAAAGTATGCCATATCAGATAAGAAAATATAAGATTTAAAATATGAATAAATGAGAGCCATGCAAAATTAAGCAATTCTGGTTAGCTACAAGGCCCACATTATCCACAATTTATAACAATTAGTTTTTTTTAAATACTAGCACTTCCAGGAGCAATGTTGGGCTTGTTGATAATTTGGATACATAGTTTCTTTTCCCTAGTTTCCGTCCCAGACATGAGAAATCTTTGGGTTACTGCAAGAACTTGAATTGTTCCGTAGATAGTAAAATGAAGTGGAGAACTTCTCTGAGGCCTAACCTAAAATGGTAAAAACTCCTACTCTTATTGGGAGGGGGATATACCGATATTCCCAAAGTTCAACTAACCAGCGCCCACAATGTAAAGCTCCCAGCAATCCTGCACTCCCTACCCCTGAAAGTGCAGTTGGTGCACCCGTCCTTTACAGGATCCCGGGATCGCCTGCAGAATATCCCTCCACATGGCCGTTGCACACACCGCTGGAAGTGCAGGAGGCGGCGCAACAACACTGGAGGACCCCTCCTTTTGCTTTGCTTGGCGACAGCCTTTCTTTTCCGGTCACCGGAAGCGATCCTAGTTAGAGTTTCGTGTCAACGCATAAGAAAAATAGCCACCGGATGGCCGCCATCGGAATCGGCATGGATCGGATTTACCTGTCCTTTTTGGCACGTCGAAATGTGGTTGCAATGGGATGTGGCAAGTGGTGACAGTGAGCAGGCAGGGTGTGGCAAGTGGCGTGTGCTCAGCTCAAGGGATCATGTGATTGCTCCCCCCTTTTTTGAGGTATCTCAGCTGGATATTCTAGAGAAGATGCATGGAAGGGCGCGTGTGATCGGTGCTGAAAACGAAATGAGTTTTGGATGATCTGCAGAATATGCTCCCGTCTGATCCAGCTTGTTACGGAACAGTGTGGGTTCAGTGACAACACCACCTTTTGTGTTTGCTTGACAAACTCTAGTACATTCTAGTTGCCCAATGCAACCTGGGGTATCTCTCTCAGGCCGAGTGTAAAGTCGGTCTGTTGTCCCGACTTTTCTGAACACGGTTCATCTGAACATTTGCCAGTTTCGTATAACGCGTATTTACATTTCGTATTCTCATGTACACTCTCCCTGTGCTATGTTTGTCAATGAAAAAAAACATTTACCAATTTTAAGCCCACATGAACCTCTAATTATCTGGCATCATTGTTGGCTGATGATGCACCGACCGGGCCAAGCATGTGCAGAAGAAGCTGGCCTAGCTTTCCGGTGCCATCTTTCCATGGAGCACGCATTATCGACGCATCACCTAGCTATCTGTCTAAAATTATTCGGAGCAAACATGTTATTCGGAGCAACTGGTGTTTGTTTAAATTTGACATTAATTTGCAGCTGCGTCACTGCTCCACTAGCTCGGTGGTGGGTGGAGAGGAGGGAGGCGGCCGGCGATATTTTAAGTGTCCATCCTAGCCGATATGAAATGCATACAAGTTTCCTTGCATTATGAGCATCCATGGCACCATAAAACGATAAACGAAGCGGTGACACGTCATCAGCTCCGAGTTGTGGTGTGTTGGTTGGGTTGTTTATAGTTCTGTTTGTTGTCATCCAATCAGCCAGCAGTGCTTTTTTCTCATCTCAAATCAGCACCAGCTAGCCAATAATATTTTTCTCTCATAATAAATCAGTACCAGCCACAGCCAAACGAGCAGAAGTTTTTGCTTTCATTTGTTGAAATACATTGGGTCATCGTGGAATCTATGGTAGGTAAAATCTTTCTTACTATTACTAATTGGAGGCTCCTTTTGAAGACTCATGTGAAGCCACCTAGGATCCTAGGTGAACACTCTAAAAAATAGGTAAATCCTAAAAATTCTCACAAAAATCAGAAACATCTAACTGTCAACCCGACAACTCTAATCATAATAGTCATTGGATCTGTTATCTTTCCTAAGAAATTACCCACCTCTGTTATTATGAAAATAGACTAAAATAACCTCTAAACATATATCTAAATTATCCACCTCCGCTATTATAAAACAAAATTTAAAGTAACACCCTAATATTCATGTAAATTACCCACCTATGCCATTATAAAAATAATGCAAATAACCCTCTAAGTTTGTATAGAAACTATCCAATTATATCATTATTGAAGTTAAAGCAGCCCCTAAATCTGAAATTATGTAATTATAACAAAATATTAAAGTGCACCGTTAAAAAAATCTAAATTACTATTCTATCATTATTAATATATTATTTATGTTATTGCTTATATAAAGATACTGCCCACGATATGTGTCACCATGTAGTCATTTATGATGGGAGAGAAAGAATAACAATTTATAAATAAATGGCTCAATTAAATGTATACTAAACACACATGGAGATGTGATGCAAAATAAAATCTATTGCAACTAGATAATGACAAACATGTATTTTAGAGTATGTGTTAGAATATTTTATAGATGAAAGAGGGTGTGAGATAGATAATTATAATTATTAGCTTAAGCTTTATTTTTATATTATTTTTAATTAGTCCGTGCAGGAGCACGGGTTGATAGGCTAGTGCAGTAAGAATTAAGGAATTACAAGGTATTTTGCTAGGTCTAGGGTTTTCTTTTTCTCAGGTTATGCAAGGATTTACAAATCACTTCTACTCTTTTAGGATATATTGTCCAGCCATGAACAGTACGTTGGTGACATACATGTAGGTGCAGTTTGCACCATAACAAAACTGCTGCTGCAAATCCAAGTCAGAAACCACCTTGTTGGTATTGTGATCACACAGCACGCTAAGTCCCTGTCTGGACTGTACTACAGGCACAATTTGCACATGCATATACAAAGTCCTTTTCCTGAAAATCATCCAGGCCCAGTGCTTGATAGCTAATCAATGGCAGTAATAGTTTTTACTTATTTATTAGGATGCCATAAAATGTTAGTATCAAATAAGTGCTATGAAACATCCAATTGCTATAGCAATGGGGGGGACTGTTTGCTATAATGCAGTCTTACTGTTCATAGTGCTGCGTTGCTGTTTCCATTTCAAGTCTTTTTTCTCTCAGCAGTAGGCCTCCACAAAATTTATTCGCCGCGGGATGAGAGCCAAGTTCAAATGTTCAATTATGCAATCAGTGACGCACTTGTGCAATTCCCACTAGATCTCGGAGCCACCAAGTCTAATGGACCTACTAAAGTATTTAGGTCAGCGAATGTGTCTATTCCTGTTTATCCTCCCAGTTCTTTGTGGCTTGTTCTATTGTAGCATTGATCTGTGCACCATCCGGAAGTCTTTTGCCATGTTATTCCAAACTATCATAATGACAATGGACTGGTGAAAACTTGGAAATTGCAGGACACCGTCATTGGTAGATGATGCTAGAACAATGTCTGTTGTCTGATGATGCTTGTTTCAGAACAGAAGTCAGTACAGTTCATCTTTTGTTTCAGGAGGGCAGTACAATTCATCCCGCAGTACAACCGATCATGTAGTTAAAAATACTGATCATATGGAGTATTTGTGAAAACAAAAGTACAGGCAACTCGTGCAGCATATGCCATCCTTTGTACCGTCAACTTTCCAAAGAATCAATCAATAAGCAGATTAACATTTGGTGAATGGAAGCTTTCTAGAAAACTCATCAGGTTAGAATAATCTCAGAACCTTCCTGAGACCAACTTTACAAAGGAAAAAGTACAAGCCACTATTGCAGCATATTCTGTTATGCTCCTAATTAACCTTCAAAGCTAGAGGTTGAGATTTTCTGAAAATGTGACATTACAAGCAAAAATCTGAAACCACTCCAGCAGCACATGCTTTTGCCCCCTTTATAGCCTAAATTTGCCACAAGACACAACTGTAGCATTCAGCTCAAAAGTGTCTACTGAATTTATGTTCAGTTCCATATGTATTTCAGTGCCTAAAGAAGGTGGAGCAACAGGAAGATGATGGCCTTTTTCTTGTCACGAAAAAGAGGATGACAAGTTTTTTTTTTTGAGAATAAATAGGATGACAAGTTGCTTGCAGCAAGGAGGACGAAGCTAAGGATTTGGATAAGCTCGATCTACTTCAATAAGAGACCATGACACGAAGTAGGAGATGGGGAGGGGCACCTAAAAAGGAAGATGCAAAGCACGACGCCACATCAGTTCTTTAAACCAAAAACAGGCGCTTGAGGACGATATGCTCCAATCTGAATGCTCGGCACAGTTCCTCCATTACAGCCTGGGATGTGAGACCTGCGATGACACCCACCATTGGTGGCGCGCTAGCTTTGCCAAAAGTGGCTTTGCGCATCATGTAGCCTTCAGCTCTGACTTTTGGTGTGGCAGCTTTGCATTGGTGGAAGGCAATGCAGATGAACACGGCTTCCAATTAGACCTGGGGTCCTGACCAGGGAGATTTCAGTACGGGAGATCTGCAAGGAAAGATCATCATGATCCATGACAGCTGCATGCTAGTTTGGATCTTTCGGTTTGATGATTTGTTGCCCGGGATGTGTTTGTAGTGAATGTTTGTTAGCCAAATTGTTTATCCGCTTGTCCAAACTTGGCCTGGAGCACAATCCAAGCATGTGCATATCCATTTATCCGTGAAAAAGGACCATCTTATGTTGATACATCATCTGGTTTCTTTTTAAGTCGGAAATACACAACACCAGTGAGATTGCCCCGCACTGACAGGCTGGTATCAACTGAAGATTGTCATTCGCTGACATAGCAACGTGAGCCAGAATATATTTCAGTCTCGAGTTCACCAACATGTAACTTGGAGGCAGAAGCTATTAAGATTGCCGTCGGCGAACTTGTTATGCTAATGGTGCCATGAGTGACAGAATTGCAGATTGCTCTTTGTCGCTGGATCGTCATCGATCAGAATTTCAGACTCAAAGAAGATAGGCAGATGCATGGACTCAACGAAAAGGTGAAATCAAGACTACAGTAGAGCAAAACAAAGCGTACACATCCATGTACATACGTATCCGTATACGTATGCAAAGTTGTTAGGCGAAACGCAAGTTTGCAACCTAAACCACACAAAATGATGCCAAGAGGAGTACATGTCACAGGCCCCATCCGCCGCAGAGGCCACCAAGCACACCAAGCAACACCACTGATTAAAATTAGATCCATTAAACAGCAGACGAGTAAAATTATTACACACAAGGACGATTAAACAAGCGACTATAAATAAAAGTGCTAGTGGGACTTGCATCGCCGCGTAATTAATGCCTTGCGGTTTGCAAAGTGGATGCCAGGGCGAATGGAGTTTTTCAAGAAAAGGGTGCATGAGGAATAAGCACACGGCCTCTGGCTGCTACCGTTTTGACTCGAGAGAACGAGAGGACAACAAAGATTATGAAAATTATAGTCATAGCTCGTGCCCACCAAGGACCCAAGAAACCTGTCCTTTTCTCGTTTCCGAAGCCAGCGCGACGAGAACACGACGGCAGCTTCAACCAGAACGGATAGCCGACTGGAGAAACCGACTGATCGAGGAGCACAATGACATCCAGATCCAGTCGCAGGGAACAGATAACTCCGACAGAGCAACCGTGTTCAGATTAGCATCAGAGCACAACAAACTGCAGGGCTCTTGGCCCCGAGTGATCCCATCAAATGGAACTGGACACAGTTTAGTGGGCAGCTTTGCTCGGCGATCTAGTAAAGCCCAGTCGCAGGAAGCTGGGGCACTAAACATGAGCAAATATGCACTCTGGAGGCTGTTTGCAAGCTGCAAATCCTCCCATGAAATCATGAGTGCAAGAGTTATGAAGCACTGCGGTTCCATTATTACATGGTTCTACAAGTCAACATGGCACTGATGCATCAGAACACATTTATAAAGGATGTGTGCAGAAAAGATAACCAAAAAAGAAGAAAAACAATCAGTGTCACGCAAGCTACAACAGCCGATCCACACCATAGCACCCAACCCGCTCAGTACATTGGCATGGTGCCATTGGAATGCTGAGACAGCTTCATTTTTCACTTTACCTTTGCAATTAACAAGAAAACAAGCGGCATTACACCGGTACCAGCTATCATGATCTGACTGAACTTCAAAAACCCACCTGGGCATTGCTGACATAAACAAAAGGAGCTGCTCCTTCCTTCTTCAACCTAAAATTAGGCAGCAACGGCAACAGTCTCTGGCTTATCTATTCCTTCAATGTTGGTTATTCTCAGTTTCGTCAATTCCTGGAAATGGTTACAGTACAGTAAGAACACATGCAGTATTCCTGATACACAAGACAAAATCACAAAATACTTTAAAAAAACTATTTTTGAAGGCACACCCATAAAGGAAGTGTCACCGTATCTTTTAAGAACAGAATATAGTATAAACTACAAAAGTATAAATTTACCTGACGGTGGCCCTTTGTTCGCCGGTAATTTTTTCTCCGCTTCTTCTTGAATATGATAACTTTTGCATCTAGGGCCTGAGAAGATAATCAAGAGAAATTAAAGTCAAATCTATCCAACAACACGTTGCAAGGACCAATCAGATCAAAATAAACTCAGGTACGGTAACACCAAGAAGATGTATTGGCACTTTGGCAGAGAGTTCTTTTTATTATTTTTTCATTTCACATCTTTGATAATTAAAAACTAACATTTCTAAATGTCTGAAGAATATATTATGACAGCAAAAATCTAAAGTAGTATAGTGCTTAACCATCAGATGTAAATTGTAATTCAAGGTATACGCATAAGAACAATGCAGTCCAACGTGGTCGTCAATACATCAAAGGTGGTCCTAGGCACATATCAGCCAGTAAGTCATAAAAGTAGTTGATGTTGAGTAGATGTGCAACATGATTCTATCACTAGACAAGGAACGTGTTTTAGATGTTACAAATACAATCATATATGGTGGCATAAAAGTACAGACATAAGAAAATGAGTAAAAAGGAAAACTGTGGACTATAACCCAAACAAGGAAATCCACTAATAAGGATAAACTGCTATCAGCAATGCCAGCTGAAAAGCATCAAATCCGGTGGTGTAACTAGGTCATCAGTCCTCAACAAGTAGGTATGCATGCTTACAAATGTGTTCAAATAAATCTGAAATCTATAGAGATAGGAAGAAAGTGCCTGACATGTATTTTGCAAAGCATAACTCCACTAATAATTAATAAATACAGCAGATATACTTAAAAGAATTATGTTGATAAAATAGAGAGTAAAAATTACTTCAAGGTTCATTTTAGTGAACAAGGTTGTACCAAAAAAAAATAGTGGAGTTCAGGAAAGAAATGCCCATCTTACATGCTCTTCAACAACAGCGTGAACAGAAGCTTCAGGAAGAATTGGCCTTCCAATAACTGTTTGAGTTTGTGAACCAAGCATGAGAACTCGGTTTAAGATCAGCTGCAGCAACATCATGCAGACAACATCACCAATAGCAAATTATCAGTAGAATGAAATATAGAGACCTATGCTGGTTGCCAGAATTGCAATAGAATTCATGAGATTACCCAGTAAACTCCGTTTCTTAATTTGTGGAACGTGATACACTAGATAAACATTAGCATGGCATCAGGTAGAGATATACTAAATATAACTCAAAGTAGGTTGCTGAAACTATAATCCTTCTTAATCACAAATTCATAACGACTCAAGATGCTGAAAATTCGATGTTGCTTTAGGAATTGAAAGGAAAAAGTGAGCCTAAAAATAAATTTCCAGAGGCAGAATAAACGGCATACACCTATGTACAACAGTACAAGCCAAGGTTCCTAAATTCTCAACATAAATTGGTCGAAATTTCAATGCCCAAAAGCACTAATAGATAAACAGAGCTACAAGAGTGGGATTCACATTACGTGTTCATGCAGTTCGAATTTCTAAATGTCATTGTATAATGCACAGCACCATGATCTCCTCGAAGTCAACTATTTGAATATGATACATGAAACAGCAAGGTCAAAAGTTAAAAAGTAAAATAGATTGCCATCGAAGTGCAACTCGTACCTTGTCATTTACATCACAGAACTTCAACCTCTCCGTGAAGATGGAGTCGCCATTGCTCACCTTGAATTGATGAGAGCCAATCTGCAGGTACAAACAAGCATACGCAATCACACACTAGATCCAACCCACAAGCTCAAAATCGAAAGACTGGGGCCAAGTGGAGCAGACCTGTACGACAGCGAAGACGGGTTCGTAGGGCTTGAAGGGTTTCTCGTCAGCCCCAAGCGGGCCCACCACCTTGTACCCGATCTCCGCCGCCTCCGCTACCTTCTCCTCCTCTGTCTTCCCGCTCGGTTTCTTCGCCGCCACCGCCTCATCCTCCTCCCCCCACTCCCCCTCGCTCCCCTCGTCGTCGTAGTGCTCTTCTTCGTCGCCATCCTCCTCGTCGCCGGAGGAGCGAGTCGCCAAGTGGCAACGCGAGGGGTAGTAGAGCCGCGGGGAGGCAAGGGCCCGAGGAGCTGGATGGGCAACGGGCTCGGACAAGGATGTCAGGGTTCGGGTTGCGATCGAGACCGGTGCAAGAGGCTGAGATCTCTGAGGGACGAGGCGGCTCGAGATGAGGCGGAGGAGGCAGCGCCGCGACGCCATGGCTGCGTCGACGGCGGCGGCGGGCGGAAGCGAGGAAAGGGCAGAAATGGAAATATTCGTCAAGCAGCGGTTTTGACGAGGGTTTAAGGGGTGGAAGATTTTTTTATTTTTAATCTTTTTTAATAATATTTTAAGTTTAACTCGTATACGGATTTATTTGCAGCACATACCCCGTTTGGTCGCGCCAATGATACTGGCGCGATAGGGAGCAACTGTCGCGCCAGTGCATGCGCGACAGGGCTGCCACGCTGGCTGCCGCCCTGGCGGTGCACCAGCGGGGCGCCAGCAGCACGCCGACGTGGGCCAAGACTGTCACGCCACATGCACTGGCGCGACAAGGCTGTCGCGCCATGCGGGCTGGCGCGACAAGGCCAATGTCCTGGCCCGCAGCATCCCTTCTCTCCCCCCCACCTCCCTTTCCTCCCCCCCTCTGCACCCCCGAGCTCCAACAGGCGACGCCGCCCCCCCCTTGGATCCACTGAAAATCCGCGGTGAGGTGTGGAAAAGTGGGGGGAAACGTTCCCCAAGGTTCCCGAAGGTATTGCTCCTATTTTCTCTTCATTTTACCATGTAGAATATGAGTTATGGGCAGTTCTTGGATGTTAGGGTTTGAGTTTTAATTTGAGAAATGGTCATATAGTTGGTAGTGTGCTCATGATTAAAGCTTTTGATGACACGTAGATGGTACTCTGCCCGCGATTTGAACGTGAGATAGTATGTGCATGCATCGATTAATATGGAATTGTAGTGTTGAGTAGGTGGAAGGATATTATGAAACAAGTTCATGGATAATAGGCACCATGATTTTTTTTGTGTAGTTGCTTTCTTAGAAGGTGAAGTAATTAATTTCTTTCTTTCACGGTCGTATGTTAAAGAAATATTTAGAGTTTGAGCATGGAGTAATTATTAAGCACCATGGAGGATGTTGTAATTTTCGATAGTTGTCCATGGTTGAAGGATTAGTAGACCGAGTATTGATTCGAGAAATAGTTTTGTAGTTGACATTGTACTCCTGATTTGAGGTTTAGATGATACATATATGAATTGTGAAATTTGATTTTTTGCTGGTCCAATAATGACACACTGTACAGGTTGATGGCGGAACGCAAGCGTAAGGTTGAGATACAGTATCCTACAGTAAGATGAGAGGATGCCCCAGTCCCTCCAGCACTACCTGTCCCAAATTGTGAATGTGGTATTCCGACAGAGGTGAAACAATCTAGATGGCCGACCACAGCTGCTAGAGCGTACTACATGTGTTCTGTTAAGTCGGAAATGCACACTGTGAGTGCCGGAAGAGATATATATTACTGGACAGAGCCGTGTATGTTCTTTCAATGGATTGATGGACCAGACAAATTTGAACCTAGAATCCGGCTTTTCCCATATGATAAGGATGAGACAAAGCCACTCAATGAGTTCAAGAGGTGGGTGCCTCCTCCACCTAATCCTCCTCCAATGACGATGCGAGTTCAAGAGGCGAGTGATATTATCATACTCATCGACGATGTCATCGTCAGTGTCCGCACAGTCTTCTATAGGCTCGTTGGATCGTGGAGGCTTCACTAAAACTCTTGCAACAGAATGAAACCAGCGTAGATATTCCTTGTAATGGTTGTGCCTATGAGCGGCACCTGATTCTGGATCCATTCTTTGCCTCTGTTCCCATTGCGCAAGTGGCAACGCGTGCTTGACACGCCAATCATTCTCAGTATATCGTTTCTTCATGTCGATACTGCAATAACAATATGGTGGGCTATAAGTGTTTGGGTATGAATGAAACAAATTAAATGAAAAATGACCTCAAACAAAATTAATGTAGCGGTGCAAAGCTTGGGATGTTGAAATAACCTCCGGTGGAAAGTCTTGTAGTCTTGAGAACTGCCTATTGACACAGTGAGGCAAGTGCATCTCCACGACAAAGAAGAAAATCAAAGGGACGCATGACCTCCACAATTCTTCATCCCGTCTGCACAAGTCACTCAAGCCCAAGTTGTCCAGCTCATCTCTATCGTACGGTGTCCAGAATATCTATGCAAATATTAAAAAATAGTATCATTCTACACCATATAAGTACTCACAAATTCGGAAGAAGTATTACTTGATTTTGTGTTAGGCAATCCAAATCGTCCATGTAGCGCATGTAACGGCGCACATGATCCCCTCTAACAGCGCCCACATTCTTCCAGAAATAAGCAACAGTAGGCCTTGACCCCTCGTCATGGTGTGGTCATGCCTTCAAAAAAAATTAAGTTAGGATTAATTAGAAAAAGTGTTGTCCAAGTAATCAAATGCTAACATAAGAGCATGAAACAAACCTCCAATTTGCCACGGTATGGCCGGCCAACAGGGAACCTTTCCCAAATCCATATCTGCAACAAGTATGCACATCCACCAAGGTTTGAGTCATTTCCAACACGCCTGCATGCGTCACAGAGCTGTCGATACATCCAAGCAAGTGTTGCTGAGCCCCAGCTGTACTGTGCTATATTCTCCCACTGCTGGCCAAGAATTGGCAAGACCATCCAAGATATAGTTGTCGTGGTGTGCAAACCCACAGCCGGGTGGCGTAATGCACCCGCCTAAACCCAGAGGGTGAGTACTCGGGGGGTTAGCTAGGATTACCCCAATCTCGGTGGTGGAACGCGATGAACACAGCAGGTTTAGAGTGGTTCGGGCCGCCGGAGCGTAATACCCTACGTCCACTGTGTGTTGTATTGCTTGCGCTCTCAAGAGGTTGAGAGTCTTGGCGTGTCTAGTGCTCCGCCCAGAGAGCGTCCGAGAATCCGTGTTCTAGCGGGCGTGCTCTCCCTTTTATATGTCCAAGGGGAGCACGTACACTGAGCGGGGCCCCGACAGGTGGGCCCGGCGATGTATTATAAACTACACTTTGGCCTTCAATGCCTCAGATCCGGAGATCTTGTCGTTGGCTTCCGTGCGTAGCTCCTGACCAGGGATGGTCTTGAGCTGTCCTGTCAGAGTAGAGTCTAGCCTCTGCAGTCGCGCGTCGAGGTCATGATGAAGCACCGAACTACTGACTCGGTCCACTGTAGCAGCGTGTACTGTTGCTCCAGTTAGTAGCTGGTCATCATGACTCGTCGCCCATGCACGCGGCGCTGAGTCTTTAATGCTTGCCTTGGTAACTGACGAGCCGCCTTGGTAACTGGCGATCCACAGTGTGGATTGACAAAAGCTGCCCCGTGCCCAGAGGCAGCAGAGCCTGCCTCAACCACTCGCAATTAATGCGGGTGGGTGAGGGAGCTTCCAACGGAAGGCTTGCGCCCGCGTCTGCGTGACACGCGGCAGCTCCGGACCCCTCCCGAGCAGCTAGCTGAGCCGAGAGCTCACGGGGGTCCGAATAGGCACGTGGAGGTTCCGGACCCACCTGCGGGGGTCCGGGTCCGCGGCCACAGGTGCTGAGCATTTCCACCTCTGGGACACGTGGTGACACTGGACCCGCTTCTCGCTCGGGGACGGGTCCGGGACCGTTGGTCCGGTGAGATGGAGTCGGACCCCAGGGGTTCGGCTGCTCAGCTCCTTATGGCATAGTTACGGATAACTACGCGAGTCTTGGCACAGTAGGAGTGGGTACCCCCAGCTGCAGGGTACCGATAGAGCCCCCCGGGCCCGCCTCGGGAGAGGCAACGAACCCGTAGGTGGGGCCACTACTGTGAGCAACTTAGTTGCTTCTGGCGCCCAGCGGTGCACGCCGCAAGGGTCTTGTCCTGCGTCGTCCATCCTTTGGGTCACCTGCTGCATCATCACGTTTGGACCTGCACATGACTCAAGGTAGATGCTTAGTAGCGTGCCCACGGGTCCCAAATTCTGTTGGCTGTAATCCTTTGAGATAGACATCTAGGTTCAGTGAATGGAGCTCAAGGGGCCGGCCTTTAGGTTAAGAGAAAGTCCGGACCTCCAGGTTCCCAGTCCTAGGTACTACGTCACTCATTCATAGGAGGTGGTGCGTGCAGGCTTAGGGTACGGAACCAGGCTAAGCGGCTACACGGCTCCAGACCTCCCCGGAGAATGAGTGCACTTCCCTTAACCTGCAGGTTCCCAGGGGTCCGAACCCCTCTCTTCCATGAGGGGTCTCGAGCTAAGTCACTAGCTAGCCAACTCAATTCGGACCACAATCACCGCACAAGAGTAAGAAGCCACGTGGGGTTAGCGCAAACAGAATGCGTAGATTGAAATTGGAATGTAATATCCTTAGAGGCGAACTGAGAATAAACTTTTCCTTTATAACTAGATGTACATGAGATGTGCGATGTAAGCCAGAACACGGGTTTATGAGGCCGGAGCTGTCCGGACCTCCGGGCCCCCAGTCTTAGGTACTACGGTACTCGCCCTAGGGAGGTAGAGCATGCAGGCTTAGGGTACGGAACCAGGCTAAGCGGCTACACGGCTCCGGACCTCCCCGGAGGGTGAGTACGCTTCCCTGAACCTGGTTCGCAGAGGTCCGGACCCCTCCACGGGGGAGGCTCGCTGGACTGGACCACACGGAAGTACTACCTAGTTACAAAGGAAAATGTTTATTTCCTGCTAGGCCTCTAAGGGTAGAACTTACAGAGATGTAGAGTCGGGGGTGCGACCGGAGTCGGCTTAACGTTGGAGAGAGCCACCAGAGTCGGCTTAGTGCGACCGGAGTGGGCTTTCCGCCGGAGCAGGCTTGGTGTGACCAGAGTCGGCTTTCCGCCGGAGCGGGCTTGGTGCGACCGGAGTCGTCTTTCCACCGGAGCGGGCTTCCTCACATGAGTTAGGTTTGCTGTGAGCTGGGATTTGTTGATCCGCCGCTCGCAGCTTGTGAGGGGGCCCTTGACGGGCGCCCTGACTCTCGTCGACGTGCAGCGCGCACCGCCGCCGACGGTGGCTGTTCCACGGGCACGGTTGCCCCTAGCGCAGGAAGGCGAGAGGCGCGTGGCGCGGATGACGCCACACCCTCCGTCATATCGACGACGTCGTTGTGGTGGGAGTGCTCAACCATCCAAACCATGGAGATAAGCAAGAGATGAGCTAAAACTAGCTAAAGCCTACCCTACCTGGCGCGCCAAATGTCGTGGTGTGCAAACACAAAGCCGGGTGACGTAATGCACCCGCCTAAACCCAGAGGGTGAGTACTCGGGGGTTAGCTAGGATTAGCCCAATCTCGGTGGTGGAACGCGATAAACACAACAGGTTTAGAGTGGTTCGGGCCGCCGGAGCGTAATACCCGACGTCCACTGTGTGTTGTATTGCTTGCGCTCTCAATAGATTGAGAGTCTTGGCGTGTCTAGTGCTCCGTCCAGAGAGCGTCCGAGAATCAGTGTTCTAGCGGGCGTGCTCTCCCTTTTATATGTCCAAGGGGAGCACGTACACTGAGCGGGGCCCCGACAGGTGGGCCCGGCGATGTATTATAAACTACACTTTGGCCTTCAATGCCTCAGATCCGGAGATCTTGTCGTCGGCTTCCGTGCGTAGCTCCTGACCAGGGATGGTCTTGAGCTGTCCTGTCAGAGTAGAGTCTAGCCTCTGTAGCCGCGCGTCGAGGTCATGATGAAGCGCCGAACTACTAACTCAGTCCACGTGAGCTAGCTGAGCTGAGCCGAGAGCTCACGGGGGTCCGGATAGGCACGTGGAGGTCCCGGACCCACCTGCGGGGGTCCGGGTCCGCGGCCACAGGTGCTGAGTATTTCCACCTCTGGGACACGTGGTGACACCGGACCCGCTTCCCGCTCGGGGACGGGTCCGGGACCGTTGGTCCGGTGAGATGGAGTCGGACCCCAGGGGTCCAGCTGCTCAGCTCCTTAGGGCGTAGTTACGGATAACTACGCGAGTCTTAGCACAGTAGGAGTGGGTACCCCAGCTGCAGGGTACCGACACCTAGATTGTATAGGGACATGCCCGTCAAGACTCTGGGCACCCTTGCATATGACTCTAGCCAATCTCCCCAGCAAAGAGCTATAGCATGCTGTTTTGCACGCCAAGCTTTCGAGTACTTCACCCGGTAAGAACACATGCCGAAAATTGACTCCATAAGCGAAGGAACTGATGTGTCGTTGTCCTTCCGAACAATACCAAGAATGCGATGTGCTAGGTAACGTGTCGTGCACTGTGCGTGAACTTGCTTCGGTCTCGAGGATGCACATGTGTGATGCTGTCTTACTTTGGTGATTTTCCACTGACCAGTGCCCCTAACAATCCGTGCCCATACACCCCATAGGCACCCCTGCTTGCATAGCACATCGTACCGTACGCACTTGTCCGAATGAACCACATTAAATGGACGATGATGACGCACTGCATAATCAGCCAAGAAAAACTGCAACTCTGGAAGTGAATTGAACTTCATGCCCTTGCAAATCTCTTGACTGTCACTATCAATTACAGACTCGCTTTAAAAAATATATGAGTCACAAATGGCTCTATAGATCCTGCTAAGATCCTTGGCATTTGAAACCGTCGGGACTTCAATGTGGGATAACTTCATCATGCGCAACTCTTCAGCGGTATAACTAAAACGTGCATCAACCCCCCCCCAAATCGCCGGATTTGGGGGGGATCTGGCCGGCGGCGGTGGAGGCGATGCGTTGGCGGCGCACTGCACGGGAGCGGGGAGGAAGAGTGGGAGGGTGGGGGAGGAAGGGGGCCTGTGCGGGCCCAGATAATGCGCTTGTCGCGCCAGCCCCGCCTGGCGCGACAGAACTCTTGTCGCGCCAGCGCATGTGGCACGACAGAGGTGCCACGTCATTGCCCCGTCAGCGCAGCCGTGGCGCAGCATTGCACCGAGCGCCAGCGTGGCAGTCCTGTCGCGCCATATGCACTGGCTCTTGTCGCGCCAGGTGCATTGGCGCGACCAAACGGGCTACGTGGTACAAATATACCTTGATACGGGTTAAAATTAAAATATTATTAAAAAAAGTTTTAAAAAAAACCGGGGTGGAAGCCTCGACGAGACAAGAGAGTGAGGCTGACATTGGGCCCCCTATCAGTACTTGCTTCGGGACCCAACAGTTGCTAGTTTACGTGATCCTACCGTGAAGGCGGAATCAGCTAGGTAACATTGCTATGCTCGTGGGTAGGTGTGTACTCAGAAGAGGGAATGGAATAATCCAGTGGTGTAAAACGCATCATAAATTAATAGGAAAATAATAATAAAACACTGAATGAAAAAGTGATGTGTGAAGAATTTAACGTCACGATAGAGTTGTTCGTTAAAACAAAATGGCATGTGGCCAAGTGTATTTTCTTCCAACAGAAGGAAAAGTGCAATCTAGTTTTCATAATTCCCTGTAAAGGCTATAGTATTGTCATTTGCTGTAGTTTCTCTCTCTCTATCTCTCTGGTGAGTGGTGACTTCAGATTAGTAAGTTTCAGTTTAGTAGACTTCAGGCACAAACATTTTTGCATGACCAAACCAACGATCCAGATCTCCAGATGACTAGATGATCAGCGAAATTTCTTGCTCCTTCCGATCTCAACGAGCATGGCCAGGAGGGCCTCGCACATCTCACTTGCATCAGCCTCAGCGCTGCCCTTCTTCAGCGTGGAGTACACCATCCACGCGTGGTCCAGCCTCCTCTCGGGCCTCACCACCACCGATCCAGGCACCTCGGCGTCACGCCGAGTCACCAGCCCGTCGCTCCTCTCTCCGTACCGCAGTCGCAGGTGGAGCGCGGTGACCGCCATCGCTGCCGACACAGGTGCAACCACAGGGACCTTTAGAGAGGCGAGCATCAACTCGACAAACTCGGATGCTGATAGGAAGAACCGTGGCAAGGGGAGCCATGGCAGGAGCTCGGCCTGGGCAATGCGGGTCAGTGTTGCGAGAACTGTTGGCGCGGTGCTGGCTTCGGTGTGGAAGGAGATAACCGGCAGCTCATCGACAGGGAGCTTGTGCTTGGAGATGAAGTCCTTTCTCTTGGCGTAGGTGAGGTCCTCCAAGGCCCTCATGTCACCCTGTAATGTTCACTTGTTTAAGACCCTGAAGTGGATGACATCATGAATGAACAGTTTGTAAACAACGGATTTCTCCATTTTCCATCTTAAGTAATTGGCAGAGCTCCTACTTTCAAAGAAAAATAAATAACGGATTTGACGGGGTAACAATTCATGATGAGGACCTTGATTAATTTGCATACAATGAGCTCCATGATTCTCCTTGTCTCCTTATCAGCAATCTGGCCTTCTCGAAGGATATCAGAGGCGACCGGGGTGCCACCATATGGGCTCTGGACCAATGCCAGGCCGGCAACCTTGCCCTTGAGCTCAGACCAGTACAAGGAAAGAGCTGCAGCTGCATCAACTCCACCTTTGCTATGGCCAAGGAGCAAAACTTGCTTACCAGATCCCCAGTAGAGCTCCTCAATGTACTGTTTCAGTTCCCACACATTTTTCTCCACTGATGCCTAGACAAAGCAACATGTAAGTACAAGGAGTAATAGTAAGAACACTAGCACAAGCAGCTGTTGCTTTAGGACATAACTCGAAATAAGAATGAAACCTATTCTCGACAAACTAGTGAGGAAAAACTTGCATGCAAACCTTCAGCTCAATTACCTCGCTATGAATTTTTGCAATATGGCAAGCCAATCCCATCTTTGAAAAGAATCTTTTCGTATTGGTGAAGTAAAGTGGACTGTGGTTGCTAAAAAGGCCTGCATAAAGGAGTACAGATGAGACAATTTGTAAGCAATGGCATTTAAGGATCAGGCAGGCAGGCCTATGTTTCAAGAATGAGACATTTGCAAAAACTTGTTACATTGTGAAAGATGTCTCACCAGGAATAAATAAGTAAACCAGCGTATCAGGCAGGCAGTGCAGACCATTTCTGAAACATAAAGCAGCTTATAGTACTGTTGGTCATTCTTGAAACTGATTAATCACTTTCAGTTCAACTTACTTGGTATGATCATAATTTTCACACTACAGTATTTGAAACTGAAAGCAATGCTAAAATAACGTGGTAATGTTTTTGTACAGAGTTCACTATAACTGGGAACCAAAGAAATTGATGTGGTGCATAGTATAGCAGTGGTGCCAGTGCCAGGGTGTTGTGTGGCACGTGCTGAGGTCGCAATCCAACCAGCCCTTGGTTGTCTTTAGTTGTTAGCTACTGTCGTTGTTTGACCCTTTGGGGTTGTTGTTACTTTGTTGTATTTCCCAATCAGGGTTTCTTTTTTGTAATACATTTGGCAGTTCTTCATCCTGATTTGTTTAAAAAAATCACCTGATCTCATGCAATATCTCCTTGAAGCGGCCTGTGCCATCCACTGAACAAAGCGATGCTTGAGTTCTTTGCAACCATCCTATGTCTTCACGAGATCCCTGTAGTGTTGTCCAGAAACATGTAAAATCCTGTGACCAAAATGACATATCTTAGAACTAATTAGAATAAAGAAGACTGGGTTACACCATCAATGGCCTTTTGAGTCCTCGAACTGTAAGGTGCAACAGGTGCACACACCCAAGCAAAATATAGAAGTCTGAACAGAGAAGGCATTAACTAACCTAGTTAGTTTGGCATGTACTTCACTTGAAAACAGACTCCATTGATCTCGCACACAGAACGCCAATCTTCGTACCACCCCGAAGCCATGGAAAAGATAGGAAGAACTACCATATGATCTGACACCACAAATAGTTGCAAAGTGGATGTGAGACATAGGACAAAAATACATACTTAATGATTGATGAAGCTATAAAAAAACTGAACCTTCGATAAATACAAGAAAAACTTTTTCCGAAAATTGTGCCTTCAAATATTCCATTTGCAGTCTGCTCTTCTGTAGTAGTATTACTAATAGATAATGCATATGCCCCTTCATGAATACATCCTGTAGTGCCAGGCAATGATCCTCCATGACTAGCAGAGAATTGTATTTCAAGACGTTGAGGAATCCAATCAATGTACCCGAGCAAATTATCTGGCAAGATAAATGACAAACACATAAAAATAAAGAAAAATACAACAAAACACCATTTTTCAGGTTTCTCACAGTTTTGAGAAGCATTTGTTTCTATTAGTGGCGGTCAAGCACATCTTATCCAGTCCAAACCTCTGAAAGTCGGACCACATGCCTCCAAAAAGAAAAGGTTGGGCATCTCTCAAAATGAAATACATCTAATATTACTATCCAACAGGAAGTAGTCAAGCATCGAACTAATTGCTCCATGTAAACTCAAGGAAAGAAAATAGGAACCCTGTAATTGATGGCTCTCCCTCGCGGCTGCACCTCTTGTGCAGGACCCTCAGCTCACACACACAAGCACACTCTGGAGGTGGAAGAAGAAGTGAGATGAAGAGAAGCAGAGACGAAACACGGCAAGTGTTGCTGCTTAAATCTTGTGAGCTGCAGCTGCTCTCCTCTTTTATAGACACTCTTGGTCAAGGTGAGAATTTACAAGGCATGGCTCTATAGTACATTGCAGCCCCTACCTCCTACTGCTACAGCTATCTACTATTACAAGTCACTGCTGCCATATAGTAATATGCAGCTACTACTATATGCTACAGCCATCTGCCGCCCAAGTCAAAGGACCAGGCATGGCAAAACACAGTAGCAGGAGCTCCCACTACTGCTCAAACACGATGACAAGCAAGAGCAAGGGTAATTATCTAACAATCCTTCCCCTAATTGCATTGCTCTTGCTTGATTTCCTCAACTCCAATCTTGGTCCTCAACTCTGTGAGTCGAACGCACCCAAGTGGCTTGGTGAGGATGTCCCCAAGCTGTCGAGCAGTCTCGACATGCTCGAGCTTGATCTGTCCACCATCGACGCAGTCACGGATGAAGTGATACTTGGTGTCGATGTGCTTGCTCCGGTCATGGTGGATGGGGTTCTTTGCTAAGGGTAATTATCTAACAGTAATTAGGAACTTATAATTCAAAAATAGCAAAAGAAACAAGACCCACATGAGCACTGAAATCAGCATGCCCAAATCCAAGGTGGTTTTGTTAACTAAGAGATACAAGCTCAAGTTGGCACCTATCAATTCTGTCAAGTATTGTCTTAACTGCCAACCAAGGTTCAGGAAGCGTGAAAAATAGTCCTCCATCTATGTCACAGGTAGATGCATCGACCCTGATGATACATTCTTTTTACCTAACAAAAGGAAAAAAAAAACACGTCAAGAGCTCAGTACCTCTATAATAGATCACGAACTAATCTGAAAACCTCTATGCCACTGTGAAAAATGTAAAATGTGCGGCACTGTTTAAACTAACAACGATGGTGCGCATTGCTAGCGTCGCTACCCCTTCCAGCATCTAACAGACCCAAAAGGATTAAAATGGTGGAGGTTCACGGAGCTCTAGCTTGTGAACAAGACAAAGGTACACATTCCAGCAACGATAGCCCAACCAATTGACTTTAATTCCTGGATCAAATAAAACTAAAGCCTGCTCGCAGCTTACATTCAAGAATCCAGGTGAGCAGACGAGATCGCAACAAGGAGCATCTTGCATCAAACTCCTAGACAGAACCTTCTCCCGCTCACACACGCAGGCATTTCGACAAACAGTTGGAGCGCATGCCACTGGTACTACGGACTGCGGGCCGCGCCAAATCGAACGTACAGGAAAGAAGCCCACTGTACCTCTCCCGGAGAAGCAGGAAGGAGCTCCCTGGACGCTGATGCTCGGAAACCCGCTCCCGCCGGGCAGTTACCACGAGACTCCCAGACGATCTGGGGACTGGGGTGGCGTCAGACGGTCAGAGGCTCCAGGCAGCACGGCAGGCTCAGGCTTCCAAACGGAAAAGTGAGAAGAGGCGCTATAGTGCGCGACGACTGCGCGAGTCAAAAGGGGAGCTCGCGGCGATCCGGGAGCGGGAGCGGGAGCCGTCAGCCGTGGGGTGGGATGGGCGAATGGGCTTATCCGGTGTGACCGGTGACGCGCGCGCGAGGGCGACCACACGGGGGGGCGCGCGCATGGGCGCCGCGTGGGGGTGCGGCGCGGCTGCCTGCCGTGGCGCGCCACGCGTGGGGGCGCGTGCTGCGCTCCCGCCCCCCAGCCTATCCGGAACGCGAGGCCGCCGCCCGCCAATCGCGGCCGGCGCGAGGTCGACGGGCGGGGCCCGCGGCCACTCGTCGCCTCACCGTCACCGCAGGCGCGCCAGCAGCGGGGCTTCTTGCCGTCTCGCGCTCGCGCCTGGGGGAGGTCGACAGGCTGCTCTTGGGTTGGGTCGCTCGCACGTCGCCTCCAAGATCGACGCGTCCGATCCGATCACGCCGCGCCCGCGCCCGCGCCCGCCCGCACCCGCCCCCATCTCTTCGACCATCCCACCATTCTGCGGTTTTCGACGGGTGGCAGCCCAGAGATGGCGCGACGCGAGCACGTCGCGCCGTCGTGATGAAACAGTTTGACTCCGCTCTTATCCCCGGCGAAGCTTGGCATCTGGCGTCGGCAAGCTAACTGCAGTCGACACGGGTGCCGCCCGGATCGGTCTCCTCTGAGTGGTTGCTGTGTTGGTAGCCCGTAGCCGAACAAGTTACAGGAGAAGAGGATGATTCTGAACCTGTTGACGCGTCTCGGACTGACCGTATTGCCATACTGCCACATCTGGTCCGACGTGAACTCCTCGCTCCGGTGCTAGGTCGGCTATGGAACGCCCAGCTCGATGCTCCCGAGTTGTATGCTGTGTTCGTTTGGTTTGTCAGCCAACCAGTCATCAGTATTGTTCTCTTATACTAAATCAACACTAGTCACCAACTAACAGCCAATCAGCGGTACTGTTCTCACATAACAAATCAGCCATCAGCCAAACGACACAACGAGATAATTCGAATTAACCAGTTTATTAGCTGTCTTCAAATAGTTACAATAGTCAAGCTGCAAGTTCAACGAATCACAATAGCATCGCCACACTCATCTTCCAAGCAGTGTTCTTCCAAGTCGATGCTCCGTGTCTCAAGAAAGAGGCAATGGTATTATTCGAAGCAGGGAACAGAGCCTCCTGAAAAGCAAGATCATCAGTGCTCATGATTAGTGGATCCAATTGTAACATCTCCTGATACAGAGTACCCTAGGACAGCACCTTCATTGACTTTTGATCAGGGGAGCCAAGGCAATATCGAAGCACCGATGCCTGGGTAGTGGGTAAAGCTACTGGCATGTGGCATCTCATCGAAACGTTAATTTCAAATGTGTTCAGAACTTCAGATACACCAGTACAAACGAAATGCAACATTCCAGAACATTAGGGGAAATTTACGATCACTTCGGACAGAAACAAATTCCAGCTCGCGCCAAAAAGGTTCATCAGACTTAGCATGAAAAAGTACAGTACCAGGATGAGAAAATGGAATTGCGAACAGAGATAACGCAGATCAACAGTATTCATAGACTGTCATCCCAGTATGCAACTAGAGATGATTTAGGAACATATCGAAGTATGTGCGAAGATTTTTTTAGCAGGACGTACAGCATGAATGTACAGTAACTTGTCTAAGATGAAGTATTAAGTATATGATAAGATTTTCTTAGCAGGACGTTGTCTAAGATCCTGGATCTTAACTACGACATATACTTTCCAATGTATGTTGCCCATAAAATTGAAAATATTCATCATATGTTGTGAACAATTTATATTGGTTCAGTTAACAACATAATGGTCATGTTAATTCTAGATAATGGTGACATGGTGGGAGAAAATACGCAAGTCTGATGATGCAAATAATGCGGCCAGGGCAACACATGTGATCGCAGGAGGTACTTCAAAGAAGCCAGGGCAACACAAGTACATTCTCAGATGGACAGAAAATTGTTACGATTTGAATGGAGTACATAGTCTTAGCAAGAAACAGTTTCGCCACACTATTATTAACCCAAAGGCTTGAGCTAGGAAAACCTGAAGATGAAACTTCAGAAGAAACCTGTGGGACCAAATGTCTAGCATTCCGTGGTAAAACTGATAGGCAGTCTTCTCAAGTTAAGCAAGGCTCCCCATACAACATGGAACCTGGACAAAAGATGATTCTTCAAGACGATTACAACTAACCCAGTTCATCAATTCTTTGAATCTGCAGCTGGCCTCAATGCAGAACAGGCATCTCCAGCGCTAATATCGAGTGTAACCTTATACTCTTACCCTGCTCCTTGTCTTCTTGATCTTGCCATCAGATTTCTCCCCCTTGCTCTTCTTATCTTTGTGGCTTTTATCTGCTGAGACTTCAGCATCACCCTTCATGTTCTTCTTCCTTTTCTTGCCCTCTTCAATCTTCCCCTTCTTACTCTTCTTATTGTCCATACTGGGTTCTTCCACCTCATTTTCCAAATCGTGCTTGCCCTTATCTTTACCCTTCTTGCCAACCTTCTGGCCCCCATCAACAGAAACCACAATACTCTTCCTCCTCTTCTTTTTCTCTGTCTCTGCCTGAACTTCTTCCTGCATTTCAACATCGTTAATCCGCTCCTTATTATTCCTCTTCCTCTTGCCACTCTCATTGGCAACTCCCTTATCATCATTGGCATCAGCGTACATCAATGCCTTCTTCTTCTTGTCAGTCTTCTTCACCCTAGTCTCCAATTCCACATCATCAATGACCTCCCCAGATTCAACTTCCTGAGGCACCTCAATCTTCATACCCAACTCTGGCACGACCTGGTAAATTGGCAGGGCAACTGAATCCACAGCCTTCAGATGCAGCGCCCTAATGTTGGCCCACTTCTTCGGCACCTTTTCCGCAGCCGCCTCCACCGCAGCCATCACATTCTCCACGATCTCCTCTTCCTCCATGTCCAGCCTCCCAACTTTGATCCCCGAGCAGGTCCCCGACCGCAGGTACAGAAAAGCGGAGCCCAGCACCTTGCGGACCTGCTCCGGCCACCCGACGCGGGTGAAATCGACTCCAATCGGAGCCTTCTTGGTGGAGTAGAACGCCTTCCCGAGGACGCGCGGCAGCAGCGGGAGGATGGCGCGGTCGGCGATGAAGAGGTCGTGGGAGGCGGCGAGGCGGCGGCGCGACTCGTACGGGCGGTAGTCCGTGCGGAGCGTGGAGAGCGGGATGATCTCGGAGACGGGGAGGCGGTGGAGCGACTTAGACGCATCGAGGAGGTCGGAGGCAGGCGGGGACCGCGAGTTGGGGCGGTCGTCGGAGATGACGCAGACGGAGGCGCCGTCGTGCCCGACGACGGGGTGCGGGAGCGGGAGTAGGCTCGGCCTGGTGGTGGGCGAGGCGGGGATGCGGCGGAGGGAGAGCTGGAGGACAACGAGATCGTCGCGCTCGTCGGCGAGGAGGTTGGGGGGCGCCTCCGCTGCGCGTTTCTTCATCCACTTGGTCAGGGAGGCGACGGCGCCGGCCACCGTCTCACGGGACACCGGGTGTGGAGGCGGCGGCGACATGGCGGCGGCGCGACGAGAGAGCAAAGGGGTTTAGGGTTTGATGCGCGATGGGAAGAGCACATTTTATACGACTTGAAAGCATTTGCCTGGATTGCTCCCAATGGCAAGTGGGTCCAAGGGACACATATTCGAAAATGTCAGCAGCTGTATTTGGGCCGAACTCAGTGGTGCAGCAGCAGCCAAGTCCACAAGAGGCCCACAAATTCCGAAGGCTCGCCATCACCAGTCAAAAGCCCAGCCCAGCACACTGGACACCTCCTCCCTTACGGTGGCAGCAACGCCGAGCGGATTTGGCGGCGCGCAGCAGCGCCGCGCCGCCGCCGGGATTCCATCCCTACGGGTGGAGTACCGAGTACCTCAATGCCGCGCCGCCGCGCACTCTCACCGTCTCACGGGCCCCAGGCGCTGCCTTGAGGTGTTGTTCTATTCCCAGGTTCTCACCCATCGTAAGTTAGATTCCATCTACTTTGGATCGTTTCGAAATGTAAAATATTTTCTTGTTGATTTGTGAATGCAAGGCCAGTATCATATCAAGCTTCGAACTAATTGGATTGAACATGTATGGCTAATTTTCAATCTGTTGTTTGGGTGACCATTGACTTGCCTTCGATTCTTAATGCATGTATATCGTACAGCATTGCGAGCCTTCATGCATCTTCAGGGCCTCATGCATCCGGTGGTGGCTGATTTTTGTTGCAACTTAGAGAATGTTTGGTACAAAATGCATGTATTGGATATTCTATTGTTGTCATACCTGTCAATATTTCGGTAGTTCACTGCAAGGTTGTCTACTTGTCAAGACGATTACAACTAACCCAGTTCATCAATTTAATGAAGCTGAAGTATTTCAGTTTTGCATGGCATGTGTATGCATCATACTATCTCTATAAATAAATTTCTAACCATCAAAAGTTAAAATAATATAGCTGGAGATTAGAGCCTTGCATTAGCTAGCAAGCTACTATGTTGCACAAGCTAAAATATGTGCAAAATAATATCCACTCTATTCCCTTTTGGTAGTTCTGTTTCATCTTGGTACATGATTAAGAAGAAGAACCTTGCTTATCATCTCATTAATCATGACTTCTCGTTTTCGATCTTATTATATGTGTACACTAATCTTTCTTGGCGAGAAATTTCTCTGCACGAGAACCGAACGGCTATCCGTACTATCTCAAGATGTCAACTCAAATGGGGACTACAAAAGAGAATAACTCAATTTTGGAAGTAGGACTATTAAAAGAAAATAGAGGGAATAAAGTTAAATATCCATATATGCTTCTTTTCCCATTTATTTATAATTAAACGTGTCTTTTAGGTCAATCTCAGTGTATAATTTCATTGTAATATCACAAAGACTGTGAACTTGGTAACTAAATGGGATGAGTATTATGGGGATGAAACTTCTCGTAATGATCCTGCCATAGCAATAAATTTGCTGATATAGTATGATATTTAATGTCCATAAAATTTGTACGAAGACTAGTCTTATACCCTCTCTGTCCCAAATTATTAGTCTTCGCACAAATTTTTTAAATTCGTAGACTTTACTACACATCTATATATGTATTATGTCTAGGTGCATAACAAAATCTACTAGGTGCATAACAAAATCTATAAATCTAAAAATCAAAATGACTAATAATTTGGGATGGAGGAGTACGCTTAACTCTTTAACTATTATTATTATACCGCTGCCTAACTCGTTAACTATTATTATTAATACCGCTATGTAAGGTGTTCTGTCGTGGTCTAATCTCGAGCTCAGGTCGACCCCGGCTCGGTCCCTCGAGCTCGGCTCATTGACAGCTCACAGGCTCACAGCTAGCTCTCCCGCTGAGGGCCCAGCCGCTCAGGGTCATCACCTCCCTCTGTTTCACCTTTCCCATCTCTCGTCCTCGGACACAAGGACTCTTTCATCCCTTCCCTGGCGGCGACGACTAGGCGAGCGGCGGCGCTATTTGTCCTGCCTTCGCCCAGCCCTTTGCCGGCGACGAGCGTATCCTCCAGGTATGCCCACCCCTTCTCTTTCCTTATTCTGTGCGAGACGGAGCACCCTAAACCCTAACAAAACTATTTGTATTCGGATCTGAATCCAGTTACAATATATTACCTACTACCTTCGATTTCGTTTGCATGAATTATCGGGTGTACATGTGTACACCCATGTCCTATGCTGGGTCCGCCCCTGGTGTGATGAATTGCTTTGTTAAGTGATTTTTAGTTAATTTATGTTTCCACATGTGACGAATCTCTTACCTAAGGTATTTATTGCAGGGATGATGGTTTGAATGGCTGTAAGTATACAATGGCACGGTCTATGTCATCCTCAGAGTGTGTGAAGAATAGCCTGTAACTACGCATACCCATCATTACAATTACCAATAACTGGAAATGGACGAGGAAAATGGCCTTGAGCTTAGTTTGGGCCTCTCTTTGGGCGGATCATCTGGGAAGGCTAAGGGTAGGGATGCTCCTCTAGAACCAAAAGCAGAACCTCAAGTGGAAGAAAGCAGTAGCAAAGTTGGTTCACAAACTCCTGATGCTGTGTTTGGAAAGTATTATCAAACAAACCCTGAGAATCAAGAACACAATAGTAAACAGAGGCACGGCCCTGTTGCGCCACAATTTGGGAATTTCTGGGGACAGCAAGGGAGTTCCTCTGCTCCAGTGGTAGATGGATCCGTCGAACCAGTGGGCCTTCAGCCTCAGCTTCCCAGGCATCAAGATGGTAGGATGTCAAATAACAGTGGAAATAATTCTGAGGAACAGAAGCCAGTCTTAAGTAACCGTAACTTGCTTTCTGAAGAGATGAGCTTTCAGAAGAAGCATCAGACAGCTGGTAACCAGCCTGATGCATCTAGTAAGAGCTCTGATGGGGGTGCGAAAAATACACCTATCTCAATCAGTACGGATGATGGTTCAACTGGTGAAAATGAGGATGTTGCGGAGTCAGAAGCAGAAGGTTCAAATTCTTGGTTGGTTGCACAGCGTGAAGACAGTGCTAAGGGGTCTGTTGTTAACAAAGGATCCGATAAGAAAAGATCTGCTGATGCTGCTGCTGTTGGTTTTCAAGGAAAGAGGCAGCCAAGTTTCTCAGGAAGTGAGGCAAGCTCAGGAAAGCTGCCGCCTGGGAATCAATTGTCTATGCAAGCATCAAATGTAGTGGCTGTGCCATATCAAGTCCAAGCTCAGGTGTCTGGTCCGCCTACCGTAACTAACGCACCGAATTTTCACTCTGTATGTCCAGTGCAGTTGAGGCCACCTACAAACAGTGGGCTAGCTGTCCAGACAGTGAGTAGTGCCTCTCAGGTTGCTTTTGGTTATCCGGGAGCCCAGCTACCGACACTTGAGACGAGCTCTTCATGGGCTTTTGGTGCTCCACCTCAGGCTGTGTCTTCTTTTACTGTAAAAGACAAATCTGAGCAAATGGGTTCCAAGCAAGCTGATGATGGCAAGAGACCCCAGGGTTAGTGCTTGCGTTCCTTTCCCAGAGAAATAAGGGGGAATCCTTGTGTTTGTGATTTTTTAATGGTTATTGTTAACAGCAAAACAGATCTCTTTACCACTAAAAAGTTAAAAAACAAAAAACAGATCTGTTACCAGACACTAGAGTTAAAACACTTGATTGGTATATAACATGTGTCTATTAGAAATATATATTAGAGAAGATTTAACATCTAGTTCCATCCCAAGGGTCCTTGTTGGTTCCACAATGTGTTTGGTTACTTTGGTACGATTGATGCGTACTGTGGCTTGTCATTAAGCTCATTTAATTTTACAACATTATGATGACCTTGTTGAGATAATTGGATCAGTCTTTTCTTTATGCATGGGCTGCCAATAATCTGGTAATACAAAATGAAACATAATGCAAGGCAATCCCATACTGAGCATGTGTACATTTGTTATGTTTGGTGCCAAAATTATCCAGGCATGTTTGAATATTTTGCCAGCTGATCATACAGACCGGCAAGACTGATTTGTTTTGCTCTTTTCTTTCTTTTGCAAACTGCGAGGCAGGTGCTTCCTCGTCTGTTCACATGGAAGATGAGAAGAAAGCTGAGAGGGCACTCCCTCTTATGGGTTCTGCTATAAGGCCAGGCATCGCACCAAATGTCAAATTTGGAGGGTCTGGATCACATCCCGATCTTCCTTGGGTTTCTACCACTGGTACTGGACCAAATGGTAGAACCATATCCGGTGTAACATACAAGTTTGGTAGAAATGAAGTGAAGATAGTATGTGCCTGCCATGGCACTCACATGTCCCCGGAGGAGTTCATGAGGCATGCAAGTGCAGATGGTCCGGTCCAAGAAAATAGTGAAACTTTACCGGCATTCCCTGTCGGTAACCAAGCAGCGTCTGCTGAAAACTAATTTACCTGTTTGATAGAATGCTTGACTAATAATCGCTGCCCCCTTTTGTGTCTATCACCAATTCATTGCAATACTCTCTGTTCACCTCATATTGGTATTTATTATGCAAGTGTAGACGTTTGGTGTTGAACTTTGTTTGAAGATAGAAAATGTGTATTTTTAGCTCTTTGTATCTTCAAGCAAGATTTAGCTAGTTCTTCTAAGTTCGTTTCATGCCAAATGGAGTATTGAGATGCTAAGCCACTTGGTCGTAAAGCAGAATATTTGGCACACTATTTGAACTAGATAATTACTTTGGAAGTTTATCTGTTTTCTTGGGTTGAGTTCTATGATTCCCGCTATTTGTGGTACTCCATTTTTCTGCATTTCAAGTCAGAACTCCGTATACCAAATTCATATTCCCATCAGCATCTGAATGGTGGCAGCATCTTGAAGGCACAATTATAGAACTAAATTTTCAGCAAACACCTGTTGCTCTTAATCATTATCAGACCTTCAAGCAGACGGGTGCAATATAAACTGACAAGCACTGAGATAATCAGCATACAACGTCACGTTCAGTTTATATCTGTTTACTAAAATTGTCAACGAGAAAATCTGACAGTTCTGTTAGTTCGTCATAATTTTTTTAGGCAAGGTGTCATAATTTTTTTAGGCAAGGTACCTTAAGCAACTTTGAAGTTACATATTCCGTTGTAAGTTTGGTACAAGCTCAGGAATTTCCTGCCCACTGCACTGCGCCAAAGCATTCATCCAACCAGCAGCCTATAACACGATGTGTGATGTCCATTGATGGGTCAGCAATCTTCAACATGCTGAGGCCATTAATCTTCCTAGTTTGTCGAGTAAGCAGATAAATTTTATTGTTACACAGATCATCCCAGACTTCTAAATGTTACACAACCTGGGTAGATGTGATCCATCCAGCCCAAGCCGCTTTGTGTTTTCCAGTAGCATCTGTTTCAGTATGATGGCCAGCAATCAACGTATCACATGGGGCATTCAAGGGGCATTGAGAAGTTCCAATGTGTAAATAAGTCAATGTAAACAGAAAACAAACCCAATAAACTGCAGACGAGCATAATGGAAGATCAACAAAAAGTTGTGTACCTCTCGGATGTAAGTTGCAATTGCTTTACACCCTTCTATGGCAAGTCTCATTACGTTTCAAATGTATCCATTGGTAATTTTGCACCCATCTTGAAATTAAAAAAAAACTTTCAGCTGCTTCCTTTTGGTGATAACAAAAGGTATATAAGAACAATGCTATGCAACAAACAATCACAAAAGAATTATTTCACAAGAGAGCAAGATTCACACAAAGAGACTACAGGAGTTAAGAATTTGGAACATGAATGCTTGATCTTTTTACCTCCAGAAGAGTCACTTTGTCCATTTTCACAAGAATTCCAACTGTGACATCTGGACCCCCAGCACTGTCTTCTAAGTAATTCAGATCTGAGATCTGATATAGCACATTAGAATTACTTTGAGTTCTGTTTCTACCATAGTCTTTCGGAAAAAAAAAGTTCTGTTTCTACCATACGATTCTTAGCTTATCAAAGATATGAAAAAAAAGTAGTTAGGCGTCTTACCAAGCAAAGGATTAGAACACAGATACCCAAGCACTAAAAGATGTGACAATGTCTCGCATTGGAATCCCGGCATCTGCAAGAGCTAGCGTTGCAGCATTGATGCATCCTGCATGCTGACATCGGGAGGTGGCAATGATACCATTTAAAACTGAAGTTTCTTAACGAATACTACGGACTAAACTGAACTGACCTGTGAACATCAAATGTGTTAATAGTCGTGTTCACCTCAGAAGCACGAAAGTGCTACAGCACTATTCGCTTATGTTACACCGGATGCGACTCCTGAAAATTCCTAATTCTAATGCGCCCTCTCAAGGAAGCCCTGAACTGCTGGTTTAAATTAATCAGGGATAAATCTTGGCTTGCCAAACTCAATAACCAATGCCCTTATGTAGAGCTCAGTGCCTAACAAACTGAATAATAAAGAAGCTAACTTTCCTCTGAAGAAGCAAAACAAACCAACTAATCTCACTGCTAATCCTTTACTGCAGTTTTGGGCAGCTGGCTGGAGGTGTCACACTTATGCAATGTTGGTATGTGCCACCCGCAAAGGCATACACACCAGTACGCTGTTACAAACACAGTGGTCTTGATCTGACACCCATACTTCAATCGACGGTCTTTACTCTTTACTAGGAAATGCAATGGTGTTTGGAAAATACTACCCTCAAATCAGATGGCAGAAACACTACAAAGACATGTAAAAAACACAGGATGCAGGGAAAACAAGGTTGTTGATAAAGGTAAATAGAAAAATAATACACATTTGCTATGTCAGAAGTCTGTTTTGATAGTAAATGAAACTATTATCCCACATACACAAGGACTGGACTGTTCATTTTAATCAAATTTTACTGTTCAATTTGGAACACACCTGTCACCTTTTGGCTTTCTCCTCCGAGCTCCTGTACTAAATTCTGCCATCCTATACTCATACAGAGCTTTCTATCAATCTCTGCACGTGTTCAATTCAAGCATTACGTTCTAGGCTTCTTGCGCTATACTAGCTAGCTATGTTCATGTAAGGAGTCAAGCATACGAACCGCATGATCACAAGTACAGTGGTAATGATCTGTTCAATCTGACTTCCCATAAACCTCGATCCCTAAGTAAAACCACAAAACCGTACCGCAGAGCCAGCCAGCAGACACACATCGCAAGGTCTAGAGCAGTATTCACATGATCTTCACCCACGCAGCCACGCTCGGCAAGCCCTTGGCCACCACGAAGACCAGGTAGTACCCCCGCGGCGCCAGCTCCGGCTTCCCCGGCGCGTCCACGGTCACCGTGTAGCTCCGGCCCTCCTCGGTGAACGTGGTCACCGACAGGATGAGCATCCGCTGGTTCATGGAGTAGCCGTGCGTGGTGAAGGGCGGCGCGTACATGGTGACCTTCACGTCCGGCTGGCCCACGGCCTCGGAGGGCATGGAGAACCGGAACGTGAACGGGGAGCCGTAGCGCATCCCGTCCGCGGGCACCGACGCCGCGTCGATCCTCGGGCGGTTGCCGGCGCGGTCCTTGCTCAGGTACGGCGGGGAGAAGCGCTCCACGCGCACCTCGGTGGGGAAGTCGACGCCGCTGAAGTTGTAGGCCGCGTTGGTGTTGCCGCCGGCGACGAGCACGCTGCCGTCGGGCAGCACGGCGCTCGTGGAGTGGTACATGCGCGAGATGGTGGACGAGGCCAGCGCCCGGAACCGCGACCCCTGCTCCTTGCGCGGCGAGTACAGGATCGGGGTCAGGATGGGCTGCCGGGCGAAGCCCCAGCCCGAGCAGCCCTTGGCGGCGCCGTTGAGCAGCAGCAGGTCGCCGGTGGGGAGGATGAGCATGTTGCCCATGACGCGCCCGACGGGCATGTCCTCGGTCTCCCACTGCGCGCCGGGAGCGGCGAGGTTGATGCGGGCGCAGTCGCGGAGCGCGGGCTTGAAGGTGTTGTTCTCGCCGAACCGGAAGGCCGTCTTGAGCGCCCCGCCGCAGATGATGACCATTGGCTCGGGGTCGCCGGTGGCGTTGCGGAGGTCGAGCGGGAGGAGCGCGGACATGGCGGACGCGGGGTAGTTGCGGCTCCCGCCGGCCAGCTTGGGGAGCTCGCGCACGATCTTGCCGGCCTGGTAGTCGAAGATGACGGAGCGGTCGTTGGCGAAGAGGAAGAGGTTGCCACTGGGGAGGAGGTTCACGAACGGGTACAGGTTGTTCTCCACGTCGTCGGTGGTCTGGCGGAGGAAGGGCATGTAGTTGGCCTTGTCGTTCATCCTCCCGGGAGCCGGCACGAACTCGTAGCCGAAGGCGCGGCGGCCGCCGAACACGATGAACCGGCCGTCCGGGAGCACCTGCTGCGTCGCGTACCATCTCCCCTCCGCGAAGCTGTTGGGGCGCTCCAGCCAGTCGCAGGTCTCGCACGGGCTGAGCACCCGGACAACCTTGTCGCCCTCGAAGTAGCCCCCGGTCTGCACCAGGTTGCCGTCCGCGTCGAACGCGCCCGACGAGCACCAGGTGTCCGTCAAGATCTTGAGAGGGCGGAGGCCGCCGGTGTTGTAGTCGAACTCGACGGAGTGGGCCCAGCAGTCCATGGTACCCTCCTCCTTGGCGCGCGGGTCGGTGCGGCAGTTGTCCTGGGGCAGCCGCATGAGTGACCGCCCCGTGGTGCTGGTGTCGAACATGACGGCCCTGCCGTGGCGCATGACGGCCATGTGCATGGGCGACACGCCCGAGTTCTCGCTCACGATGGTCCACTCGCCGACCGGCCCTTCGCCGCTGGCGGCCGCCACCTGGACCGTGTCCTGCGCGGCCTTGCTGAGGGGCCCCGAGGGCGGCACCCTCGTGAGCCCCGTGGCGGTGGCCGGCGCGGCGCCCTTCTCCTCCTGCTCCGTCTGCACGGGCGCCGCCTGCTCCTCCGGGCCGTCGAAGGCGTTCTGGAAGTAGTCGCTGTCGGAGCGCGGGCTGAAGATGTTGAAGATGTCGAAGAACGCCTCGCCGGGGGAGGCCAGCAGGAGGACGGCCACGGCGAAGGCCGCGGCGCGGGACCCCATCATTGCGGCGGCGGCGGCGGAGAGGTCGAGGAGCTGGTCTTTCCCTTCCCTCCGGCCTCCTCCCGTGACCGGCCCGGCTAGGGATCGCTGCCTCCATTCCTTCTTATTTGGAAGCTTTAAGCTCCGCCGCTAATTATCCCGGCGACTAAATTTGGGTCGCCTCCGTCGCTCTAGCTCGCCGGCCGCGGTTTCTTTCTAGCCCCGCTGGCTGGGCAAATCTAGCTGGCGCCGGCCGCGCGGTTCTCGCGGGAGCGCAAGCGCAGCGGCCGTTCCAATATAGCAGCCGCGCGCCGCGTCGTCGTTGCTCTGTTTCGTCACGTCGTCTCGCGTTCCATATCCAAACTGCTTTGCTAAATTTCCATAGTTTAGAGTAACTTGTTGCTTGATTGGGCCAAGAACGGTTTCAGTATTTGGCTCTTTCATCTCTAGGTGGGTGATCAAGCAAGCTAGGACGGAGAAATGGAGATGCAAAATCCTTCCCCTGCTTTGGAAAAATTCCATCCCACGTAGTATGTGGGCTTGTCCGACTAGGGATGGCAACGGATCGGGTAAAGTACGGGTAGAATTAATACCCTGCCATAACAATACCTAAAAATATAAGACATACCATACTTGCGAAGTCTACCGGATAAAGTTTTATACCCGTACTCGTACCCACTCGGATACGGGTACCCATCGAATATATTAATGATAGCATAAATAACCTATCATTTGATTGTATAGACTAGCATATTTTGAATTTATCGCCCATACAAACGAACGAAAATATTAGTAAAATAGAGAACTAAACGGATCATTTTGCACCACTTTTTTTTTATCTACAGCATCTATTTTGTAGTTGTATGTAAGTAAATGTGTTCCATTCTAGTTAAGTATTTCATATAAAAAATGCAACAATGATCATACACTTCACTAAAAAATAATAAGCAAAATTGTCAATGTCATTTTCACATCTTTTAGTTCACACAATTAGTTCATACAATCACAAGAAAATGAGACACAAAATTTGCGAATGATAAAAGTTCATTATATTATTTTTTTATTTTTGGTACCCACGGGTAAGATTCTATGCCGTAGCCATATCCGCGGGTAAAATTTTATACTCGTATCCTCATCCGTCGGGTTAGGTACGGCATGTAAAATTACCATCCCGTGCCCGAGCATGGGGCGGCAAAAAAAAAAAAAAGACGCCGGGAAGCCACTGTACCTGGACTCCGCAACTGCAGTGCAAGTGTAAATACCAGGCGTGGGCAATCTCCATGAGCACACATTTCGCATTTTTTTTCCAATAGTCCTTGCTCTATTTCTGATCTCGACTTGGGTAATCCCACATTTCGCATTACGACATTGCATAGCAACACAAGCACAATAATACAAAGTCTCACTCTTACAGAAGGGAATAAAATGACTACTACTTGCTGATATATCTTATTACTAATCCACATAATCAACTCTTTTCTTCTTCTCAAGACCATGCGTTAAGCCTCTCAAGCGGACACGATCTCTGACACGCATGTCTAAGATGTTGGAGCCACCCTCCTCAAGAGACTTTTTGAAGGACTATAGGATCACAGCCTCAGCTCAAGGTCCAGGCCCTGTGGATTGTCATGGGGGTTCTTGCAAGCGGGCTCCTCCACCGGTAGGTTCTCGTCGCTCTCTTCCTTGGAATCAGCATGTTCATTTTCCTGCAAAAATTGGAGCGCAGCCGTGATCAATGAGTTTTATACCCTATGCAGTTGAATAGCATGCACATACTGAGCTCCGCTCTAGCTACAAAGCTTGAGTAATTCAATGTTCACACGAGCATTTCAATTCGCCTAGGGTTTGCTTAGACCAAAAAAGAAAAAAAAAATAGCAGCACATGTATTTCATGCTACTACCAAAGAACAACAGCAGGGTTTGTGCTTTGTATGAAGCATGTCAACCATGAATTCAGTCTAGAAAAATGAGAACAACGATCTGGATATATATGTACCTTATGTTCAGGAAAGAGCTGCAGAGTTCTAGTAGCCACTGTGTAGCTTGGATGGTTGACACTAGCTGCTGCTGCTGCTGCTTCGGAGGGACTTGGAGGCCTGTTTGCATATTAAACATTGGTCAGACAAAGAATTATCTCATGCATGATCCCTATTCCGAATTGTTAATTAGTCCCCTACTCCAAGAACATGTGTAAATAATATGGGAAATTGATCATGTATATATATGTGTACCTGGCCAAGGGAACGATGAACAGTCCACGCATGTTCCCGTTTGGTCCATATGACATCTACGATAGATCAGAAATGGGTCAACTGTCAACCCTACTTGACACCAACATGTATATGCTAATAAGGGCATAAGATGTAAGGCTAGGGAGAAGTATTATTATTATCATCACACATGAGAAGTCTGAAAAAAGAAACAAACATTGGAGAAACAGAAAAAACAACAACGACAATGCTTTCAGTTTTGAACAAAGTCTCAAGGATAGGCTCATATATACATAAAGTATGGAAGGACTGTATATATAGGCATTGAACTGAAGCACGATAGCAAGGATAGTAAGATGCAAGTGGGGTTGGATGGGCCGGGGGACAGTTCGATTGCCCTACTCCGAATTAATTTTAAAAAATATTATATCACAAAGATCATCAGAGTTGTGAAATACATGTCCCCTCATCACATCTATTGCAACATGCATGGATGCTTGATGATGCAACATGCATGGATGCTTCACTTGATACAGATCAATTCCCGTAAAAATGCGTCAGGTAATAATTAATCAAGCAGATAAGTAATTCATAAAATGATCATATAAAACAAAAATAAAAAAACCATGCGAAAAGAAAATTTTCGCGAAAAGAAAAAAAAAAGGTGTGCTACTTACCATGCCTTGGATACCAATACCAGGTCCAGAAATTTGTGCCCTTCTAAAGGATTCGTGTAAGTACTTCTGTTTCATCATTTCCTCCTCCACCCTCATCTTCTCCAGCTTGGCTATCCCCACCCCCCGTTTTGGCTCCCTCAGCCTGTCCATGAAGCTCTTGCCAGCGGCCCTTTTGCCGTTCCTACGGCTGCCATTGCTTGAACTGCTTGCGTCCATGGCCATGGGTACCTGCAAAGAATTAACAGAACGAAGAGCATCCGTAAAAGATACTAGTACAAGTTAGCATCGTCGTCTATGCAAAAGTAGATCTAGAAACGGAGGAGAAACTTTTACTGGATTCGTGCAAATAACCAATATCGTTTCCAATACCGCAAGAGGACGACGGCTTCAATTTTGCTCCCCAATATTTTTCACTGGCGCAAGCCCATGTATATATAGCGGCGCCAGGCGCCAGCCCCGCCATGTATAAAACGCGTGGCCGGCCTCAAGCTCAACGTTCATAATTTGATTTGCTGCAATCTTTTGCTCCCGCCATAAATGCATATATTCGTAGTTGATATTTCCGCTCATGCTTTGTTAGACCTGTAAATGTAGTTTATAGTAAGTTGTAATGATTTTAAAAAGACAGACATCAATGCAAATTCTGGATATGTATCTAGTGCTGTAAATGTTTCCTTATGTATATCAAGAATGTATATAGACGCGCGGCAAACTTATGGGGAAGTTTTCCATTCCTGCTAATTTATTTGATAAGTGAACAGTTCAAGTTTTCCAGGATCCTGTTGAAATCTGGCTAGTGGCTTGCTAGCTGTTTTCCAGGATCCGTCAATTACAACTAAGAATCTCATAGGATTTCGAAAACCCCACGATCCAGAGATGCAAGTATCCCCCAGCTATTTACAGCTCTCTCTTCTTTTTTTTTACGCTGGAGGCCGTTTGTTTCTTCCAGAGTTCCAGGGATGTAATATTTCAAAAAAAAAAGAGTTCCAGGGATGTGCTGTTACTGTACGTACTGCATGCTGATGAGTGATTTGTTCGGTGGAGTGCGGCGGAGATTTCGACTGGGCCGGCCCAAGGGCGAAAAAATGTCGAAACGGTTGCTCGGCCCACGCGGCCTTGGGCAGAGTCAGTCGGGCCACAGAGATTTGTGACTGACGGCCTGCGCGGTTCTCTCGGTCGGAGTCGGAATGTCGGATGGAAAAATCTAACACGCGATCAGTCGCGCCCGCGTGTGCCTGCGCGACCACGGTGGTCTGCTACGGCCTGCGAGGAGATGACGGGCCGCTGTACGGAGCCCATCTCTTTCTCTTACTAAAAAATATTTTAACCGAGTGCACCATAGTGTTCTACTCGACGAGTCGAACAAAATTAGATCCCACTTACATATATTTCGATGATGTTTTGCAACAGTGTCAAATTGCTATATGCTATAACATAAGTTGCACAGTATTGCATACATAGATTGTCACAGTTCTAATATACAAATTGCCATAAAAATAGCATTTCATTTATATGAGTTTGTCATAAAACAGAGTGTCCACCAACAACTCATGTGGCAACTTATGTATAGGACATCCTTCTGTATTTGTAGCAAATTATGTGTTATATGTGTAGCAACTTATGTTTACGACATCCTTCTGTGTTTGTGGCAACTTATGTATAAGACACCTCCTGTTTTCTGGCAATTTCTATATTACAAGTGTGGCAACTTTGTATAAGATTTTTTTAGGCAACTCATGTGCATGACACTTTTTCTGGTCTCTGTGACAACTCATGTGCATAACAAATTATGATTCCAAGGGCGAAAAATGTCGAAACAGTTGCTCGGCCCACGCGGCCTTGGGCAGAGTCAGTACGGCCATAGAGATTTGGCGGCTTTTTATTTTTATATTTTTTTAAAACGTTTTTTACATAAATATATTTTTGGTTTAACATTTTACAGTTTTATACCCCTACCGCCCGGCAGGGGGGCGGCAGGGACCTATATGTAAATAAATATAATTTTTTTTGCACGGAGACCCCTGGCGGGAGCCTGCCGCCCTCCTGCCGGGCGGCAGGCACCTGCCGCCCGGTGGAGGGGCGGCAGACTCCCCCCCCAATATAAAAGCTGAGCCCCTTCCCTCGCACCCTCATTTCCTGTCCACGAGATCCAGAGAGGGGATGGGAGAGAGGAGGGGTGAGGGAGGTAATTCCACCGGTGAAGCCCTACCGGATTTTGAATCCGAACTGCAGGTAACTAATATTTCTCAACTATTATAGACTTGTTTCTAAAATAATTATGAATTAGAATAGATTTAGTTTTTGGATAGTGAAATATAGAATAGTAAACTTAGAATGACAGTACCTTATTGCTATTGCAGCATAAGGCAATGTCTGCCTCCAATTCTGTTGGATTTTCATGGACCGAAGAAAAATCTAGTATAATTCTTAAGATCATGACACATCTTGTAATCAGTAAGAAGTTGGATCCATTAGCGGATGGTACGATAGAGATGTTGTTGTCCAAATTAGTAAAGTTTAAAGATTTCACATTGTTTCGAGGTATTACAACGCAAGATGTAAAGGGACACCTGCTAGAACGCCGTAAGATGTATATGAGGGTATGGGAACTAGCTAATCATTCTAATGTTATTGGTTTCGTATAAAGTACTTCTACGATATGGATGCGGTCAGAGGTGTATGAGATGCACATTAAGGTAACTATCATTCGGATCTAATATCTATAGTCATTTGTAATCCATATTCCGTAAATTTTAAAATTGTTGTGTAATTATATGCAAGGATTACCCCGAGGACACTGAGGTGATTAACAAATCAATACCAAATTTTCGTAAATTGGTATGTATCTTCGGTGGACTCATGCCGCAAACAAGACGAAGGAGGCGTGGAAGATCTTCGGGTGATAGTACTTTGCCTCCGCAATCACATAGAACCGGAGGTTCGTCAAGTCAAACTGCACTACCTCCAACACCAAGTTCTGTTAACTGGGATGACGACCTAGATGACTTCATGCCCCCCAAACCATGGCCTCCAAGACCTTATGTTCCTCCCTCTGTACATGAAAGTAGAACCATAAAAGAGAGAAAGGGAAAGTCAAGAGGTTCATCAAGTCAAACTGCACCACCTCCAGCACCAAGTTCTATTAACTGGGATGACGACCTAGATGACTTCATGCCCCCCCCCGAACTATGGCCTCCAAGAAATGACATGATGTGTATCGTATGGTGTTATGGTGTTGATCGGTCTAGATTGTGAAGTAAATTGTGACGGGGCGGTAGGCCTCCTTTACCTTTAATTGCAATACTTATATGTTTGCTATGTTTGATTGCAATGATTATATTTTTTTGTGAACCTTGAACCTCGTGTGGCTCTATGACTCGGTCAAGTAGAGCTGGCATTTAGAATTGTTTGATTTGTTTAATTGGTGCTTGTGCTAAAGGTGGCTACAAACCATGTGTCCAAGCATTTGGGGCTGACCAATTTGATACAATGAACAAAATTTAAATTGAACGTTAAACAAGATACCACATAAGATATTGCATTGAAGGTTTCATTCATTACGACCAAATTCTATAGAAATATGCACTGCCAATTAATTAAACAAAACATTTAGGCATACTACATACACAATATACTTAGTTTCGTACAAACAAATACATTGGAAGGTGTGTCGTGCACAACTACATGCGGCGAATTCTTGTAGGTGGAGCCAACCCATCCGTTGGATTCCCGGAAGGTCCAGCCTCGGTAACAGCAGTGGGTACTGAAAGCTGTGGGCACTTCTTGTAAGTGTGACCGTCCGCTTCACACAAGTTGCAACGTTTTTCTTCATTCCAGCCTCGGACTCGTCCATTCCGTTCCGGATACGACGTGTCTGCCGTCAGCCTATGCCCCTCTTCGTAGCTAGATCAGGGATGAGCATTGGATGATGATTTTTTTTTAGTGAATGGGCCTAGAATACCGATGACGTATATCTCATGACACCAAGTCTCTGCTGCGGCTTCTTTTGTGAAATATTGAGAAACATATGATGCACCATCTAACCCAGATACAGAACAAGCCGCGATGACTTGGGAGCATGGTAAGTGATGCACCTTTGGCTTCTGGCATCGGCAGAACACCCTCACGTCAATGGTTATCAAGACTTCTTGAATTACCCTTTGTCTGCGGACACCCTGTCCGGTCCTGTCCCTGCATGATACCTCAAATCTTTGCTCCTCTGTGCCCATCGATATGAATGAGTGAAATCGAGCCTTTTCAATTTTTTTCTCCATGTACTCATTGACTCTTCTGCAAAAACGCACTCCTGGATCATGAAGTAAGCAAGCAGCTAATGCGTACAGCTCCCTAAAATACCTTATACATTCATACATGATGAACTCAACAATGCCAACAAGAGGAAATCCACAAACACGATGCATTACCATATTGTAACACTCAGCATGGTTGGTCGTCTCGATTCCGTAACGCCTCCCATCTGTGTCATACAAAAGTGACCACTTCTCTTTAGGCGCACCATCAATCCACTATGAAAATGGCTTAGAATGTCCAACTACTGAATCTGTAGAACATCTCCTGCTGGATGATGAGGCCTGACTCTTAAGCAATTCGGCGCCCATATCATCAATTATACCCCACAAAGCATCGAACTTCCTTTGCTGATTTTGAGCGCACAATCGCTTGAACAAATTCATCAGATCCTTGTTCTTGAACCGCTCATAAAAATTAGCAGCCATATGCCTCACACACCACCTACTGACAACATCTGGCCATATAGGAGGTGAAAATGGACTACCTTCTTGTAGCTGCCTTATAGTTGCAAGGAGACCTGCATGTCTATCACTGATAAGGCAAACATTAGGCCTTCCAACAACAACGTGATTCTTCAGACGTTCAAGAAACCAGTACCTAATTATCAATGCAGGCTCGTAATCCATTTTGTCAAGAATCACCCCATACATCTTCTTAGCCACAAAAGTTGATGTGATATTACGATGATGTCCCACAACACCTGTCAATCTACAAGTATGTGGTGTAACAATTGAACATTCCCAGTGTGTCTTGAACTTTCCCTTGTAGGCATGCACTCGCCATGTACAGTCTCTATCTGCACACCTCACCTCATATTCTTTGCTGCTAGACTTCAGTACTCTGAATTCCTTCCTCAGAGATACAACCCAGAGCTTCACAGCATTCTTCACATCCTCAATGGTATGATACTTTGCCCCTTGTACAACCTTATTAACTCTGTATTCAAACTCCAAACTCCTAATATCTTGTACCACTAGATTCCCAAAACCCTCTTCACGCCATTCACCTAGCACTGGGAAGCGCTCATCGTCCTCATTGTCCGATGAGTCCCCACATTGCTCCATTATTCGCGCATCCTGGTCTTCTTTCTCCATGTCCTCCACAATTCCAGGTATCCGCTCGCCTTCATCTGCTAAACCTTGTGGTTCTGGTTCTGGTTCTGGAGCTTGCACGTTTTCTTCTTCTTTATCCTCTTCCATCTCTTCATTCCAGTCAGATGTTGTGTGTGTTGACCCTTCACCTAAATCACCGGCCTTCTGGTGAATCTGAATTACCATTGCGAGAGGCCACCCACTTTCAAGAGTTGCGTGCATCTAATATTGCCATTCTTTCGTACTACTTATAGGCGTATTGACGCTCCTTAGCGCCCCCGATTTGTATACCGCAAGCGCACGGTTCGTGTAGCTTTTCCCTTAGAGTATTCCCCCAAGGTTTATCAATCCACGGAACCAAAGATACAAGAAATAATCTACTAACATAGAGATTCCTTTGTGTTGAGATGGTGAAAAACGAATCTAATCTACTAAAAACGACAAACACCGAAGGTAGCAAGAGAAAGTTAGAGATAACCAATCTAGATCACCTAGATCATGCATATGTTGTAGTTCCAGCTAGATGTAGTGAAGTAAGATAGATGTGAATCTCAATGAAAAGCATCTTTAAACTCAAAATCTCCAATCCGATCCCTCGATACCCCACCTACTCAGTGGCAACGCCTGTCACGATGCCCCCCTTTGGACGAAAGTACCCTGAAGCAAGTCGAACCCCCTTTGGTAGTTCCGCCATGAACCTCTAGCCACCATGACTACAAGATCATGCTAAGCGATCTATCTCGATAATAGATCTAGGATGAAGCAAACCCAAAGAAAAGAACGAAATCGAAAGAGAGAACATGGTCGCTAAACATTCGGAATCACAAATAACTTCACCATGAATGATTGTACATCACAAGATCACAACCGGGGCCCTACCTTGATCTTGATGATCCTAGCTCCAGAACTCCGATGTGGTCTTCCTTGCAAGGTTCCCAAGTCGGCTAGGGCAAACCGTAGACAACTAGCACGACCCTCGGCTCTCCGAGAGGTGTCCCTCTATCTTCTCTGCTCCTTGGTGTCGTCTCCTGAATTGATCTCCTCGTGAACCTTGGGGAGGGGTCTTTAAATAGCCTCATGAAATCCTAGGTCAAAGGGGAGGCCGAACCGCCTCAAAAAGGGGCTGGGCCGGCCGGCCCAATGGACCCAGGCCGGCCGGCCTGGCCCATTTCTTCGCCGCCTCGTGTCCTCCTTTCTCCCCAAGTCTCCTGGAGTCTTCTAGAGTTTATGCCTTTCACGATTGCACCCCATTAGACGTCGTTATCTTCGAGATTTCTTCGAGGAAAAGGATAGGATGGAAAATCCTTCCTTAAATCTCTCTTTGCTTTGCTTAGCCCCGAAGTATCTTGATCTTATCTTGTGGGCTTTGTCCTTTGGGCTTCATTTGAGGGTGGATATGCACAAACGGGCCTCTAATCATCATGGCCTTCGGTCCTTTGTTCGGGCTTTGGCCTTCGTCTTTCTTCGTGTCATCACGTGATCATGGGCCTCGTCATTTCATGTTCCAAAATTGGTCAAAAACCTGCAAAAACGAAGTACCTCCAAAATATATATGCAAATACGAAAACGACCAATAATTGGGCCGAGGTTAGGATGGTTAGTGATTTTGATATTAAATTCATGCCATTATCAAAGTTAAACAGGGGATAAAATGGATACTTAAGGAGCGCCAACAAGGCGTCAACTCCCAGAAATCCTCATTAGTTTCCCAGGAAGTCAAGGTATGAACCATAAGCAAATGAGTCTTTGGATTTACATTGAACTTCCTGTGAAAACATTTCCGTATGGACTCAAAACTCCTCTCTAGGGGTTTTTCTAGACCGCACTGTCTTCTTTGCAATGCTGATAGATTTACTTTATAGGAATCATGAGTAATTCTGTAGAAGTCACCGTAATGAACTTGAAACACCACCTTACTCGACATATCTGGCCATCCAAAGACTTTATTTTAATTAATCCAATATCTAGAAACATGGTATGACTTCAATTATAACCACTAATCCGAACCCTAAGTGCTTGCAATAATAAAAAATACTAATCATAGAATTAAACATACAAAAAATTTTCAATGAGAAAGTTGAGAAATATTGGTTACCTGCGGTTCGGATCCAAAATCCGGCAGGGCTTCGCCAGTGGAATTACCTCCCTCACCCCTCCTTTCTCCCTCTCCCCTCTCTGGATCTCGTGGGCAGGAAATGAGGGTGCGAGGGAAGGGGCTCAGCTTTTATATTGGGGGGGGGGGGGGGAGTCTGCCGCCCCCCTGCCGGCCGGGCGGGCTGCCTGCCGCCCCTCCACCGGGCGGCGGGCGCCTGCCGCCCGGCGGGGGGGGGGGGGGGGGGGGGTAGGCTCCCACCAGGGGCCTCCGTGCAAAAAAAATATATTCATTTACATATAGGTCCCTGCCGCCCCCCTGCCGGGCGGTAGGGGTATAAAACTGTAAAATGTGAAACCGAAAATATATTTCTGTAAAAAACATTTTTAAAAAATATAAAAATAAAAAAGCCGCCCGACCACGGTGGTCTGCTACGGCCTGCGAGGGGATGACGGGCCGCTGTACGGAGCCCATCTCTTTCTCTAACTAAAAAATATTTTATCTCACTCATATGAGCTCCGTTTTGAGAACTGATTGCATCATAGTGTTCTACTCGACGAGTCGAATAAAACTAGATCCCACTTACATATGTTTCGATGATGTTTTGCAACAGTGTCAAATTGCTATATGCTATAACATAAGTTGCACAGTATTGCATACATAGATTGTCACAGTTCTAATATACAAATTGCCATAAAAATAGCATTTCATTTATATGAGTTTGTCATAAAAACAGAGTGTCCACCAACAACTCATGTGACAACTTATGTATAGGACATCCTTATGTATTTGTAGCAAATTATGTGTTATATGTGTAGCAACTCATGTTTACGACATTCTTCTGTGTTTGTGGCAACTTATGTATAAGACACCTTCTGTTCTCTGGCAACTTCTATATTACAAGTGTGGCAACTTTGTATAAGATTTTTTTTCTGCAACTCATGTGCATGACACTTTTTCTGGTCTTTGTGACAACTCCTGTGCATAACAAATTATGATTTCATGATAAATTTTTTTGACAACTTAAACAAAAAATGCTATTTTTTGTTGCAACTCTTATTTTACAAGTGTGGCAACTTATGTGTAGACACATTGACAACTTATGTGATAGAATATAATAACTTGGCACGAGTGAAAAATATCATCAAAATATATGCAAGTGGGATCTAGTTTTGTTCCTCTCGTCGCACAGAACGTAATGTTGCAAACGGTTTCAAAAATAGAAATCGTATGGTGGAGATAAATTATTTTTTTCTAGAAAAATATATGGACTCTATTTTTTTGGAAACACACCACCACCTACTCTGCCGACAGCGACGGCTCGCGCCCTCCCACACCGTGCGACCGTCGCGCGTTATCTTCGTCCATGTCGGACACCTTTTCTAGCGTCTAGGCCCTGTGCAGCAGCAGCCAGCAGCGGCTGACGCTTGGCCGGCCGCCCGAGGGGTTTCCGGAAAGATGGACGGGGAAGCGGCCGGTGAGCACCTGGCAGACTAACTAAGATGTACTCATGATCTATCAAGGGTTGCTTAACCTGTCTGCCGAAACAAACTGTCTGCCGTGAGCTGAGTTTGTGTAGTAGTTCTTTTGTTTCGCCTGGCCTTGTTGCCAAACTGTCTGCCGTGAGCTGGAGCTCTGTCTCTGTGGTTTTACTTTCGTAGTTTGCTCAAACTCTGAACCTGGATTATCTTGTAATTTCGTTGCTTCTTAAGTAATGAGATTCGGGCGTGGCCCTTAGTGAAAAAAAATCAAGGGTTGCTTAACAATGATGGCAAATAGAAGACGTAGCATTATTGGTCGCCTCTCGTCGGTCGACTTCTCGAGTACAGACACTCGCGCAGTTGCGGCTGCAAATGCAGGAAGCAAAAAATTGCCGGCGATGCGGCCGGGGTCCTCTCTACAGTGCGAGCCTTTTCGCAACTTGCCTCTGCCGCCTGCAACAGGGCCGGCAGCAGCCAGCAGGCCGGCAGGCATGTATATGCACACTGGCATCCTTGCACTTCTGGCACCATGATTTAGCATGCAGCTGTGTGCAGTGGGCCAGCGATGTCGTCGTCGCAACTTCTCTACACACAATTACATTACACGATTAGGAGCGTGGTATTAACATATGTATGCATATCGGTGCCATTTTGTATACGATCCGGAGTCGGATTGGAGCCTCCTTTTATTTGGCGCGGTTGCTTAGCTTTGAGCAAGTTGCAGGAAGAGCGCGCGTCCCTTCCTGCTTTCGAACTAATAACCTCGACTTCTTTAGTTCTTTTTAGGAGGAGACTTGTTCAAAAATCCCAATTACGAACCTGCATGCATGGGATGATTACTTGGATCATTGGCTAGTTTAATACTGCAGCTTGAGGATATGGGGGGTTGCAACTTGCAAAGCTATCTCGTGCGTTGAGATCTCCGCGTACGCATGCAGCACACTGAAAGCCGCCAGCTAGCTAAGGCTTCTCTCAACGTCTGTGTACCGTTGGATTGAGTAGTCTTCTCGCTACTTTCAATTCAGACACGATAATTGGAGAGACTGATGACAGGGGTGTGTGTAGTACCCGTATCGCCAATCAATATAATATCCTATAGCCTTTCATCGCTAGCTACCGATCATATGCGTGTACAAGAAAGGCCAGGCAAGAAGGACAACATTCTGATATCGATCAGTGTCAGATTACACGTATAATAGATCGCCATGATTTTGTGATCTTGCAGCCTTTTTCCTGGAAAAAGCTAGAAGTCGCATTTTTTTTCACTTCGCCAGTTCAAGCATGCACTATTATAAAATCACACTTCCACTACTGGAGATTGTAAACAGGGCAACGAATGAATGGCTCATTAAATCACTTAAAGGAGTTGGATAACATGGTTACTGTAACTCAATTATACAAATATACTAGGTGATTCCCCGCGCATTGCTGCGGGATTTAAGAGAATTTTTTGATAAACTATGAGAGGATAGGCGCCTTTTATAGTTGTAGGAAGGGAGTAGAGAAGTCAGACGATGAGCTGAAATGCTATTAGTAGTGGCATTCAAGTTATGATCATTATGGATAATGCTAGTGGAGGATTATGATCATTATGGTTAATGCTGGTGGAGGATGAGGGGATGATACATGGACGTATGGATTTTAGAGGACATCGATGATCTGACAGTAATGAAAATAGAAGTGGCGTGGCTTAACGTGGTCGCAGAGAAATAGATGTAAATTATCCTTAGTCTATATAGGTTATATAGATATTTGGTCTTTTAGTTTGAAGCATTTTCCGTAACAAATATCATGAACGTTATATATGAGGAAGAGCTAGTGGCCAAGAAAAATATCTTATTGCACAAGAGACTCTGATTCAATATAAGAAGAATACAATAAGAAAAGCGCACTAAATCATAGGATACTTATGAAGAGGTTCTATTATTAATGTATTTTCTATATACATATAATTGCTAGCCCGGTTCAGGTACACGCAGGTTGATAGATATCGAAGCGCTGCACTGTCAGTACTCAAAGGTGCAAAGTTTTATAAATATCTGTACACACTCGATCATGAAATTCATATTTAGCTAGCTAGCACGAGCTACATTTAAGAGAGATTAGGTTCACGCATGTGATAATTACAGTGCGCATAATTCTTTTTTTTTCAGAGAGCACGTGCATGGATTCTTAATTATTTTTTAACAAAAACACCACCTTGCATATACCACCTCCGCCCCAAATTAAAATTCGTTCTGTTTTTTCTAGATACATATATTTTGTTATGCACATAGATGTACACTATATCTAGATACATAGTATGTATCTAAAAAGTCAAAATGGATTGTAATTTAGGACGGAGGGAGAATATAAAAGATTGTGATCCCATCCATTCATGAAAGTCTTTGATATGCACAATGTAACTTTTTTTTGTGTGTCACAATGTAACTAAGATTGTTAAGAATTATCAAAAGGTAGATACAAACATATCCATTTGAATGCAAGCATTTCATAAGAGGATGTATATAAGAAATCGTCGCCAACATCATGCATGTACAAGATAGCTATAGCAGGCAAAATGTTCCAATCCCACGTACAGTTAAAACTGAGAAAGCGCGTATTACGAGCATCAAAATATGCAAATGCACACACGTACAGAACTGCACATTGATGCAGATTGTCTTGATGAAAATCTGCATGCATGCAAATTTTTCTGTGTGTGTACGGTGCGACGACACCATGGAACATTCATCAGCGCCATTCTCATCAGTAGCAGCTATATATCTTTGCATAATTTTCTTTATCAGGATTATTCTGGTATGGACCGAGAGGATGCACCAATATTCTGCATTTCTGAATTGAGCAATGTCGATGAATGATCGCGTATCCATGGATAGATTGCGACATCACTGTGAGAAAACTACTAATTCAATTCTATGCTGCCAATGTTTACACAATTCTACAAATTAACTAGCTAGCCAGCATCACCAAGTCCAGCTGCTGGTTGTCCATAGTTTCAGTAACTCAGTTACACATCGTCACACGGTGCACTGATTCAAAGAATTGCGCATGTGCATACCCTTTTTCTCATTTATGATCCCATGCATGCATTACACACAAGGCTGCAAGCACTCTAGTTCTTGTGGCACAAATAATCAGGCATATAGCTTAACTGAGGTAGAGGCGGGCCTGCATATTTTCGATCACAGCTTGAGCTCGAGGTCTACCTCTTGGTCATCTAAGTTCGGCGAGTCCACTGTTTGATTTAGATCGTATGGTCTATTCAAGCAAACGGATTCCTGCAGAAGAGAAGTTGGCAACACGTACACCATTCACCAATAAGTTACTGAGAAAACAGAAACTTCTTTTACACTAGCACATATATTAATTACATCAAACATAAGTACCTCAGGTTCGAAGAGCGGCAATGTGACGTTGTTTGGATGGGAATAATGTGCTTCTGAACCATACATGGCGCCATGGTAATTGGGTGACCTGAATGTACATACATATAGGAAATACATGCATGCTCATATGTCAATGCATTATCGGTGTCTAGATCGTCTTTGATATGACCACAAGTTCAGCTGGTAGACATGAAGCTTTGACTCCTTTCACATATACGACTCACCTGATGATGGGATTGGTTTGAAATGCACCATATCTTATGTCTCCTGATCTCTCTCCATAGGCCATCTGCGTACATGGCACATAATTGAGGTTAGGTCGCCACACCAGCTGCTGTGAGATATGCAGCCAGGCAGCCAGCTGGCTAAGGCATCACGTGCATGGCAGAATAAAATCTCTTGATCTGCAATGATACTCTCTTTGTTCATCTTTCGGTGCTTGGAATAATTATATTATATATATGCATTCTTGTTCATCTTTTAGGCTTCATACATGATTTATCATTCCTTGGCCCAAAAGTAATAATATATGATGCATTCTTGGTTTACTAGTACAGAAGTACATGCAAAAGCACCGAAGACACCCCCCCCCTCCAAAAAAAATTTGGGGGGGGGGGGGGGGCAACAAGACCATTTTTGCCAGCTTTTCTGATCTCATGTCGTTCTGCATATATAGTGATCAACTAATTTATCAAAAGAAAAGTATGAATATTTATCCCGGTCTGGTAATCATGGAATATATATCTGAATTAATGTATACATAGAAATTCAGAAAATAGCAACAGCATACAATGCTTTCGTAAGCTAATTTGAATGGTCTCTGCTAGTACATATATAGTTCTTCATACACTCGTTGAACTACTATATATACAAAAAAAAACAGTCGCATTAATTAATAAGATGTACCGCAAGATTTGGATGATGAATTGGGGACGAAGATGAAACACCGATGTTAGCATGGAAGGTGGAGGAAGGAGACGACGGCAGCGAGTGAGGGAACCGCGGTTCTTCCTGCTCAATCAATCAATTACATATATACAAAATCATCACATCAAATCAGGAACAATATATACGGACCCAACCAAAAACCACGGAATCAAATTATCACATATGACCGAACGATTACCAAGTTGAAGCTACCAGTTCTGTGGATCGGAGGCGGCTGGCCAAGAGGGTGGTGCAAGTACTCGGCCATCTCACTTTGTATCCTGATCTTCTCCAGCTGCGCTACTCCGAGCCCTCGCTGCGGCTGCCTCGGCTTGTCAGAGCTGCTGTTGCCGCCCCTCTTTCCCTTCCTGGAGCCAGATGATCTTCCCCTTCCCCATTCCATGCTGTCCCCGGACCCGGAGTTGCTTGCACTCATGGATCCCGGCCGGCCCCTTGTTGGTTGCTGGTACTGCTAGCTAGATAGATGGCTAGACCTAGCTAGAAGAAGACCAAGAAATGGGAGCAATTAAGCTAGAAAGAAAGGAGGAGATGGGTGGTGCAAAGAAGCCTCTTAAAGCGAAAGCGAGAGATCGCCTTACACGTCCAATACCCCCATTAGTTAAAAGGAGACAGCAGATTTTTGTCAATATTTTATTGGATTCATTAATTTAATCCATGTAGTGGCATGGCTCACTAGCATAGATAATCACCACCATGTGCGCCACAAACATTATCACTAGAACAAAAGGAGATAACAACTAAATTTGGCTCCTTGATTTTGATAGGCTCGGAGACGATCTTGGGCATCTTTGTCAGCAAATTAAAATGCACCATTGACAAACTTCGAGAGTAATTACGAATGAAGCTCCTCAAATTTACATGGAACTAGCTTAGCCCAGAGCCAGAAACAAGGGTGCATATAAATTTTGTTCGTTACTAATACACTCTCGTCCTTCCAATAATAATGATTCATAGAGCTAGCTGCCTTTAATTAATTAAGAAATGCTTCTTGTCCAGTAAGTGAACTGAAAATCTGGGGTCTTGGATACTTGACGTTGTGTCAAATCCTAGCACAAAGAGGAAAGAAATTAAAGAACTCACACGGATTCGAGAGGTTGAAATGATAGTATGGACTTCCACTATACTATCAGGTGATGTTTTCTTGCCTGGTACTGTTTACCAACTCTCTATCTCTAAACTATGAAGCTGAGTGAAAACCACGTTCCTGCTACTAGCTACAGCACATCCCATTTGATGATACAATAACTGAACAAAAGCAGCAATATACAACCAGAAACTGGTGGAGGGAGAGACTTGGAAGAAGAGAGAATTTCCAAGTGCCAAAGCACAATAAATAATAAAACTAATAAAGCCATACGCGCATGACAGCATGTACGTGCGATTATCTGAAAGGGATTGGAGGGGAATGGGTTTAGTATTGGTTGGAGGGGAGGGCGAGATGGGGAGCAAATCTTCTCGGCGATCTCGGGAATCAGAAGCTTCGCTGGTTGCTGCATGGATCCGACTCGGCTGGCTCGGACATGGGGTGTGGGTGGGGATCGCAGAGTAGGTGGAAAGGATCGTCCTCGATCGAACACAAACCACACACTGGCACATATGTTATCGATCAGGGAGGGCATCACCTGCATATTTGCCACTTGCTGCTGCTACAGTTCCGGTCGTAGATTTCGGTTTCACGTGCTGGATCCCCGGCGCCCTTGCATGGGCGTGGCGATGACAATGGTGACACGCATCGACCGATGGAAAAGTTGCGGACACTGTAGTCTAGGCCGGGCTGAAAATCTCATAAGATAATGCAGCATCAGCTCAGGCTTTTTTTAAATACTGCTTTTATCAGAACGCAAAACTGCAACACGTACACACACTGCTACAAAGATGATTTGTAGGAACATCTCAATATTATTCTAGTCCAGGGCAGGAGCGGCGGGTCAAAATATAACTCGCTCCTACAAAAGAAGCAAGTCTACTATACTGTAGTAAAAAAAACCTACCTTGCCATAAAAAAAACTACCTTAGAAAAATATTTTTAGGGACGGGTCACTCCCTCACCCATCCTATTTCCAGGGTGGGTGGGTGAGGGAGTTGCGAGAAGAAGGGGCGGGTACCGCACCCGTTCCTAAAAACCGTTTTTTGTAGTAGTGAGAAGTTGAAGAAGATGTAGACACAGCATCACCATCCATCAGTTGATGATATACTAATCGATCTGTCTAATTTTTGTGCTAATTTTAAAAGGGTTTATATATTGAGATTTGCAGCATCCGATCCTCGCAAAACTCCTTAAAGGGAACAGCACCTAACACTCAGAGGCAAAGGGCAGGCTGATCTCCATAGTTAATTGGTTGGGGCGTTTTCAGTTGCGAGCAATAATGTGGTTAGAAAACAGCAGCACGCTGTGCATGCTGGATAGTTTAGCTGCATGTGTATCAGCTTTCCGAGACTAATTGCGGCTGATTTTGTTATATAAAATATAGTTGCTTTCACCCCCAAATAAGATAGAGAAAAGAAAAAATAATTCAACAGCCGTGCGTGCCTGCTGCAAGCTAGCTGAGATATAGTAGTGCTTCGTCACTGTTCGGCAGGCGCTAAAGGGAGCCTGCTACTACCTAGCTCCTACCTTCAGAAACTTCAGTCCGGCCGGCCTAGATGTTTAGAAAAGCTGAAACAGGATCTGTGTATAATAATAAGGCTATTTCTTTTGCTATCATATATACAGCAAAAGGCAGGCTAGAACAAACTTATTAGATTAACCTGATTGGGATAGAGATGCCCAGTACGTGCTTGCGTGCCAGCATCGAAAGAAAACCTTTTCAATCCACTCAAAAAAGCAAAATTAGCATGGAAAATTGTATTGTTCACCAGTTTAGGTGGCCCCGTAGTGAGCACTGAAATAAAATAAAAAATCTAAAGAATAAAGAATAATAAAAGTTGCATGTAAGAAAGTACATCTTACCCTATTATTTAGAAAGTACACATGCATGTAAGAATCACTAAATATGAATAATAAATAGAAGCAAAAATGGTCATTTTACCTTCTTGTTAATTAATTTGTCCTAGAATTTTTAGGATGATTTTATTTTGAGATAGGGGAGTACATATTTTGGTATTAGTCTTAACCTGCAAGCTGCACTTATCTGTTCCGTGCGTAATTTAGTCACATTTGACTAATTGACCATTCTAAACATGATTAAATCTAATTAAGATGGCATTAGTTTATATTGGGCACATGTGGACACGGATTATGCATACGTCTTTCGTTCACAAACGCCACATGATTAACGACTCGCTGCCACGCTAATCGCCTTGTATATATCTATAATCTATCTTAATTAGCCAGTAGCGTCCAGTTTAATCCTCTGATTTTTTTGTTTTAATAAACTTATAAAAGTAGGGAAATTGAGGGGGAAGCAGAAAACAAAAGGAATCACAACTTGTCTGGTACTATCGTATTATCGAGGATTTAAAAAAGGAACATATCAGGTGTAAACTATTTTTTTTCGTGCAAACTCCAATCTGGACCACCGGATCAACATTCAAGGGCATGGGGAATTAGATAATTTTATAATTAACCGTCCGCTTTTGAATTGGGTAATTACTCTTTTGCAAATTCCCCTCCCACTCCCCACTATGTAAGAAAGCATAAAAGGAGACATCATTAGGAGACGCGGCGTTCCGACGCGTCTCCTTTGACATATAGGAGACGCGGGTTGAACCGAAGCGTCTCCTATGATTTCTCTCCCAGGTAGGATGGATAACCCGCGTCTCCTATGTACGTAAATAGGAGACGCGGGTGGGAAAGCCGCATCTCCCAGGGTTTAGGCGACGCGTGTACTAAACACGCATCTCCTATTTGTTAAACAATAGGAGACACGTTTTCTCAATACGAGTCTCCAATAGAAACCCGCGTCTCCTATATCTCTCGTAAAAGGAGACGCTTGTAATATATCCGCATCTCCTTTGTTGTGCTATCAAAGGAGACGCTGTTCTATAACCGGCGTCTCCTAAAATTATGTTCAAAGGAGACTCTTGCTTATCTTTACGCGTCTCCTATCGTTTTCTTCAGACATTCAGACCACCTTCCGCTTTTGTCGCTACCCTGCCCGTTCTCACGTACGCCGCCGCTCGCTGGCCAGCCGGCCGGTAGCAGAGCCTAGCGCCGGCCGTCGAGGGCCTGGACGCATCCTTAAGGTTGCTGCGCGTCGTGCCGGCCGGCCACCGCACACAATTCCACGGCCTGCGCCCCGCCATACGTGCCGCACGCACACGTACGCAAGGAGTAAGCTGGTGATATCAGAAGGTGCTGCTCATATTAAGTGGAAGACAGAGGACACTGAGAGGCTGTCCAAAGAAATCCAAGAAAAGCAAGCACATGCTGAAGCTTCCTGTAACACCCGGTTTATAAAAGGACATAAACCGAGCAATCATATACGTGCCAGGATCAAGTCACACGTATATACAACAGAATGAACAATATATCATAGCACATATCACGTAAAAGATATAATAAAGCGAGTACGAATGTTATTTATTACATTAATGACAAAAATGTCTGATACAGCGGAAGCGAAGTACAAATACGATAAAACTCTCCGAAGCTGAGCAGGGCACCACAGGGACGTCGACTGGGAGACGAACGCCTAGAAGTCCTCGTAGTCCTGGTAGCGCTGTGCGAACTCCCTCGCGTCGGCAGGAACTGAGTAGCAGTAGAGTATCCCCAAGAGGAAAAAGAGTAGAGTAGGCAAGAGTGAGTACACAACTTGTACTCAACAAGTATAACACAAACTATGAGGCTCTAGGTTGGCTGACTGACTGCATTAGCTTTTAAGTCTTGGCAAAATTTTATTAAAGTTATTTACTACAAGTTGATGAATTACCATAAACCCGGTTACATAGTAAATAATCAAAATTAATCATGTTACTACTGAGAACCAAACCGAAACCACCAAGGTAACCCCGAGAGGCACCCCCTCGTCGGAAGGAGATAACCCCACTAATCAAAAGGAGGATCTGGGCCACTCATAACCGTGAGCACGGCTAGTATACCAGTTTTACACTCTGCAGAGATTGCACATCTTTACCCACAAGTCGTGAGCTACGCTAGTTGTTCATCACACTTCCTTAGGTGAGATGACTAGCAAACTCACTACGAGGCATTTACAAAGAATCTCGTTGGTAAGGAGTAACCGCGAGGGTTGGATCGGCGACTATGGAGCAGGTCTAGTGGGCGTCATCGACGAGGCCACTCAGTACGAGGGACATAGAAGCTTACCACCCTTGCCCCGTCGGTAAGTTACTCCAAACCAAAAAGACCTAATTATTACGCCAAGACCGTCCCATTCCAGTCTTGTGGTAGCGCTGTTGTCCCAGGTTGTCACTCTATGAACCGGTCCTTATGGAGAGTGGCCAACCAGGCAGTAAGCACCGTGCTGGCCCCCTAAACCATGTTTCTAACAAAACCAATTTTAACGAGACGTGAGCCACTCAAGCCACACAGAGGGCCACTCTCAGAATTAAGTTGCATAAACCATTAATCAAATTAATTAAAAAGGACCCAGTGTGTTATAGCGCGGCACCTAGTACAACTAACCAAAATGCAACCCAAGGTAATATATAAAGGATATAAAGTGGCTAGGAAAGTCCTTATAGGCATACAGTATTAAAATGCAGTATGAAATTGTATTTAAAAGTGATAGGTTGTTCATGTTATACTTGCCTTCCTCGTACTGCTCCTGCTGTTGCTCAAACTGGTCAAAAGACGGCTGCTCCGGGTACTGGTACTGGGGCTCCTCCGGTAGCTTAACGTCTACTCATGAACACATGGCCAAAAACAATGCACAACAATAAGCATACAAGAAAACACTAACAAAAGCTAAGAAATAGTACATCAATACATAAAAACAGCACACTAAACTAGTCTAAAACTATTCTACGCATTACAACGATCCCGTGGATATAAAGAACGCCTAAAACGGGGCTAAAACGCAAAAACTAGAGCTAAAACAAGGTTCAGGGACTAAACTGCAAGAAAACTAAGGTTCCAGGGGGTTTTCCTGCAAAAACCGAGTGCATAAACATAATTAACGGCTAGATCCAGGGGCTAACGTGCAAAACCAAAGTCTCTGGACTGCGGGCGCTAAAACTAGGAAGGTCAGGGGGGTCAAAACGTCACCGGCGGCGAGCAATTGCGGCGAGCTCCGAGCTCACCTGCGCGGCGGTTCCTGGCACGATTCCGGCGCTGCAAAGGGTGTGGTCGAGGATGGAGGGCTCGAGGGACGTCCTGGCGGCAAGGCTAAGCTCCTGGGATGCTTGGCAAGGGTGGAGGTACAGCGGGGCGGTGGTTTCGCGGTGGCGCAGCGTACGGGACACGGCAGAGCGGAACAGGGCAGCGGCGCTGGGGTTCTGGGCGGCGGCCGTAGATGGGAATGGAGCGCAGGAGGGTCCGCGAGCACCAAATAAAGGAACCCGGGTTCCTGGGCATGCGTGCCTGGCGCTGTCAAGGCGGAGATCACGGCCGGGTGCTGCTCGGCGGGGAAAGCGGATCACGCCAACCGCTCGGCGTGATCCCGGGCGCGGAGCATGGCTTCTAGATGAGGAGGGTGCGGTGGCGCTGACCGGTGGGCTTGCAAGAGCCAGGATGGCCCACAGTGCAGAGGTGGGTCGAGCGGAGCAGAGCAGGGCGGAGTGGAACAGAGACCGGTCGGCGCGGGGAAGAAGAAGGGAAGAGGGGCGCTGGCGCGTGGGACCAGGCTGTCAGTGAGGGCGCAGGGTGAGCGGGTGACGTGCAGGCGCGGGCGGATGGAGGCTGGCACGCGGGCCAGAGCTGTCAGCCGGCCTACGGGGGGTGCCTCTCGGGGTTACCTTGGTGGTTTCGGTTTGGTTCTCAGTAGTAACATGATTAATTTTGATTATTTACTATGTAACCGGGTTTATGGTAATTCATCAACTTGTAATAAATAGCTTTAATAAAATTTTGCCAAGACTTAAAAGCTAATGCAGTCAGTCAGCCAACCTAGAGCCTCATAGTTTGTGTTATACTTGTTGAGTACAAGTTGTGTACTCACTCTTGCCTACTCTACTCTTTTTCCTCTTGGGGATACTCTACTGCTGCTCAGTTCCTGCCGACGCGAGGGAGTTCGCATAGCGCTACCAGGACTACGAGGACTTCTAGGCGTTCATCTCCTAGTCGACGTCCTTGTGGTGCCCTGCTCAGCTTCGGAGAGTTTTATCGTATTTGTACTTCGCTTCCGCTGTATCAGACATTTTTGTCATTAATGTAATAAATAACATTTGTACTCGCTTTATTATATCTTTTACGTGATATGTGCTGTGATATATTGTTCATTCTGTTGTATATATGTGTGACTTGATCCTGGCACGTATATGATTGCTCGGTTTATGTCCTTTTATAAACCGGGTGTTACACTTCCGGTGTCACTTGGACCAGGGAGAATGATGTGCTAACTCAATGCTTGGGTCCCGAGCAACCCGGCCGCGTGCGGGGTGTCTCTAGCTACAATGGCTGGAAGGAAGCATGGCCTGGGCACTTGAGTATGTACAGGAAGAGGAGAAAAATCAGCTCAGCGGACTTGCAGACAATAAAGGACGAACTAAGAGCTGAGGTGACCCAGGACATCTTATCAATGCTTGCAAAATAGGGATTGCAGATTATGCCACTTTCTAGGAACACAAGCCCTGCACCTGGCCGGAGGAGCAATTGTGCGTCTGCCTCTGAGGCAGCTAAAGGGCTAAATGATGCTCCCTTAGTATACAGTGAAGATGATGATCTAAATCCAAAGCGGATGGGTCCGGATGAGGATCATGATACTATAAGTGGCTTGAGTGAGCCCACACCATGTGCCCTCATTCACAATGTCGGTGGTCACCAAGCAGAGGTTGCATGGGGTACAGTTTATCCAAGGCAATTTGAGCTACATACAGTTCCCATTCAACCAGAATGTGCAGTGGTCAAAGTGGAGCTGCTGAGTGGCCTGATATTGTGCTTCCATTCCCTCCAAATGATGAGATCTCAAAACTTGGAGAGGCTGTCTTGCAAAGGATACAGTGGCCGAGGATTGCTATTGTTGTTAGATCAAAGCAAGTTTCTTCACAGACTGTGGCCAAGGCAATAACAAAGAGTGCATCAGATGCATCCAAGCTCCCTACAAAGGAATCTGAATCTGCTGGTGCTCCCAAGAGTGGTACCAAGAGCGCTCCAATCACTGCTGCAGCCAAGAGTGCTCAAATCCCCGCTGCAGCCAAGAGTGTTACAAACACCGCAGCTGCACCCAATGATGCTCCCATCACTGCTGCACCCAAGAGTGCACCCAAGAATGTTGAAAAAGTTGCAGCAAACAAGATTGGAGCTGCTAACAGTGGGATACAAAAGGGTTCAAAGAAGCAGGACGCCATGAAAAGGTATAAGGAGGCTGCTGGTAGGAAGCAGCCTAAGAAGAAAGGTGCTGCATCACCATGGACTCAGGAGAACCCAAAATACATTTACGGACGAGCATTGTTGACAGCTGCTGAACTTGAGAATGCTGGACCTGCAACCACTTCACTCCATAATTACTACATGCAACTTTGTAAAGAAAAAATGAAATATATAGTGGCCTCATACAAGCGTGTGCATTTTCTACGAGAAGTTGAAGAGGAGTGTTACCTTTTGTGTTTCAATGACTTATATGACCTCTTCAATCTCGATGCGCTGGATGTGTCTTTACTCCGCAGCTTCACACTGTAAGTTCCTCTAATCATCTCCTCACTAATCATTTGTTGGATATAGCTTCATAAATGCGCTTTATTTAGTCCATTTGTTGTCTTGATAAATGCTTCATAAATGCTATTTTAATTCTTAACTAGGTGCATAATCAAGGAAACAAAGGCAAAGTCTGTGCCCGTGGGCTTCCTTGATCTAGAGACGATGTTCATGAGTACCATGAATGAAGATAGATCTTATGTGGTGGATTATATGACAAAGGCTATGCAAAAAATGGCTAGGAAGAAACTTATCATGTTTGCTCATAACACAGTTGGCCACTGGATTTTAGTAGTTCTCATTCCAAAGTGAAGAAAGGCACTGTACTTTGATTCTCTAAGGTCCAAGGCATGTGATCACAGTGTATTGAAACAGACCCTTGATGAGTGAGTTCTTTCATGACCTTCTACTAATTCTCTAAATATTTCATATTTCATGAACTAGCTAAAGATGGTCTATGGCTGTGTGACTATGTTGATGTAGGGCTTTTCTTTCATTCTGCACAATGAAGAAGATGGACACCAGCACGAGCTTGCAACATGTGACAAAGTTTCCGGTATGGTAATTTCCTATGAAAGATGGACATGACGCATAATATCAGTTTTCACCTAGATCCATGTTAATTAGCTGGAAGCTTGTCATTTCAATTCCTATGGCCTGCAGTATAATAAGATTAGACTGGTGATCATGATATGAGGGAGAAATACAGTTGATTCTGGATTAGTCATAACTGGGGACTGGGAATTAATTTCAGAATGCACTTTTCTTTTATTCATGCACTTCATATGTTCTATTATGAAATTGCGTGTAGTTTCTTCCCTTTTACTATTTTTGTTCTATTATTTTTTTCTAGTGCCACCAGCAACCTGGTGGCAATGCATGTGGGTTCTATGTCATCCATCACATGGTGAAAGCAATGGAATTACTAAGTATGCAAACTGATCCAGAGATATAACTCCCAATGTAAGACACATGTGATGGCTCTTCCTTGCATGCCTTACAATTGAATTTTAGTTTTGGGATTTCTCCTTGCTGATTTTTTTTGTTCTTCCAAATCAGGAGTTCGAAGTGATGACCAACGCCCTCAGCATCGATATTCTGCAAGCCATTCAAGAGAAGCTCTGCTCCTTCATCTTGGATCAGGTGATCTCGCCAAAGGGAGAGTTCCACTGCAGGAACCCAGGGCCTAATGTGATTTAGATGTACTTCCTGTCATTTCTGTTGTTGAGGAACAATTTTAAACTGGATGCATGTTATGTGATGTTGAATGTTGAACTGGATGCAATTGTGAACTGGATGTTATTTGTGATGTATAAATTGATGTATATATTGAATGTTGAAGATCTTCTGCCTGTGTCGTGTGATGCATGTATCAGCTTCAATTTATGTGTTGTGTGGCAAAAGTCATAGGAGACGCGGAAGAGAAGCAATAAGTGTCTCCTATGAAAACAATCAAAGGAGACGCATGCTCAAAAACGAGTCTCCTTTCAGAACCAATATGGGAGACACGTGTTTAAAAAAACGCGTCTCCTATAATAACAAACATACGAGACGCGTGTTTAAAGAATGCGTCTCCTATAACAATGAACATAGGAGACTCGTGTTTAAAGAACACGTCTCCTATAACAATAAACTAAAGAACGCGTCTCCTATGATAATCAACAAAGCAGACGCGTGTTTACGAGACGCGTCTCCTATGATAGTTAACAAAGGAGACGTGTGTTTACCAGACGCGTCTCCTATGAATTCCACAATAAGAGACGCGGGTTGTTTTCAGTGTCTCTGGTACCAATCACTGGAGATGTTTTTTGGACAACATACGAGACGCGGTTACACGCGTCTCTTATCTTGTGTTATAGGAGATGCAGTTAGACGCGTCTCCTATGACCTCACATCAGAAATGCAAATTCTGAGACGAAAAAAAAACCGCTTCTCCTATGTATGTCTACCCGCATCTCCTATAAGCGTTTCTTACATAGTGCCCTCTGCCCCCTCCCGGATGTTGATCTGATGGTTCAGATTGGAGATTTGCACAGTTTGCACCTGATATGTTCCCTTAAATAAAAGGCAGAAGTAGGTTGCCGATGGCAAGCAAGTGTCGTGAGGTGACTGACGGAGCCATTGACTAATGCAGTAATCGATGTTGCTAGGTCCAGATGCGGTTGCTCGATGGCTGCATTTTGCATATTATTAGATGGCATTACCGATTCTTTTCTAGAGAGATGTGATGTGCCAATTGTCTGTGACTGAACCATGCGTTCCTGCTACCAGTACTATTTGCGTCACCCATCCATCGATGCATTCGTGGCATCAATGGCGTCAGGGGTTTATTTTATTTTATTTATTTATTTAGGGATCCATGTAGAATCAGACGTTGCCGCGTTGAACAGAGCTTTGAGGAAGGAAAGCTATTTTTTTGCCCGAGAGAAAAAAGAGGATGTGTTGGTTATGCTGTGAACCATTCAGAGGACAAGTTGTTGACGGAAATCTGGTCAACACACAGGCGCTAGAACGTGCAGATCGCAACGATCAGAACCAGATGAAGCACGCCGGCAACCGGTCAGACCGGTCGGGTGCAGACAACTTCGCGAAGACCTAGAACCTCAAGCTCGGGAGGGACTCTGTTGAAGCTCGAAGATCTAGGGTTGTCTTGAGGTTGGCAGGCCCCCCAAGATGCCCTTGAACGCCGTCGAGACGAGCAAAGAACAACACGAGATAGGAAAAGCTAGGGTTTGAAGAAAAATAGAAAAAATGTAAATTGTTTGATTCGATTGGGTAGAAGGACCTCAATCGGCCGTGGCCTTTATATTTATAGGCCGGGGAAGTCGTACCCCTTCCAAATTGAGTTACAAACGGATTACAAAATACAAACCTAACTCTACTCGGACTACACAGGCTCTGACCGGCCGGCCTCGGTGTTTGCCAATTTTGGCTGCCAACATATGCCCCTCCTGCCTTTTTGGTGAGCTTTGCAAGCCAAAAATCAAGTACCAGAAACTATCCTAGATACATAGATTTACACAGAAAATACAAGACAAAAAATAATACTAAGGGCGATACTCTATACCGGTCGTCTTCGTCTTCAAGCGTCTTGCCACACGCTGGGGTAGTACTTCTTCAAGTATCTTCCATTAAGAGCCCTTGGAAGACGCTCTCCTTGCATCCTCTTCACCATATAAGAATTCCCGAAGATAACCTTGACAATATTATACGGCCCTTCCCAACTTGGCGACCACTTGCCAAACTTGTTGTTTTTTTATCCCAAGAGGCAATATTGTCTTCCTTACCAGCTCACCAACCTAAAAAGATTTGGCTCTTACCTTTTTGTTGTAAGCTCTAGCCACTCGAAGCTTATCCTTCTCAATTTCCTTCAAAACCTGCAATCGCTTATCGCTTACTTCATCAATATTGTCCATCATCAAATTATAGTAATCAACAATAGTAAGGTCATTTTGTTTAGCCAATCAATAACCGTCCAGATTCATCTCAACGGGCAAAACGGCCTCTTGACCATATACAATCTCAGAAGGAGTAAACTTAGTAGCACCATGTCTAGATATGCGATGAGCCCACAATGCTTCTGATAAAACCTCATGCCACCTCCTGGGATTTTCTTCTATCTTTTTTATGAGCTTTATCAAGATCTTATTACTAGACTCGGCTTGAACATTGGCCTGAGCATAATATGGAGATAAATTGAGTATCTTAATCTTGTAAGATTCAGCAAAATCACGTACCTCTTTTGAAATAAAAGATGAATCTTGATCCGTTGTCAAAGTTTGAGGAATGCCGAATCTATGAATAATATGCTCCGTAATAAACTCAATTACCTCCCGATGTGTCATATTCTTCAAAGGAACTGCTTCGGTCCATTTAGTGAAGTAATCCGTAGCAACCAACACGAAGCGATGTCCCTTTGAAGAAGGGGGATTAATCTGACCAATGAAATCGAACCCCCAACCTCTGAACGGCCATGGCTTGATTATAGGGTGCAATAATGCAGCATGCACCAACTGAACATTACCAAATCACTGACATTCTTCACACCTTTTATAATATCTGAAACAATCCGCCATCATAGTTGGCCAATAGAAACCGGCTCTCCTAAGCAACCACTTTATTTTAGGAGCCGATTGATGTGTACCACAAATACCTTCATGAATTTCTCTCATAGCAACACGGGCCTGATCAGAATCTAAGCACTTGAGAAGTACATCTTCGGCGGTTCGACGATAAAGCTCATCGTCGATCAAAACGTATTTAAATGCCAAACGTCGAATATTCCTCTCTGCATCATGACCAGGGTCCATTAAATATTTCACAATAGGTACCCTCCAATCAGCAACCTCGGCTAAAAATGGCAACATGTATTTTGCCCGCGGATACACGCGGCACAGACCCGCACCCACGAGAAATATCTCGTACCCGCACCCGCGCCCGTCACCCGCCACGGGCCGCAGTCGGTGCCCGCGCCCGCCATCCGCGGGTATGCCTTTCCCGTAGGCATGCCCGTGTGACCGCCAGATCTAGAGGAGGGCGGCGAGCTGGCATGAGGATGGTGGTGGAGATGGCGGGCCGACTGGATTGGAGGGCAGCAAGGTCATCAGGATGACAGTCAGCGGGAGGGTGGCGAGGAGGACACGGCAGCCGGCGGCATGAAGAGATGAGGACGGCGTGGAGGTGATGGGGACAGCCACCGGCCACTGGCATGTGTGCGGCAAGACCGGCCAGCGCGCGAGCGACGAGGACGACGACCAGTGTGCGGGCGACGAGGACGGCGCAACCGCGCGAATCAGCGCGGGGGCGACGAGGATGACGGTCGGCGTGCAAGCATGATGAGTGTCGAGGACGGCGGGGACCGGCGTTGGGGCGGCGTTGACTGGAGGAGGTGGGTTGTCGCAGAGGAGGCAGCCAACAGCAGAGACCGGAGTGCGTGGGGCAGTGGAGACCGTGGGGTGGTGGTTTGGTGGAGCCACGGTGGAGAGGTGGATGGCTGCTCAGATCTAGAGGAGGAGGCGTGGGGGGTGGGGGCTGCTCAGATCTGGGGACTGGGAAGGATTCACGGGGAAGGAAGGGTCCAGGGGAGGAAAGGAATTGTGGCCCCACATGTCAGATAGTGGAGAGCGGGTTTGATGGGTTTGCGGGTACGGGTAGACATTTTTCTTGCTCGTTAGCTGATGCCCGTCGGGTTTAAAATCCTACCCGAATCCGTGCCCACGGACAGACTCTTGCACCTGTATCCTTGCCCATCGGGTCAGGTGCCCGCGGGTACGCGGGTTTTTGCTACCTGTTGCCATCTTTAACCTCAGCCTTCCCTTTGGAATTGGAAGTGGCAGCCGACTCATTGTTTTCAGTAGGCTGACCGGTCAGAGCGGTCTCTGGACCAGTCAGATCGGTCTGGGCGGTCAGACCGGTCGGGGCATCTGGTCTGACTGGTTTGTCCAGAACCAGTAACTCGGCTGTCGTTCGCATCAACTTTCTCATGTTAAAATTTTTTTAGTAACATTGTAGCTAGATACTTGCTGAGCCAGAGCATTTGCCTTCTTATTACTATCTCTTGGAATATGTCGGATTATAAATTCATCAAAGCAAGAGATAATATCAAGGCATCTATCAAGATATGCATTTAAAGACCCGTTATAGCATTGGCATACCTTGGATACTTGCTGCACCACCAGAAGTGAATCACCATAAGCTTCCATGTGTTTAACGCCCATTGATTCCAAGAATTCCAAGCCAAATAGAAGTGCTTCATACTCAACTTGGTTATTCGTGCGCTCTTCTTCCAACCGGTTTGAGAACTCAAAAATAGTACCACTCGGAGAGATCAGAACGGCACCAATTCCTTGACCATCATCACAAGCCGATCCATCAAAGAACAACTTCAATGGTGTGCAAGTAACATAGCCGACTTCCAAATCATGCTCATCATTAATCCGATGTTCAACAATGAAATCCACTACAATTTGGCCTCTAATAGCTCTCAATGATTCATAGGCCAAATCATATTCAACAAGTGCATAAGCCCACTTTCCGATTCTACAACTCAAAATCGGCTTTTGTAGCATATGCTTAATAATATCTGCTTGACAAGTAACTATGCAAATACTTGATAAAAGATAATGCCTCAACTTTGTACAAGCATAATATAATGATAAGCACAATTTCTCAATAAATGTATACCTCGTTTCCGCAGCAATAAGCCGCCGGCCAACATATGTGATGATATACTCATACCCTTCGGTCTCTTGAGTCAAAACAGCACCAATAACCTTGTCTTCTGCAGCCACATAAAGCATAAAAGGAATACCTCTCTTAGGCGCCTTGAGAATCGGTGGTGAAGACAAATATTTCTTGATCTTCTCAAAAGCTTCTTGCTGTTCTGCCCCCAAGTAAAATTAGTTTCATCTTTCAACCGAAGAATAGGAGTAAAAACATCTATCTTTCCGGACAAATTAGATATAAACCTCCTTAAGAAATTCACTTTGTCTAGAAACTTTTGCAAGTCTTTCTTGCAAGCAGGAGCCTCCACTTTCTTCATGGCTTCAATTCTCTTTGGAACAATCTCTATGCCCTTCTCATGAATAATGAAGCCCAAAATCTTCCCAGCCGATACACCAAAAGCACACTTGAGTGGGTTCATCTTCAATCCATACTGACGCATCCTCTCAAGACCAAGTCTTAAATCAGCCAAATGATGACTCAAGCCGGACGATTTAATCACAATATCATCAATATAGACCTCCAATATAATACCAAGTAAATCTGAAAGATCAAATTCATAGCCCTTTGATAAGTAGCACCAGCATTCTTCAATCCAAAAGTCATAACAACCCACTCAAATAAACCAACAAAATTAGGACATCTAAAGGCCGTTTTAGACGTATCTTCTTCAGCCATGAATATTTGATTGTAACCTGCATTACCATCAAGAAAACTGATAATACGATGTCCAAAAGCCTCATCGATCAATATATCGGCTATAGGCATAGGACATTCATCTTTAGGAGTAGCTTTATTAAGATCTCTAAAATCAATGCACACTCTAATCTTGCCCGAATCCTTCTTAGAAGGTTGTTTATAAGGTCTAAAACCGGTCTTAATCGACAGCCAATGCTCAACCAAATCACGACTCAAACCAGGCATCTCAGAGTATTCCCATGCAAAACAATCGACATATTCTTTTAATAACTTTATTAAATCGGCTTTACAATCATCCGACAAATTTGCATTTACAAAAGTCGACCTAGGAATAGAACCATCTCCAATATCTACTTTTTCTAATGGATCAGCCGACGTAAAACCTTGGCCTAACTTATCAAAATCACCGAAGTCTTTAATGGCCTCGCACATATCGATCGCCTTGTCCCGATAGTGCTCGATGTGCTACTGCAGCCATTCTACGCTGGCCATTGGCTACCAGGTCGTGCACCTTCCTGGATTTTATGATGATGTCGCTGACATATGTTTCTACGGCCCGCCCGATATGATCTCTAAACACGTGGAGAATACACCACTGGCATGTAGCTCCAGCGTTTCTAAGGCCAAAGGGCATCGTAACGTAGCAGTACATGCCGAAAGGAGTGATAAAAGAAGTCGCGAGCTGGTCAGATAACTTCATCTTTATTTGATGGTAACCGGTGCAAGCATCAAGAAAGGATAAAAGTTTGCATCCCATAGTTGAATCAACTATTTGATCAATACGTGGCAAAGGAAAAGAAACTTTCGGACATGCTTTATTTAAACCAATATAGTCTACACACATCCTCCATTTCCCGTTCTTTTTCTTAACTAATACAGGATTAGCTAGCCACTCGGGATGAAATACCTCCTTGATGAATCCAGCCGCCAAAAGCTTGTGCACCTCCTCGTCGATCGCCCGGTGCCTGAGCTCGTCAAAGCGTCGCAGGCGCTGCTTCATCGGCTTGGAGTTGGGCTGGATGTCAAGGGAGTGGTCGGCAACCTCTCTCGGTATGCCAGGCATGTCCGAGGGGCTTCACGCGAAGATGTCTACTTGGCACGGAGGAAGTCGACGAGCACCACTTCCTATTTGTCGTCGAGGGTAGCGCTGATCTTCAGCGTCTTGCCGTCGGGGGTCTTCGGATCGAGGGGTACGTCCTTGGTGCCCTCTGCAGGCTCGAAGCGGCCTACGTGTCGCTGCGTGGAGTCCATGGCCTCGTTCGCCATCCTCTCCAATTCCGCGATGAGGGCCTTGTCCACAGCCAGAGCCTCGGCGTGCTTGACGCACTCGACATCGCACTGATAGGCGTGCTCGAACGAGGAGCCGATGGTGATGACACCCTTCGGGCCCGGCATCTTCATCATGAGGTAAGTGTAGTCGGGGATCGCCATGAACTTGGCGTAGAATGGCCGCCCAAGAATGGCGTGGTATGCTCCCTGGAACCTCACCACCTCAAAGGTGAGCATCTCCTTGCGGAAGTTGGCCGACCTGCCGAAGCAGACAGGCAGATCGATCTGACCGAGGGGTTGGACTCGCTTTCCCGGTGCAACGCCGTGGAGCGGCGACGGGCTGGGGCGCAGCTTGTCCAAGCCGATCCCCTTGAGATCCAAGGTGTGCGCATACATGATGTTGAGGCTACTGCCTCCATCCATAAGCACCTTGGAGAACCGCGTGTTGCCGATGATGGGATACACGACGAGTGGATACAGTCCCGGGTTCGGGATGTAGTCGGGGTGGCCCTCGCGGCCGAAGAAAATGGTGTCCTCCGACCAGTTGAGGTAGGATGGCGTGGCCTTCCGGATGGAGAAGACCTCTCAGCGCTCGCGCTTGCACTGCCGAGTGGTCATGTTTGCCGCCGGACCCCCGAAAATGAAGAAGACATTCTCCATCGAGGGAACTTGCCATCGCCGCTCTTGTCCTCTGCATCCTTCTTCTTGTCCTCGTCCCTGTGTGTGACGCGGTTGTAGTATTGTAACACCCGGTTTATAAAAGGACATAAACCGAGCAATCATATACGTGCCAGGATCAAGTCACACGTATATACAACAGAATGAACAGTATATCATAGCACATATCACGTAAAAAGATATATTAAAGCGAATACGAATGTTATTTATTACAATAATGACAAAATGTCTGATACAGCGGAAGCGAAGTACAAAATACGAATAAAACTCTCCGAAGCTGAAGCAGGGCGCCACAGGGACGTCGACTGGGAGACGAAGCACCTAGAAGTCCTCGTAGTCCTGGTAGCACTGGACGAACTCCCTCGCGTCGGCAGGAACTGAGCAGCAGTAGCGTAGCCAAGAGGAAAAAGTAGAGAAGAGGCAAGAGTGAGTACACAACTTGTACTCAACAAGTATAACACAAACTATGAGGCTCTAGGCTGGCTGACTCAACTGCATTAGCTTTTAAGTGTTGGCAAAGTTTTATTAAAGCTATTTACTACGAGTTGATGAATTACCATTAACCCAGTTACATAGTAATTAATCAGAATTAATTATACTACTACTGAGAACCAAACCAAAACCAAGCCACCAAGGTAAACCCCGAGAAGCACCTCCCTCGTCGGAAGGAGATAACTTCACTAATCAAAAGGAGGATCTGGGCCGCTCATAACCGTGAGCACGGCTAGTATACCAGTTTTACACTCTGCAGAGGTTGCACATCTTTACCCACAAGTCGTGAGCTACGCCAGTTGTTCATCACACTTCCTTAGGTGAGATGGCCAGCGACTCACTACGAGGCCTTTACAAAGAATCTCGTTGGTAAGGCGTAACCGCGAGAGATAGGTCAGCGACGATGGGGCCCACCTCCGGGGGTACAAGCACAGGAGCGCAATCCAAGCACAGACCAAGCCGGAGGAGCAGGGACCATTGAAGCTTACTACTCTTGCCCCGCAGGTAAGTTACTCCAAACCAAAAAGATCTAATTATTACGCCAAGTCTATCCCATTCTAGCCTTGTGGTAGCGCTGTTGTCCCAGGTTGTCGCTCTATGAACCGGTCCTTATGGAGAGTGGCCAACCAAGCACTAAGCACCGTGCTGGCCCCCCTAAACCATGTTTCTAAAAAAAACATCTTTTAACGAGAAGTGAGCCACTCAAGCCACACAGAGTGCCACTCTCAGAATTAAGTTCAAGTAAAATATTAATCAATTTAATTAAAAAGGACCAGAGTGTGTTATAGCGCAGCAACCTAGCACAACTAACCAAAATGCAACCCAAAGGTATATATAAAGGACATAAAGTGGCTAGGACAGTCCTTATAGGCATACAATATTAAAATGCAGTATGAAATTGTATTTAAAGTGATAGGTTGTTCATGTTATACTTGCCTTCCTCGTACTGCTCCTGCTGCTGCTCGAACTGCTCGGAAGAAGGCTGCTCCTGGTACTGGTACTGGGGCTCCTCAGATGGATCAACGTCTACTCACGAACACATGGCCAAAACAATGCACGAAAATAAGCATACAAACAAACATTAACAAAAACTAAGAAACAGTACATCAATACATAAAAACAGCGCACAAAACTATTCTAGAACTATTCTACGCGTTACAACGATCGCGTGGATATAAAGAACGCTAAAAACGGAGCTAAAACGCATAAACTAGGCCAAAAACAAGTTCTAGGGGCTTATTTGTAAGAAAACTGAAGTTTCAGGGGCTTTTCTGCTAAAACCGAGGGCTAAAACGTAATTAAAGCATAGCTATAGGGGCTAACGTGCAAAAACACAAGGACAGGGACGGCGGGCACTATTACTGGAAAGCTTAGGGGCTAAAGTGATAAAAACAGGACCTAACTGAGATTATTTTTGAATAAAGGTGGACTGCGGGTTGATAACAAGAAAACCGAGGGGCTCTTTAACAAAAACGCCAGGCTGAAGGGGTACGCTTGAATCTGGGCGCTTGGATCTGGATCGGATGGCTAAGAACAGTTTGGATCTAGATCTAATCGTGGCCGTCCATCCGAGATCGGGCGGCCAGGGGGTTTCGGGCGCGTGGGGGCGGCGGCGCCGTCGCCGGAGCTCTGCTCCGCGGCGGATGGTCGCCGGCGCAACCGAATCCGGTGTTCCCGGGCTCGATTCGGGTCGCGGTTTGGTGCAAAATGACGGGCGCGACACGCGTGGTCCACTGGGGCCTCGTGCGCGGGTCGGGGGTGGCCGGAGCGTGGAGCTCGGCGGTGGAGGCGGCGCTGCGGTGACGGGCTCGCCGGGGTCGGGCGTTCCCGCCGTGCCAGGGCAAAATTCGAAGCGCTAAATGAACGGAAGGCAAGATTGGAGCACGGGGGGCTCACCAGAAGCTCGGGACGGCGGATTCGTGACGCAGGGTTGGCGGCGACGTTGGTCGGCGGCGCTCCGGGCAGAGCTCGGTGTTGGGGACGAAGGAGAGCGCCCCCGGGCTTCTGGACGGCGCGGGGTGCTCCTGGAGTCGAGATGAGGCCGCTGCGCTACTCCGGCGGGGCTATGGCGCAGCGGAGCTTTGCGGCCACGCGGAACAGGGGAGCGGCGCGGGGCGGAGCGGCGCGGGGCGGAGCGGGCTAGGGCTAGGATGGCGGCTGCGTGGAGAGGTAGGGTGCGGGAGGGGGGCCAGGGAGCGTTTAAAAAGGGAGGGGCCGGCCTCGGCGTGCGGGTCCAGGGCTGACGCGGCGCGGTGATAGCGGCGGGGATCCGGCTGGCAGTTGGCGCGAGGTAGACGGAGGTCGGGGATGACAGGCGGGCCCGGGGCGTCGGGGAGCTGGGCGCTGGGCTGCTGCGAGCGGGGCCCGGTGGCAGGGGCGGGGCGCGTGCGGCCTGGGAGAGAGAGAGCGCGGGGGCGCTGGGCCGCGTGGGCTGAGTGGAGTGGGCGCGTTGGGCCAGGCGCGGGTAAGAGGGGAGGCGGGCTGACTGGGCTGCTTGCTGGGCCGAACGGGGGAGTGGCGAGCTGGGCCGGCCGGATGAAAGGGAGAGAGAGGAGACGGACCGGGCTGGGTTGACTTGGGCCGGGTTTGGGTTTTGGCTGGTTTTGGGTTTTTCCTTTCTATTTCTCTTACTTTTCTAAATCTAATTCAAACAAAATTTGAATTCAAATTTGAATTTGAATTCAAACCACACTCAAATAAAATTATGCACCAGCATGAATGCAACAAAAATTTTTAAAACTATGATGAATTTTAATTAATTAAGGAACAAAAATTAGATTAAATGCCAACTAAACACAATAAACCTTAGAAAATTTAACTAAAGCCAATTAAATTTATTAATAAATGCTGAAATTTAAAATTAGGGTGTTACAGACCCTACCCCCTTAAAGAAATCTCGTCCCGAGATTTAGCTGGGCTGGCTAGCAAAGAGATCTGGATACGTCTTCTTTAGCTCATCTTCTCGCTCCCAAGTAGCCTCAGCTTCACTGTGGTGACTCCACTGAACTCTGCACATCCTGATGCGCTTGTTCCGAGTAACCCTTTCTGATGTCTCCAGAATCTTCACCGGATGCTCAGTATAAGTCAGATTTTCCTGGACATCTACTCCATCCAGGGGTGCCTGCTCCTCGGGTACACGCAAACATCTCTTCAGCTGAGATATATGGAAGACATCATGAACTCCTGAGAGGCTGAGAGGTAACTCCAGGCGATAAGCAACTTCGCCTTTCCGCTCTAGCACCTTGAATGGCCCCACATACCGAGGTGCTAACTTCCCTTTGACATTAAATCTACGGATTCCTCTCATCGGAGACACCTTCAGATACACATAATCACCGACACTGAAAGTCAGGTCTCTCCGTTTGCCATCAGCATAGCTCTTCTGCCTGCTCTGTGCAATCCTCAGATTTTCTCGCACAGCCTGAACCATCTGCTCTGCATCATCTATGATCTCAGGGCCAAAGAGCTGCTTTTCACCAATCTGATCCCAATAGAGAGGAGTCCTGCACTTTCTGCCATACAATGCCTCAAAGGGTGACTTCTTCAGACTGGCCTGATAGCTGTTGTTATATGAGAACTCAGCAAATGACAGGCACTTATCCCAACTAGTGCCGTACTGGATGGCACAAGCTCTCAGCATATCCTCCAACACTTGGTTGGTTCTCTCTGTCTGCCCATCTGTCTGAGGGTGATAAGCCGTACTGAAGCGCAGCTTCGTATCCAACGAATCATGGAGCTGCTCCCAGAAACGAGAAGTGAACTGAGACCCTCTATCAGATATGATCTTCTTGGGCACACCATGCAAGCAGACAATCCGAGAGATGTACAACTCTGCAAGTCTAGCACCGGAGTAGGTAGTGTTCACTGGTATGAAGTGAGCAACTTTCGTCAGACGATCCACTACTACCCAAATGGAGTTGTACCCTTTCTGAGTACGAGGCAATCCAACAATGAAGTCCATAGTGATTTCCTCCCATTTCCACTCTGGAATCTTCAAAGGCTGCAATAGACCTGCTGGCCTCTGATGCTCAGCCTTGACACGCTGACAGGTGTCACAAATAGCCACGTACTCTGCCACTGAACGCTTCATCCCATACCACCAGAAACGTTCCTTCAGATCATAGTACATCTTCGTGCTGCCCGGATGAATAGAATAAGCTGTATCATGGGCCTCACTCAGAATCAACTTCCGAAGATCATGCACATCAGGCACGCAGATCCGGTTCTTGTACCACAAGGTACCCTGATCATCCTCTCTGAAATGAGGAGCCTTGCCCTTCTTAAGCAACTCACGAATCTCCTGCAGCTTCTCATCATCTTTCTGATGCTGCCGGATCTCTGCCTCTAGAGTCGGTACTGCCTCAAATGCTGCACTGGAGGTATGATGCAAGAAGCCCAGACTCAGCTGCTCGAACTCCTCGCATAACTCTGGAGGCATCTGGAAAGCCACGGCCATGTTGACATAACTTCTTCTGCTCAGAGCATCTGCTACAACATTGGCCTTGCCCGGATGATAGTGAATCTCTAGATCATAGTCCTTGACCAACTCTAGCCATCTTCTCTGCCGCATGTTCAGCTCATTCTGCGTGAAAATATACTTGAGGCTCTTGTGATCAGTGTAGATATCACAACGCTGCCCATACAAGTAATGCCTCCAAATCTTCAGAGCATGCACAACTGCGGCTAACTCAAGATCATGAGTGGGATAATTCAGCTCATGCCGACGTAACTGCCGTGAAGCATAAGCAATCACTCTGCCCTCCTGCATCAGAACACACCCAAGACCATCCTTCGAAGCATCACAATATACCGTGAACCTCTTCGTCTGGTCTGGCAGAGTCAGGACTGGCGCCGTAGTCAACCTTTTCTTCAGCTCATCAAAGGCCATCTGACGCTCATCAGTCCATACAAAAGCCACATTTTTCTCCAGTAAAGAAGTCAAAGGCTTCGCGATCTTGGAGAAATTCTCAATGAACCTCCGATAATATCCTGCTAAGCCCAAGAAAGACCTGACTTCCTTCACTGTCTGCGGTGTCTCCCACTCAATCACATCCTTCACCTTGCTTGGATCAACAGCAATGCCTCCCTGAGAGATAACATGACCGAGGAATGGAACCTCGTCAATCCAGAACTCGCACTTGCTGAACTTGGCGTACAGCTGATGCTCTCTCAATCTCTGCAACACGAGCCTCAAATGCTCCTCATGCTCTTCTTCTGTCTTGGAGAAGATCAGAATATCATCAATGAAAATCACCACGAAGACATCCAGATAATCCATGAAGACCATGTTCATCAGATGCATGAAGAAAGCCGGGGCATTAGTCAAGCCGAAGGACATGACTGTATACTCATATAGCCCGTACTTGCAGGTGAATGCCGTCTTCGGAATATCCCCAGGACGGATCCTCAACTGAAAATAACCCGAACGAAGATCAATCTTCGAGAATATACGAGCACCTCGAAGCAAATCGAAGAGATCCTCAATACGGGGGAGTGGATGCTTGTTCTTGATAGTAACTGCATTCAGCTCACGATAATCCACACACATCCTCTTCGAGCCATCCTTCTTATCTACTAGCAGCAACGGAAAAGCCCAAGGAGAGAAGCTGCAACGGATATAGCCCTTGGCTAGCAACTCATCAATAGTCTTCTTAACTTCTTCATGCTCTATAGGTGCCATACGGTAGGGCCGCTTTGCAATAGGAGCTGTGCCAGGCAAGAGATCAATACAAAACTCAATGGCGCGTTCAGGCGGCATACCTGGCAGATCATCCGGAAAGACATCCGGGAATTCAGACACCACGCGAATACCGTCCGTGGGTCTAGCCTCCATCTGATGAAGAAATCCAGAAGGCTCTACTGCACTGATAACAACCTCTTGGCCACTGGAAGCTGATAGCAAGACTGTCCTCTGAGCACAATCTATCCGAACTCCCCATTTAGCCAGAGTCTCCATTCCCAGAATGACATCAATGCCCTTGGTGTCTAGCACCATCAGATCAGTACAGAACTCTACTCCCCTCAAGGAAACACTGACTCTCGGGCAGTAAGTGTGAGATCTCAACTGTCCACCCGGTGAAGATACTAACAGGCACCTCTTTAATGTGCTAGTATGAATACCATGATGCTCGACAAAAGACTGAGTAATGAAGGAATGCGTAGCACCAGTATCAAAAAGCACTGTAGCTGGATATGAATTAACCATGAACGTACCAATAACCACGTTAGGAGCCTCGGCCGCTGACTCGGCCGTCACGTGGTTCACCCTGCCCTGTGCTGGCGCCCTGGGCTGAGCTGGGCGCCCCTGCTGTCCCGCCTGCGCCTTCCGGGGGCAAGCGTTGGCGTAGTGCCCCGGCTGGCCGCAGTGAAAGCAGGTGCGAGGAGGTCCCTGAGCCTGCTGTCCGGTAGGAGCTGCCGGACGTGGAGCCTGCGGTGCCGGTGGAGCTGGTGGAGCACGAGCCGGAGGTGCTGGTAACCTCGGGCCCTGACCTGCCTGCTGCTGTCGAGGCGGGTACTGCTGCGGTGGCCTCTGCTGGTACTGCTGAGGAGGCCGGTACTGCTGCTGGTACGGCTGGGGCGGCTGGAGTCGAGGGCGAGTGTTGCTGCCGGAAGCAACGGGGACAACCTTCCTCTTCTTGTCCTCCATCTCCAAGTGCTTACGCTCAGTGTTGAGCGCACTGTCAACCAGATGGTTGAAGTCGTCGAAGCGGAGGTTGAGCAGCGCGTACTGGAGGTAGTCCTCAAGACCCTCCATGAAGTGCTCCTGCTTCTTGCGGTCATCCGCAACCTCGGCAGGGGCGTAGCGAGCCAGCTGAAGAAAGCGATCACGATACTCCGTGACCGACATAGTCCCCTGAATTCACAAAGACAGATAGATATCGGAAGATTAACTCAAGATTCATAAGGATAGAACAAGGGGCATAAGCTCAAAAGAAAACGCTGAATGATTATACTTAGGATTACCTGCTTCAGTGCAAGGAACTCCTTCTGTTTCATCTTCATAACGCCCGCGGGGACGTTGTGGCTGCGGAAGCGCTCCCGGAACTGGAGCCAAGTGAGAGACTCGCGGTCATGGACCGGGTGGGACTCCCACCAGTCCAAAGCTGCCCCTCGCAGCTGTCCTGCTGCGTACAAGACGCGCTCACGATCATCGCACTGGGCGATGTCCAGCTGACGCTCCACTGCACGGAGCCAGTCGTCAGCCTGAAGAGGGTCAGACGTGTGAGAAAACGTCGGCGGGTGACCCCTCAGGAACTCAGCACGCCTGTCGCGAGGCTGCGGCGGTGGAGGAGGCGGAGGCTGAGTGTGAGCGTGCTGAAGAGCCTGAACAGTGTTGTTCAGGGTAGCCATCATCTGCATCTGGAGCTGGAAGTACTGCTCCGGAGTCAAAGGCGGCGGCATCGGGATCCCAGTACCCGGGTTGTTCTGACCCTGCTGCTGGCCAGAACCTGAACCGGTGCTCCTGGTGTTCACCATCTGATTTGAACAAAAGATTTCACGAGTAAGGATATTGCAGGAATAAACTCAAATGGATATGATAACTCTTTGCGGAAAAAGACTCAGCCATGATAAAGTAGACAGGATAGAGTGGACTGTTTTACCCCCAACGATCTAACTCATTTTATTAATTAGTTAACTTTAACATCTGAGTGATTTTCTTTAAACAAATTTAAACTACTAAGCTATGCATTCATTCAAAAATCCAAATCAAACAGGTAGCATAATAACAAGCAGACAATTTTCACGAATTAGCCGAGTTTAGCAAAAGACTCGACTAACACAACGCGTCGCGGAACGTGCTATCGTATTATTATAAAAAGGTCACCTAGCTATGCTCATGGTGGTCAGATGACTGATTCAGGCCAAAATCTACGAAACTATTCTTTAGAGAGAGAAATCAAAGCAAGAAGGGTAAAAAGTCAAAGAAGTCAAGGGGTATAATAGTAAAATAGTTTCAGCAGACAAGGATTGGAGAGAAGAAGTCCTAAAACTCGACCAGTTCTATCTAGGCTTCGTCCTACAGTCGATATGGCTCTGATACCACTCTGTAACACCCGGTTTATAAAAGGACATAAACCGAGCAATCATATACGTGCCAGGATCAAGTCACACGTATATACAACAGAATGAACAGTATATCATAGCACATATCACGTAAAAAGATATATTAAAGCGAATACGAATGTTATTTATTACAATAATGACAAAATGTCTGATACAGCGGAAGCGAAGTACAAAATACGAATAAAACTCTCCGAAGCTGAAGCAGGGCGCCACAGGGACGTCGACTGGGAGACGAAGCACCTAGAAGTCCTCGTAGTCCTGGTAGCGCTGGACGAACTCCCTCGCGTCGGCAGGAACTGAGCAGCAGTAGCGTAGCCAAGAGGAAAAAGTAGAGAAGAGGCAAGAGTGAGTACACAACTTGTACTCAACAAGTATAACACAAACTATGAGGCTCTAGGCTGGCTGACTCAACTGCATTAGCTTTTAAGTGTTGGCAAAGTTTTATTAAAGCTATTTACTACGAGTTGATGAATTACCATTAACCCAGTTACATAGTAATTAATCAGAATTAATTATACTACTACTGAGAACCAAACCAAAACCAAGCCACCAAGGTAAACCCCGAGAAGCACCTCCCTCGTCGGAAGGAGATAACTTCACTAATCAAAAGGAGGATCTGGGCCGCTCATAACCGTGAGCACGGCTAGTATACCAGTTTTACACTCGGCAGAGGTTGCACATCTTTACCCACAAGTCGTGAGCTACGCCAGTTGTTCATCACACTTCCTTAGGTGAGATGGCCAGCGACTCACTACGAGGCCTTTACAAAGAATCTCGTTGGTAAGGCGTAACCGCGAGAGATAGGTCAGCGATGATGGGGCCCACCTCCGGGGGTACAAGCACAGGAGCGCAATCCAAGCACAGACCAAGCCGGAGGAGCAGGGACCATTGAAGCTTACTACTCTTGCCCCGCAGGTAAGTTACTCCAAACCAAAAAGATCTAATTATTACGCCAAGTCTATCCCATTCTAGCCTTGTGGTAGCGCTGTTGTCCCCGGTTGTCGCTCTATGAACCGGTCCTTATGGAGAGTGGCCAACCAAGCACTAAGCACCGTGCTGGCCCCCCTAAACCATGTTTCTAAAAAAAACATCTTTTAACGAGAAGTGAGCCACTCAAGCCACACAGAGTGCCACTCTCAGAATTAAGTTCAAGTAAAATATTAATCAATTTAATTAAAAAGGACCAGAGTGTGTTATAGCGCAGCAACCTAGCACAACTAACCAAAATGCAACCCAAAGGTATATATAAAGGACATAAAGTGGCTAGGACAGTCCTTATAGGCATACAATATTAAAATGCAGTATGAAATTGTATTTAAAGTGATAGGTTGTTCATGTTATACTTGCCTTCCTCGTACTGCTCCTGCTGCTGCTCGAACTGCTCGGAAGAAGGCTGCTCCTGGTACTGGTACTGGGGCTCCTCAGATGGATCAACGTCTACTCACGAACACATGGCCAAAACAATGCACGAAAATAAGCATACAAACAAACATTAACAAAAACTAAGAAACAGTACATCAATACATAAAAACAGCGCACAAAACTATTCTAGAACTATTCTACGCGTTACAACGATCGCGTGGATATAAAGAACGCTAAAAACGGAGCTAAAACGCATAAACTAGGCCAAAAACAAGTTCTAGGGGCTTATTTGTAAGAAAACTGAAGTTTCAGGGGCTTTTCTGCTAAAACCGAGGGCTAAAACGTAATTAAAGCATAGCTATAGGGGCTAACGTGCAAAAACACAAGGACAGGGACGGCGGGCACTATTACTGGAAAGCTTAGGGGCTAAAGTGATAAAAACAGGACCTAACTGAGATTATTTTTGAATAAAGGTGGACTGCGGGTTGATAACAAGAAAACCGAGGGGCTCTTTAACAAAAACGCCAGGCTGAAGGGGTACGCTTGAATCTGGGCGCTTGGATCTGGATCGGATGGCTAAGAACAGTTTGGATCTAGATCTAATCGTGGCCGTCCATCCGAGATCGGGCGGCCAGGGGGTTTCGGGCGCGTGGGGGCGGCGGCGCCGTCGCCGGAGCTCTGCTCCGCGGCGGATGGTCGCCGGCGCAACCGAATCCGGTGTTCCCGGGCTCGATTCGGGTCGCGGTTTGGTGCAAAATGACGGGCGCGACACGCGTGGTCCACTGGGGCCTCGTGCGCGGGTCGGGGGTGGCCGGAGCGTGGAGCTCGGCGGTGGAGGCGGCGCTGCGGTGACGGGCTCGCCGGGGTCGGGCGTTCCCGCCGTGCCAGGGCAAAATTCGAAGCGCTAAATGAACGGAAGGCAAGATTGGAGCACGGGGGGCTCACCAGAAGCTCGGGACGGCGGATTCGTGACGCAGGGTTGGCGGCGACGTTGGTCGGCGGCGCTCCGGGCAGAGCTCGGTGTTGGGGACGAAGGAGAGCGCCCCCGGGCTTCTGGACGGCGCGGGGTGCTCCTGGAGTCGAGACGAGGCCGCTGCGCTACTCCGGCGGGGCTATGGCGCAGCGGAGCTTTGCGGCCACGCGGAACAGGGGAGCGGCGCGGGGCGGAGCGGCGCGGGGCGGAGCGGGCTAGGGCTAGGATGGCGGCTGCGTGGAGAGGTAGGGTGCGGGAGGGGGGCCAGGGAGCGTTTAAAAAGGGAGGGGCCGGCCTCGGCGTGCGGGTCCAGGGCTGACGCGGCGCGGTGATAGCGGCGGGGATCCGGCTGGCAGTTGGCGCGAGGTAGACGGAGGTCGGGGATGACAGGCGGGCCCGGGGCGTCGGGGAGCTGGGCGCTGGGCTGCTGCGAGCGGGGCCCGGTGGCAGGGGCGGGGCGCGTGCGGCCTGGGAGAGAGAGAGCGCGGGGGCGCTGGGCCGCGTGGGCTGAGTGGAGTGGGCGCGTTGGGCCAGGCGCGGGTAAGAGGGGAGGCGGGCTGACTGGGCTGCTTGCTGGGCCGAACGGGGGAGTGGCGAGCTGGGCCGGCCGGATGAAAGGGAGAGAGAGGAGACGGACCGGGCTGGGTTGACTTGGGCCGGGTTTGGGTTTTGGCTGGTTTTGGGTTTTTCCTTTCTATTTCTCTTACTTTTCTAAATCTAATTCAAACAAAATTTGAATTCAAATTTGAATTTGAATTCAAACCACACTCAAATAAAATTATGCACCAGCATGAATGCAACAAAAATTTTTAAAACTATGATGAATTTTAATTAATTAAGGAACAAAAATTAGATTAAATGCCAACTAAACACAATAAACCTTAGAAAATTTAACTAAAGCCAATTAAATTTATTAATAAATGCTGAAATTTAAAATTAGGGTGTTACAAGTATTTACGGAGCATGTCGCACTGCTCGAAGGTATGGTTGACCGAGCCCTTGTGATAAGGGCACGGCTTCTTGAGCATGTCGTCGAACAGGCCACCGCCGCCATGAGGGGGCCTCGGGGACCTTTGCGATCGGGGATGACAGCGAGGGCCTCGTTTGAGTCTTCCTCCTGCCCCTGACCGCACTGGTTCTATGGGCCTTTCTTCTTTCCTTTCTTGCCCCGCTTCAGCTTCTTCGCGGGGGTTTTGGTTTTGCTGCTACCCTCCGCGGGCGCGTCCTCCTTGCGCTTGGTCGTATTGCCGTCGAAGATTGCACCAACTGCTTCCTCGCCGGAGGCAAAGTTGGTGGTGACATCAAACAGGCCATTCGTGCTAGTGGGAAGGCTCCGTCCAAGTTCGCGCACCAGGTCCCTGTGTGTGAAATATGCCCTAGAGGCAATCATATTTCCTTGTATTCATGATTAATATAGTGTTCCTTGAATATTCATGGATGACAACTTATATTGATTAATGCTTATGTGAAGTATTTGTGAAACTCTATACTTGTATGAATATTCTAAAGTGTTCCTAGTCGAAGTTCATGTGAGGACACACATGAATATTAGACTAGCACATGTATTAGTTGATTGACTACGTTTCACAAGTCATGGACATGGGGATGTCAAACTAATAATGTGGGCTCATGTGAGACATGAGACTGAACTGACCCAACACGAGATGATGACTTCTCATTACACAATATGTATGCTATGTCCTAAGACCTGAGATCGTCGTATATACTCAAGATGTGAACCGACTTACTTAGGAGCTATCAAATGCTGCACCGTAACTGGGTAGTTATAAAGGTGGCTTTCGGGTCGGTCAAGAAGCATGCTGTGAGACATAGTTGGTCAAGAGGGGATTTGCCCCTCTCTACAAGAGAGAGATATCTCTGGGCCCCTCGAGTGATTCGGATCAGGAAATGCATGGCCATACTTGGGTTAAGAGTTAACCAAGGATTCCGAATCACAGGATCGAGAAAGAGTGGTCAGCTTCAAGCTAGACCAAATATCATGAGGCAAAGGGAACATCATGTATAAGATTGTGACGGCTCGACAGATATGATTCGCGCGTGCTTAGGAGTTGACACATCTTGCTAGAGACCGCTATCAACTATTGGCCAGTAGGAGTACTGGGCTATGTCTATTCACGCGTGAGCCCATAGGGTCACACACTTAAGGGCCAGAAGCCTAATAAGAATGAGATCCAAATTAGACTGGGCTTTGATGCACTAATGGGCCTTGAGGGGCCCATAGGGTTGGACCTTTGGTGGGGACTTAGAGCAGCCCACCTAAAGGAGTGTAACACCCGGTTTATAAATGGACATAAACCGAGCAATCATATACGTGCCAGGATCAAGTCACACGTATATACAACAGAATGAACAGTATATCACAGCACATATCACGTAAAAAGATATAATAAAGAGAAAATGAATTTTATTTATTATATTAATGACAAAATGTCTAATACAGCGAAAGCAAAGTACAAATACGAAGCCTCTCGGAAGCTGGGCGCCACAGGGATGTCGACTGGGAGATGAACGCCTAGAAGTCCTCGTAGTCCTGGTAGCTCTGAGTGAACTCCCTCGCGTCGGTAGGAACTGAGCAGCAGTAGAGTATCCCAAGAGGAAAAAGTAGAGAAGAGGCAAGGGTGAGTACACAACTTGTACTCAACAAGTATAACACAAACTATGAGGCTCTAAGGTTGGCTGACTCAACTGCATTAGCTTTTAAGTCTTGGCAGAATTTTATTAAAGCTAATTACTACAAGTGGATGAATTACCATGAACCCAGTTACATAGTAATTAATCAAAATTAATCATGTTACTAATGAGAACCAAACCATAACCATACCAAAACCCCGAGAGGCACCCCCTCGTCGGAAGGAGCTAACCCCACTAATCAAAAGGAGGATCTGGGCCGCTCATGACCGTGAGCACAGCTAGTATACCAGTTTTACACTCTGCAGAGGTTGCACATCTTTACCCACAAGTCGTGAGCTACGCTACTTGTTCATCACACTTCCTTAGGTGAGATGACTAGCGACTCACTACGAGGCCTTTACAAAGAATCTCGTTGGTAAGGAGTAACCGCGAGGGTTGGATCGGCAACTATGGAGCAGGTCTAGTGGGCGTCATCGACGAGGCCACTCAGTACGAGGGGCATAGAAGCTTACCACCCTTGCCCCATCGGTAAGTTACTCCAAACCAAAAAGACCTAATTATTACGCCAAGACCGTCCCATTCCAGTCTTGTGGTAGCGCTGTTGTCCCAGGTTGTCGCTCTATGAACCGGTCCTTATGGAGAGTGGCCAACCAGGCAGTAAGCACCGTGCTGGCCCCCTAAACCATGTTTCTAACAAAACCAATTTTAACGAGACGTGAGCCACTCAAGCCACACAGAGGGCCACTCTCAGAATTAAGTTGCATAAACCATTAATCAAATTAATTAAAAAGGACCCAGTGTGTTATAGCGCGGCACCTAGCACAACTAACCAAAATGCAACCCAAGGTAATATATAAAGGATATAAAGTGGGTAGGAAAGTCCTTATAGGCATACAGTATTAAAATGCAGTATGAAATTGTATTTAAAAGTGATAGGTTGTTCATGTTATACTTGCCTTCCTCGTACTGCTCCTGCTGCTGCTCAAAGTGGTCAGAAGACGGCTGCTTTGGGTACTGGTACTGGGGCTCCTCCGGTAGCTCAACGTCTACTCACGAACACATGGCCAAAAACGAGGCAACAACATAAACATACAAGCAAACAAAGGCTAACACTAATAAACAGTACAATAATACATAAAAACAGCACACTAAACTAATCTAAAACTATTTTACGCGTTACAACGATCACGTGGACATAAAGAACGCCTAAAACGGAGCAAAAACGCATAATCTAGGCCAAAAACAAGATCCAGGGACCTATTTGTAAGAAAACTGGAGTTCCAGGGGGTTTCTGGGAAAAACCGAGGACTAAAACATAATTATACCTTAACTCTGGGGTCTAACTCGCAAAAGGACAGGGGCTGGATGGCGGGTTCGAAATCTAAAAAGCTCAGGGTTCAAAACGTAAAAACCAGGACTGAACTGTAAACACTTTTACACAGCTCAGGACGGCGGGTTAATTTCGGAAAACTGCAGGGGCTCTTTAGCAAAAGATCCAGGCTGAAGCGGTATGATCTATTCTGGGCCGTTGATCTCAGATCTAATGGTTTGGAGCGAAGCGGTACGCCGATCTAATCCGGGCCGCTGATTCCGGATCTGGCGGCCACGGGCGAAGGGGCGTGCGGGCGGCGGCGCGGCTTGTCGGAGCAGAGCTCCCACGGCGGCGCTCGCCCGGAGAACACTGCTAATGGTGTTCCAGGGCTAAAAACGGAGCGAGCTTGGGTCGGGGAGGATCTACGCGTCATGCGTGATCCACCCGTGGCATTTTCTGGGCTCGGGGCGGCTTAGGAGCGAGGATGCGATGGCGGCGGAAGCTCTAAGGGGCGGAGCTCGCCGGCGCGCGGCGTACTGGCGCCTAGGACAAGCCCTGGCCTACGGGCACTTGCGCAAAAGCATAGGAGGGTTGGGCAGCGGCTTACCGGGGGTTCGGATTGGCCTGAGATGGAGCGCAGCGGGGTCGATGGTGGGGTCCGGCGGTGCACAGTTGGCGTTCGGGTCCGGGATGATGGAGCGCGCCTCCGAGCTCCTGGATCACACAGGAAGCTCTGTTGTCGATCTGCGAATGCGGGAGGTGGGTCAGTTGAACCTGAGGAACGCCGGCGGGGATGAATTGACCGAGGTCAGTTCTTACCGGAGTTTGGGGGCTTGGCGCGATTCCGACGACGCAGAGGCGTAGGGCCAGTGAAGAGGGCTTGGAGTGCTTCACTGAGCTGCGGCGAAGCTATTGCGTGGGTCGCGATGGCTCGGGGTGCAGCTGGGTGGCGGTTCCACGGCTGCGCACGGCGCTCTCCACGGCGGAGCTGGGTGGGCGCGGTGGAGCTAGGGTTTGAGGCGCACTTGGTGGATGGGAGGGGGCGTAGGGGATTGCGGGCGGTTTAAAGGAGGCGGGCCGGTGATCACGGCGCGGGGCAGCGGAAGGAAATCCCGGCGGTCTCGCCAGTCATCTCGGGCACGGGGAAGAAGGGAAGGAAGGAGACGGGCTGACGGGGCGGGCCGGTTTGTCAGTGACTGAGCGAGGAAAGGAAGGAGTGGAGCGGGGGCGCGCGGAGAGGGTCGCTGGCGAGTGGGCCGCTGGGCATGCTGCTGCGGGGCGTGCGGGCGGAGGGAACGGGCCGAGGGTAGAGGAGCGCGTGCAGCGGGGCGCTGGGCTGCGGCGTGCGGGGGAGCTGGTCCATGCGCTTCGTGGGCTGAGCGCGGGAGCTAACTGGAGGACTGGGCCGTCTGCGGGGAGATGGGTCGCGGCTGAGGGAAAGAGCTGGGGTGCGGGTTGGGCCGGGTGAGCTGCTGGGCTCGCGCAGAAGGAATTGGGCCGCAGGGAGAGAGGCGGGTTTGGGCTACTGGGTTGGGCTGGGGTTTTCCTTTTCTATTTCTATTTCTTCTCCTTTTTTCTTTTTCAAACTACACCCAAACTAATTTGAATTCAAATCAAATTTGAATTCAAAAACCTATGCACTCAAACAAACAAATAAAACCTATGCACCAGCATGTATGCAACAACACAATTAAACCTAAGGAAAATTTTAATTACGTATGCAACAAGATTAGATTAAATGCATTACTAGCACAATAAACCTTAGAAATTTGAATAAATCCAATTAAATTTATTATTAAATAGTGAAATTTGAATTAGGGTGTTACAAGGAGGCGCCCACTAAAGCCCGTCTAGGGGCACCCACCTGGGCTATATAAGGAGGGGAGGAGGGAGGAGGGAGGAGGGAGGAGGGGGCGCTCCATCTGGAGGAACCCTGGCGCCCCCTTCTGCAGTCTGCGCGCCCCCTCTCCTTCCTGCTTCTCCTCCCGCGCATCAAGCCCTAGTTCGTTCCCGCAGATCTAGCAATCCGGAGTGCGAAGCTTCTTCCCGTACGTGTGGACTTCTTGGAGGTGCTGCGCTTGCTGCACAAGGACGAGCCGTTCGTGAGGAGGTTCACGCAACTGCACTGCCGGCTTCCATCTGCACTACACCGACGCGCTACAGAAGTTCCGCAACCGCGCGTCTAGTGGTAATCCCGTGATCTATAACTGCAGTAATCTTGGTTTATGCGGTAGAATATTTTTATTTTTGCTACCCCATATTCCTACAGTGGTATTAGAGCCAGTGATGTCTCATTATAGATTCGGATATGTGCATATGGAGATATGCGTAGTTTCAGATCGATCTATGACCTAGTTTCGTAAACTTGCTGTGAAGGTTGTGCAACGACATACTCCTACCAGTCGGTTTTCCGCCATCGGAGTTAAGTGATGCACATAAACCCGATCGTTGCGGTTGGAGATTAATGTGATTGGTTGAATTGAAAATTAGGGCATAATCTAGATGCATGAGATGCATAGGGCAGTAGATTGGATCTACTGCGAATTCGGTTTTGTTGCAAAAGCGTGTTTTACAGTAAAACAGTCATAACTTTTGCATATGAACTCAGATTGAGGCAAATTTTATATCGATTTGTATCTACAGAAAAAGTTAGACTTGGCCCAAAACAGTTTTGCTAATGTTGCGAAATTCAGATTTGCGAAATTCGGCCCAGAAGATAGAGTTTTCGGTGATTTAAGTTCGGACGTCGGAATCGCATAACTCTGTTTTGCAGCATTTGTGATCGGTATGGCCCCTATGTGTATGTGATGCATGTGTGTAATTGTTTCATGACCTGCGTGTCGTGATTATGACAATTCGGCCGGAGCCATATGAATTGTTGCATTTTATTTAATGGCCCGCGTGCCAACCTGTGATGATCCAAGTCGTGAATGTAATTTTCTTTACTAGCTATTAGGTGTAATAGCAAGTTCTAGTTCTTGGAGTTTTCATCACATGAAGGATGGTGCACATATACATGGAGATGGAGATCAACATGGTGAACAAGTTTCATGAAGATGGAGATCTATATGGCGAACAAGTTCTATGGAGATGAAGATCACCATGAGAACAAGGGCCATACAGATTCACAATTATGTGCTTCCCATTCTTAACGTTTTACAACTACATGCATCATAGTAGAAGTAGAACGATCCCTCATTAATTTCAAGCAATCATGTCCTATCAACTAATCCTTACACTGTCCCATGTCTTGTACGATTGGTGGTGGGTCTATGAAATTAGGGCGCCACTGGTTTTCCTTGACTAGAAAGGCTGTATCGGATACATGCACGCATAAAGGGTTGGTGAGCTTAACAAGATCATCTTAACGGTTAAGGACATTGGGGCATAAAGGTTGGGAGCGAGACATGGAGATGTCACCTAACAACAAGAGTCATATGAGATATGATTAGCAAGAGTTGCTTACCGATCTACCTCGTCTTCTAGCAGTGATGCAAAAGCTCACTAGTGGACGTGTTAGTTGTGGGTCTTGAATCACTAAGAATCAACAGAGCGATATTGATTTTAGTGGGAGTAAATTCTATTAAATTGATTAATGTCGTTTATTCCATCATGAATACTTTTGTCTTAGTATTTTTTATTTATTATGTTGTAGATCAATGGCTCAAAACCAACCATTTGTTTTACGTTCCGTACTTGAGAGCAACAAATTGAATGAGACAAACTACGCGGATTGGATCCGCAACCTGAGAATTGTTCTCAGGGCAGCTAACAAGGAAGATGTTCTAGATAACCCACTGCCAGAGGAGCCTGCTGCAGATGCCCCTGCTGCTGAGAGGAATGTGTAGCGAAAATGGACTCTCATGCCATATTTCAATATAATGTTTTGGCGATTGATGACTGTAACACCCGGTTTATAAAAGGACGTAAACCGAGCAACCATATACGTGCCAGGATCAAGTCACACGTATATACAACAGAATGAACAGTATATCATAGCACATATCACGAATAAGACATAATGAAGCGAATACGAATGTTATTCATTACATTAATGACAAAAATGTCTGATACAGCGGAAGCGAAGTACAAAATACGATAAAGACTCTCCGAAGCTGAAGCAGGGCGCCACAGGGACGTCGACTGGGAGACGAACGCCTAGAAGTCCTCGTAGTCCTGGTAGCGCTGAGCGAACTCCCTCGTGTCGGCAGGAACTGAGCAGCAGTAACGTATCCAAGAGGAAAAAGTAGAGAAGAGGCAAGAGTGAGTACACAACTTGTACTCAACAAGTATAACACAAACTATGAGGCTCTAAGGTTGGCTGACTGACTGCATTAGCTTTTAAGTCTTGGCAAAATTTTATTAAAGCTATTTACTACGAGTTGATGAATTACCTTTAACCCAATTACATAGTAATTAATCAAGATTAAACATGTTACTACTGAGAACCATACCAAAACCACCAAGGTAACCCCGAGAGGCACCTCCCTCGTCGGAAGGAGACAACCCCACTAATCAAAAGGAGGATCTGGGCCGCTCATAACCATGAGCACGGCTAGTATACCAGTTTTACACTCTGCAGAGGTTGCACATCTTTACCCACAAGTCGTGAGCTACGCCAGTTATTCATCACACTTCCTTAGGTGAGATGACTAGCGTCTCACTACGAGGCCTTTACAAAGAAACTCGTTGGTAGGGAGTAACCGCGAGGGTGGATCAGCGACTATGGAGCAGGTCTAGTGGGCGTCAAGACACAGGTACGCAGACCAAGCACAGGCGAAGCCACTCAGCACGAGGGCCATAGAAGCTTACCGCCCCTGCCCCGCAGGTAAGTTACTCCAAACCAAAAAGACCTAATTATTACGCCAAGACCATCTCATTCCAGTCTTGTGGTAGCGCTGTTGTCCCAGGTTGTCGCTCTATGAACCGGTCCTTATGGAGAGTGGCCAACCCAGCAGTAAGCACCGTGCTGGCCCCCTAAACCATGTTTCTATAAAAACCATATTTTAACGAGACGTGAACCACCCAAGCACGAAGCACAGAGGGCCACTCTCAGAAATTAAGTTCAAGTAAACCATTAATCAAATTAATTAAAAAGGACCAGAGTGTGTTATAACGTAGCAACCTAGCACAACTAACCAAAATGCAACCCAAGGATATATATATAAAGGGTATAGAGTGGCTAGGAAAGTCCTTATAGGCATACAGTATTATAATGCAGTATGAAATTGTATTTAAAGATGATAGGTTGTTCATGTTATACTTGCCTTCCTCGTACTGCTCCTGCTGCTCAAACTACTCTGAAGACGGATCTTGGCACTGGTACTGATGCTCCTCCGGTAGCTCAACGTCTACTCACGAACACGTGGCCAAAAACAAGTCCAGCACAATACATACAAGCAAATAAAAGCAGACACTAAGAAACAGTACAACAATACATGAAAGCAGCACACAAAACTAGTCTAGAACTATCCTACGCGTTACAACAATCGCGTGGATATAAAGAACGCTTAAAACGGAGCTAAAACGCAAAAACTACGCTTAAAACAAGGTTCAGGGGCTTTTCTGCAAGAAAAACTAAGTTTCCAGGGGTTTTCTGCAAAAACCAGGGATTAAAACGTAATTAACGGGTAGCTCTAGGGTCTGACTCGCAAAACTGCAGGGCTTGGACCTCGGGTTCTAAAACTGGAAAGCGCGGGGGTCTAAATGCTAAAAACAGGGTCAAACTGTAATTATTTTGACCTGGCTGGGACGGCGGGTTGATATCCCAAAAGCCCGAGGGCTCTTTAGCAAAGTGGCCAGGGCGAAGCGGTATGGGTGACTCTCGGCCATTGGATCGTGATCTGAGGGTTCCGATTCGATAGGATCTAAATCTAATCTTGTGCGTCCATTGGGGATCGCGCGGCCAGGACCTATTTGGGCGTGCGGGCGGCGGCGCCGGCCGCCAGAGCACGGTTCCGTGGCGGCGAGGTCGCCGGGGTTGGGCAAACTGGCGCTATAGAGCTCAGATCGGCCTGAGGTTTGGTCCAGGAGTATGAGCGAAACACACGTAATCCACTGGGGCCATTTTCGTGGGGCTGCAGGGTACGTGGTGGTGCGAGCAGTGACTGCGGCGGCCCTGTGCGGTGAGGCTCGCCGGCGCCGGCCGGTCGGGGGGTCTCCAGGGGCTACGGCCCGTCCAAACTAGCGCCAAAAGCTACAGGGAGGTGGGGCGATGTTTACCCAGGGCTCGGGCTAGCTGGGCTGCATCGGAGGGACGACGGCGGCGAGGTCGAGCGGCGGGTCGCGGGCGGCGCTCGCGGAGGAGGGTGCTGTAGGGCGTCCCCGGGCCTGCTGATTCGTCAGGGAGAAGCGCAGCCGTGCTGTGAACAAGAACCAAGGGTCAGTGAGGCAAGGGGCTCACCAGTGGCGAGGAATCGCCACGGCGGACGGCATCTCATCTCCGGTGGTGCAGGAGCAATTCCGGAGCTGCAGGCGCCTAGGTCGAGCGTGGGGACCCCGGGAAGGTTTCAGCCGGCACGGCGGAGCTTCTGCGGGGGTTTGCAGGGGCGGAGGTGGAGCGAGGCGGCGCGGCCACGGCAGCGCAGAGGCTTGGCACGGCGGGGTGAGCGGGGCGCGGCAAGCTAGGGTTTGAGACGGCGCTGGAGCTGGGTGATATGCGCAGGGGCTGCGGGGGCGCGTTTTAAGGTAGGCGGGCGATCCTGGGCAGGCGTGCCCCCGATGGAAACTTGCCGGGGATTTCGGCGTGATGGGTGCGGCGGTTGCGCGAGGAGGAAGGAGCGCCTGACGTGTGGGGTCGCAGTGTCAGCGAACGAGCAACGGGCGAGCGCGTGGGGCCGTGCTGGCAGCGGGACAGGCTGTGCGTCTGACCTGTGGGACCGCTGGGTCGGGATGCGGGGGAAACGGGCGCTCGGTCTGGTGTGCCTGTCAGCGGGCCCAGGGAAGGGATCGTGCGTGCGCTGCGCGGTCTGCTTGAGTGGGGCGCCGACCCGTGGGTCCGGGGTTGCGCTGAGGTGCGCGTGGGCGGAGGCTGCTCGCGCGACTGGAGTGTGGACCTCGGGAGGGGTTCGGGTTTCTGACGCATGGGACCAGGGAAGCATTGCGGAGAGGGGGAGAGGGCTGTCGCTGACGGGCGGGACGTGCTGTCAGCGGCACCGAGCGAGCGCGCGGCGCTGCCTGCAGAGGGAAGCGCTGGCTTGCTGGGCCACGGGCGGGAAGGAAGGAGGAGGTGGCGGGCTGGGCCGAAGCGGGGTGAGGGAAGAAGTGGGCCGGGTTGCTAAAGGGTTTGGGTTTTGGTTTTGGGTTTCCGGATTCCTTTCCTATTTACTATTTTCTTTCCTCTTTTCTATTTCAAACCAAACCCAAACTATTTGAATTCAAATTTGAACTTGAATTCAAACCACCCTCAATCAATAAAATTATGCATCAGCATGAATGCACAAACATGTTAGCCCTAAAATAAATTTTAATTACTTTAGGATCAAAATTAGATTAAATGCAAGTCTAATCACCAAAAACCTTAGAAATTTAATTAAAACCAATTAAATTTATTATTAAAGCTGAAAATTTGAATTAGGGTGTTACAATGACACACACAACACTTGGACTAATGTGATGGTTAAGATGACTATTCCCAGGCTTTTAGGTTCAAGTGATGACAAAGAGAGGAGAGGCATAGCAAGGCCCGAAGGGCCGCCCCTACGGTCCAAGGGACAAGGATTGAGGCATTTTGCTATCATCGGTTAAACCGACGTAGGGCAAAATGAACTCACCGGTGCAATCACAGAGAAGGTCTACAGGCTAGGGTTTTACACCGGATTAACCGACACTACGGAAGTTATATACGTCGGTGCATTGGCAGATGAAGACCGAGGAAAATACCTACACCGGTTGAACCGACGATGCATCGGTCAATTGCATCGGTTCAGTTGTCCAGAGAGGTGGTTTTTGGAGGAACGTGAAGAAGTTACACTCACCGATTAAACCAACGCTAATATTACATACACCGGTTGATTACATCGGTTAAACCGGCGATACACCGGTTGATTGCTAACGGCTAGTTTTTCAAATAGCAGTTTACATACACCGGTTGAACCGATGATGGCTTTTGGGGTACGTCGGATTAACCGGCGTTACGCAGTTTTCTGGCAGCTTTTCTCCAACGGCTATATTTGCTTATGCTGCCTATATATACCCCCCAAGGCCGGGTCATTTGAGAGTGTTGGAGTTCAAGGAAGTATACAAGAGCTAAAGATCATCTCCAACCACCATAGAGCTTTATTGTACATCATATAGGCTTAAGCACACTTGTTAGAGTGCTTAGTGCTTGATTAGGGATTAGTTCTTGCGAGAGCTCCCTTGAGAGAAGTCTTGCTGCGGCAAGCAAACACTTGTACTCGTCGTGTGACCCTCCTACTTGGTGTCGAGAGGCAACGACACTTTGTGCGGGGAAGGAGACCCCTCTTGGTGAGAAGCTCCGATAGTGAAGACGGTGCCGTGGTGACGCTTCGAGATAGACGGTGGCGGTGACCTCGTCTTGGTGACTTGGTGGCACTTAGCCTTTGCTTGCCAGGTGCCTTGGTGGCCAACGCAAGACGGTGATCAAGCGAAGAGACTCGACATCAGACTTGTTCGTGTTGGACAAGTGGCCGTGGACGTAGGGATGGACTTGGTGTCCTAACCGAACTACATTAAATTGTGTGTCTTGGTGTCTTCACGGGAGTTTGCATATCCTCTCCCTTACCTCTTTACTTACCGTATTACGTTTCCGCATTTACTCTATCTTGTGTACCTTTACTTTCCTAGTTAGTTTGATTAGGTTTGGCTATAGGTTGCAAGTCTTTTAGGGGTAAGTAGAGAGTAGCATAGAAAAACCTTAGTCATAACTAGTATGTGTAGGACGTGTTAGGTTTATCTTATGCTAGTAGTTTGAGCCCTAAGCTAAAAAGCGATTAGCGACCCTATTCACACCCTCCCCCTCTAGGGTCGGACACCCCGGTGATGCTTACAGAATGCTTACAGGAGAGCGGTTGATAAAGACCATGAAGTGAGCTGTCTCATGCCAGCTTGCATGGAACCCGAGATGCAAATGCAGTTTGAGAATAACCATGCGGCGCACAATATGATCGTGGCGCTACGGGACATGTTCTAGACTCAGGTCAGGACTGACAGGTTCAATGTGTCCAAAGTCTTTGCTGAAACTAAGCTAGCAGAAGGATCACCAGTAGGGCCGCATGTAATCAAGATGGTTGGTTACACACAGAGGTTGGAGAAGCTGGGCTTCCCACTTGGCCAAGAGTTGGCCACTGACTTCATTCTTGCCTCTTTACATCCGAGCTATGGAAACTTCATCTCGAACTACCACATGCACGGGGCTGAGAAGGGCTTGAATGAGCTGTGTGGCATTCTCATGACGGCAGAGAGTGACATCAAGAAAAGCACAAGTGGTGGCCATGTGATGGCTGTCTAGAATAATCCTACTTTCAAGAAGAAAGGTTCTTCTTGAAAGAAGAAGAAGGACAAGGCTAAGGTTGCGAACCCCAAGCCAAACCCTACACCCAAGGAAAAACTTGGACCAGCAACAGACAAGGAGTGCTTTCATTGTCACCAGCCAGGACACTGGAAGAGGAACTGCAAGTTGTACCTTGCCACACAGAAGAATCGTTCTTCCACCTCGCGTACGCTTGTCGTTCATATTACAGAAATATTTCTCGCTGACTCTTATGTTAATTCTTGGGTATTTGATACCGGATCGGTTGCTCATATATGCAATTTGATGCAGGGAATGACAAAGAGTAGAAGCATTGAAAGAGGAGAAGTTGACTTCCGCGTCGGCAATAATGCAAGAGTCGTTGTTTTGGCCGTCGGGACGATGCAACTACACCTACCATCAGGATTTGTCTTGGAGCTTAATAATTGTTATTTTGTTCCTAGTTTGAGTCGAAACATTGTGTCTCCTTCATATTTTTTGAAGGATGGCTATTCTTTTGCGAGTGAAAACAATGGTTGTGTGATCTCTAAGAATAATATGTTTGTGGCTTTGGCGTTCATTAAGAATGGGCTATTTACTTTAAATTTTGATAATTCTCCTGTCTGTAATATAAGTGCTAAAAGGCCTCGGCTAAATGATTTGAATCCTACCTACATGTGGCATTGTCGTCTCGGTCATATAAGCGAGAAACGCATGAAGAAGCTCCATGAGGATGGACTTTTAAATTCGTTTGATTTTGAATCATACGAAACATGCGAAGCTTGTTTCCTGGGCAAGATGACCAAGGCGCCGTTCACAGGTTTTCCAGAGAGAGCATCGGATTTGCTGGAACTCATACATACTGATGTGTGTGGACCAATGAGCTCGACTGCTAGAGGAGGATTCCAAGACTTCATTACTTTTACTGATGACTTAAGTAGATATGACTATGTCTACATGATGAAGCATAAGTCTGAAACCTTTGAAAAGTTCAAGGAATTTCAGAATGAAGTTGAAAATCAGCGTGGCAAGCAGATTGAAGCCTTGCGATCTGATCGTGGGGGCGAATATCTGAGTCACGAATTTAGCGATCATTTGAAGAGTTGCGGAATTGTTCCACAACTTACACCGCCTGGAACACCTCAAAGGAACGGGGTTTTCGAGCGACGTAATCGAACTCTGTTGGACATGGTTCGATCAATGATGAGCCAATCGGACTTATCGTTGTCATTTTGGGGTTACACTCTAGAAACAGCAGCTTTCACACTGAACAGGGTGCCGTCAAAATCCGTAGACAAGACACCATATGTGATATGGACTGGCAAGATGTTGGTGCCTACCAACGTCACCAGCGATGACGCCCGCAGACGCCAATTTGGGGTGGCAGTATTTCATGAACCACGAATAAATCCGCAAGCGCACGGAATACCGCTGTAGCATGTTACCCGGGAGTATACCGAGGTGTCATTTATATTTCCGCAGGGGAGGCGATGAGTGAGAAGATATATAGATTAGTTGGTGAACTCTATCTAGATTGGATATTCTCATGCATAAATAGGGGTAAGATAATAACATGGTAGGAGGTAGTGTGACACACACACACACACACAAACTACCCTCTTGGATAAATAAAAGATAAAAGAAAGATAAAAGATGCTTTAGGCCGGGAGCAAGATAGAAGTCGGAGTAAGATAGAAGTCAGAGCTCGAGTCAGCTGTGCTAGGCTAGCTATATGTACACTTTCTCATTGGTTAGCTCGTCAAAGATTAAACTACAAGACAGGGAGATCGCTATCGAAGTAACGGGAGGAGCCCGTACACCCCGGCGACTTTATGTACCTCCTACCCCCCATGCCGAATGTGGAGGATTACTAAAAGGCTCGAACAGTGCTGTCACCACCTGCCGGCTACCTCTACAAACCATGGGTATAGTTGACATCCAGCAACTCTTAGCTAATCTAGACACCATGTCTACACTAGTAAGGGATAATCTAGTGTCCCGCGCGGAGCCCCCACCCTCCGGATGGACAGACATCACACTAGAGCAATCATACGAATACTGGAGCAGTTGATAGAGTTCTAAGAACAAAAGACTAACCATCTCCAGCACAGGGCGATAATGCAATGCAAGCATTGAATAATAACGCAACCATGACAAGAAGCATATACTCGATAACTTAGAATATACTTCAAGCAGATATCGGTATCCATAGTCTAATTCTAGTACAAACGATCGAATATTACAAGAGAGAGCTAGAGATGAACCCATACCAGACTCTTGAGCAACTCCGGCGACTCGATGACTCCTAGACTTCTCCTAAACTCCACTAAGCCTAAAGACTATGCAAGGAATGCAAGAGAGGAAATGAGAGGTCTGTGGTGTGTGTGTGTTCTATTCTCCACCCCCCTTGTATTTATAGCAGGGAGCCACGGGGTGAAAACTGCACAACCGACGTAGGGGACCAACGGGGAGATGCCACACGCCCTGGTTGAGGCGGTGGGGCCCACGGGCCTGGTCGGCTGACCAAGTAGGTCGGTCGGCCTGCCCGGGCCACCAACTGCCCCCGACTTCTTCTGGCAGGCTGTATTGGGCCTCCTTCTCTGATCCACGTTGGGGTTGGCCTTTCTTGACTTATTTGAATTGGGTTCTTGCATCACTTTTGGTCCATCTGAGCCTGAATCGGTGCTCTGATAATTTCTGTGATTTTATGTCGGGCCAAAGTGTGCTTGTAACCTGCATATTAGCTTGGAAACACAACTTGCATATTCTAAATGGTAAAGTGTGGTTTAGGGACTTTATTGGATAAGAATGTGTCGGTGTCCTGACCCGGGGGTCTGGGCCCCAACTAGTAAATGTTGTGTGTTTCCTCGTCCCAAATGTTGATGCAAGAGGCAACACAGTAACGCACGGGTTTATCCTGGTTCCGGCCACGGGGCCGTACGTCCAGCAATGGGGTGTGCGAGGGCACTGTATTATCTTGCACCCGGAGTGCTTGTAGTAGGGGGTACAAGCGAGGCGAGAGAGGGAGGGAGGATCCTAAGTCTCTGCTAGAAGAGGAGTCGGTTGAGGTGAGTGCTCAGCGGTGCTGAGAGTGTGATGATGATCGCGAGTGTGGGTGACCGTGGTAGCTGATGTCCAGAACGTCCCCCCTTAAAGGAAGCCCACCTCCTCCTTTTATAGTCACAAAGAGGGGTGGTGCACATGAGTAGGGGATCGTGGAAGTCGTCGTCTTCCCCCGAATCGCGGGGGTGCAGTGGTCGAACACTGTAGGAAGTACACTGTGGGGCATGGCGTCGGCGTGGCGATCGTCCTGGGCGTCGTGCTTGTCCTCGCAGAGATCGCGCTGGCGTCCTGCCAACCCCAGCAGGCGAAATGGTTGTCACTGTAGAATGTTCAATCCTCTTGATGTGGCGTTCGTGGGCCCTACGGGTCAGGGTCCTGCGTGCTCCAGCGGTGGCGGGGCACGCGGCGTTCCCGGACCCCCTGGATAAAGTGCCGGTGCACGCACTAATTAGGTCTGAGGGTTGCGTGGAGGTCCCGGACCCCTCGAGGGGGCAGGTCCGGGACCCCAGCTGCATGTGCTGAGCGTCCCTCCTGGGGGGGTACGTGGCGTCTCCGGACCCCTTCCCAAGCAGGAGGTGGGTCCGGGATCATGTGTGTGATGAGGTGGAGTCCGGACGGCCGGAGTTGGCAAAATAGTACGAGAGCAGTGCTGAGCGCGTCTCGTCCCGCGTCGTAGGTCTCACAGTGCTGCCACAGCATCCGGGATGGCGGAACAGTGACCGGAGTTGGCGGATGGGACTCCGGTCACAACCACTGTGGGGAATGGCGGCCTGACGCCGTCTGTCCTGAGCACTGGGGAGGAGTGGTTTGCATTCAATGCCTCCATACGGCGGGCGGTTGACCGGCGGGGCCGTTTGTCCCTTACGCCGAGGAGTGGCCTCGAGCGAGGCGGAGATGAGTTACCTGCCCGAGGGAGGTTCGCTACCCTCGAGCGAGGCGGAGACGGTTTTTCCGCTCGAGGGTAGATTCGCTACCCTCGAGCGAGGCGGAGATGCGGGGCACAGTCGAGGGTCCCGATGGGAGCCCTCGAGCGAGGCAGAGATCATCCCGCGGGCCCGAGAGGGGTGCGAATGGGCCGCATGCTGGGCTTCTTTGAGTCCTTTACTTTCTTCCAGATTGGAAGGAGGCCGTGGGCCTTCGTGGGCCCAGTTGCCTTAACATGTGTTTGTGTTTTTCAGAGTGATTTTAGTATCCCGATTAGGGTGTCCCTAATCGGGGTACCCGACAGTAGCCCCCGAGGCTTTGGTCGAGTCAAGGGATTTGGCCAAAGGGTAATTTGGCAATTTCTCCCTTGAGTGATCGGTTAATGTCGTGCACCCGCCAGGCGCGCTTGAGCGCCAGCCCGGCGGATGTGACAACTCGTCGGTCGGGGTATTGCGCCTGCGGGGAGAGTACTTTGAGGCGCGCGCCTTTTTTTTGTTTGTTCCGGGGACAAGACGTGTCCGCGCGCTGAGGGGGCTAGGGCGACGATGGCACCTGCCGCTCGGCAGCTGGCGCTTTCATCGCGTTGTCCCGCGCTCAGGGCCTTGGCCCCGCTTTCCCTGGTTGCCTTGCGGTGCGCCGTTCGAGGGCGGTCGGCCTGAGCCGATGCTGCGCCGCTTAGCGTCCAGGGGCTCAGCTTCACTTTATTTCGTTCGGTCGCATCTTGGCTCAGTAACCGAGGGCATCCTTTGCTCGTGGAGTGCCGCGCCGTCATGGGCGTTCCAAGCCCTTGTCCTTCGACAGGCTTGAAGCTTGGTGCCCGACGCAGCTATAAATAGGGGTCGTGGTGTTCCCTTTCTCCTCCAGCTTCCCTGCTCTTTCTTCCAGCATCGCCTAGATCTTGTAATGTTTTCCTTTGCCTTTCGTGACCGGCCCCCAGATGGGGTGGCCTGGCTTTTTTATGCTTTGGTGCTAGAAGAATGCTTGCGAGCAGCGGGGGAAAGCCGGAGAGGGCGTGCACACCATCCCTTAGCTTCAGTGGGATCAGCAGAAGAGCATTGGGCCTGTGGGGTCCTGCTCCTGCGATGTCCCCTAGCCTGAAGGGGGATGGAGACACCTGACCATGGCGTTAGTGCCAGGTTTGGTGGTTGTTCTTCGCGTTGTCCCCCCTGGCAACAAGGTTGCTCTTGGGGAGACGGTGCGGAGGGTGCTGTCCACCAGCTCGACCCCCCGCATAGTCTTCGGTGGAGGAGACGCTAGAAGAAGGCTTGCGAGGGGCTTGGTGCTCTTCTTCGTGTCAGCCTGGGGCTTGGTGCTTTTCTTCGTCGCTTGCTCCTCCCCAAGATAGGGAAAATTGCCACACAGGTGGCAATGTGTTTGTACTTTTCGACGGCTCCGCGCCGGTAACCCTTTGTAATCTTTATTTGCATGGAGCAATAAAGTCCCCTTTCTCCTTTACGGGGAAGATGACCGAGGGTACAGGGATGTACAGAGGGTTAAAGCCCTCGAACATGTGTGAAGTTTCCTTCGTGGGGGCGCATCAGCACACCTGCGGGTGTAGCCCCCGAGGCCTTGGAGGAGTGCTTGTACTCGTCCAAGGGCTATAAACGTCGCCCCGCTGGGTTGCCTCCCTGGGGTGGCCGTCCAGCGTCTTTTTCAGCCGGCAACGACACTCTTTCAGCCGCCCTCGTCATTCTCCATGCTGGTACAGCGACCCGGCGTTCAGCTTAACCATCAGGAGAGCGCGCGTTAATAGCGGGGGATTTGGTTGGACACGCGGAACTTCACAATCGACGATCGTCGACTTATTTGAGGGTGCGGCATAAGCTGCGGTGTGCGAGGAGCCCCCAAGCCCCGGCCTACGTGAAGGCGTTCAGGGGAACCCTCGTCTTTGATTACGACCCTCGTCGCCCTTTCACAGGGAGGAGGGGTGAAGCGCACCATGCTACCCATGCCCGGGCTGCGAGCTATGGCTGCTTCAGTGAGCTGTTAGCGGGTAGTTCAAGCGGACGTTTGTGCCCCGTTCGATAAGGGTCGGCTCATGGTCCATGGACACGTCACATAAAGCACTTGCGAAGGTTCGCTAGGCGGGGCTCGGACCCGTTCGATAGGGTCCGAGGGCTCGATGCTCTCCCTCGATGGGATCCCCCTTCTAGGCACCCTCGATTGGCCTTGAACACTACGTAGGATGTCTCAAACTCCGCATTCGAGGGTAGCTTGTACGACACATCCATGCAGTCCCTGACTCTGGCGATCTGGGGCGCCTGTCGAACCCCTGACGGGCCAGGCTTCGAACCCTTGATCAGTAAGGCCTCGGAATGCGATTCCTTCGAGGGCAAAGAGACCCCGGAAGGAATATTCCGTCATGATTCGAGAACGGCACGGAGTCGCCGGTCATGCGCGCGGGTCTTCCGCTGGTTGTGGGCGATATGGTCGGATTCGTGCGGTGCGGTGCGGGCGCGCCTTTTCAAGCGGCAGCCTCGGGCAGACGAAGCGGTGTGGGCGGCGGCTGACGGATGGGACAGTGCAACAGTCGCGCCGCGCCCGCCGGTTACCGTGCCACAGTTATTGCTGCGTGCGCGCGTGGGAGACTCCGTGGTCGTGGGGCCCCAGCCGTCAGCGACAGCAAAATCTACCGCATTCACGATAGATTCGGGCTGTGGCTGCGGACCCGCCCGTCGCGGTGAATAAAAACGAATAGGAAAGGGTTGTTTGAGCTCACCTGGCTATTTGCCTTCGTCTCACTTTGCCTTCTCCGCCTCCCCTGCATCCTGAGCGCGCAGCCAAGAGCGAAAGATGGAAGAAGATGGAGTGAGAGCGCACCTTAACCATTCCTCAGCTTCATTCCCACATACCCCCGCGACTAGAAGAGATGTCAGACGTCCAGGAGGCATTGCCGTGGGGGAAATCCTCCGCCACCGTGGCGATTCTGGAGCAGTTGGTCGCCAACCGGCTGTTGCCGCTGAACCCCGACTCGGGAGCGCCGGCGTGGATCTCCCCGCTGCCAGAGGAGACCGAGCCGAAGCCTCCCCAGGGCTACGTTGTGAGCTTCGTGTGTCTTTATGAGCGAGGCTTCGGCGTCCCCGTCTGCCGGTTCATGCGGGCGTTATGCGACTACTATGGTGCGGAGCTACATAACTTCAGCCCCAACTCCATCTCGCAGACATCGGTCTTCATCGCCGTCTGCTAGGGGTACCTCGGCATCGAAGCCCATTGGGATCTATGGATCCATCTGTTCTGCGGCGAACTCTTTGTCGAGAACACGCGGGGCCAACCAAAGCGGTTCACGCGCGCCGGTGGCCTAACGCTCCACGTGCGCCCGTACCGGAAGAACCTCTACATCTCCAGCAAGATGACGACGAACAACGCCGGGTGGAGTCGAGGGTGGTTCTACCTTCGGAACTACAGCGGCGTGCTCCCATCGTTCACCAACAGGGTACTCCGGGAGCGACCACCGAAGTGGGACTGGGGGGTGTCGCCCCCAGCACAACAAGCCAAGCTCGGAGTACTCACCGACGCGCTGGCGCACCTGGCGAAGAAGGGGTTGATGGGGGCGGCCGTCATCACAAACTTTCACCGGCATTAGGTGATCCCTCTCATGGAGAGGGTCCTGCCAATCTTCAAGCTCACCCCCGGGACCCAGGCTTCGGGCTCAAGGACGGCGGTCGAGCTGCTTCCCCGCAACACCGCCGCCCGGAGGGCGAGGTACGCGGTGGTGGAGTTCCCCCACGACCCCGAGGATCTTTGGAGGATAAAGATGCGCCCCCTGACTTCAACTTGGCCGTGCTTTGCAGGGGTTGAAGTGCCATCCCTCGAGGCCTCCGGTCCCGGAAGAGCGCCAAATCAACCGCCTGCACGCAGAGGCGATGAAGAGGCGGAAGGACGCGGCGGAGGCGAAGGTCAAGAGGAAGAGGAAGGTGAAGCACGACAAGGCGTGCAAGATCGCTCGCGCGGAGGGGAAGCCACGGCCTGCCACATCTCAGTCCACGGACGAGGAGGGGGAGGACGCCTCGGATGCCGAGGGCCACCTTCTGGGCGATGACGGGGCGGCGGCGGGTGCGAGTTCCCCGCCGCACTATCAGTGGGATGCCAACGAGGGGGCGCCAGTAGCGCCGGAAGGAACAAGGGCCGCGGCGGAGTCACCGGCGGATCCGTCCTTCGAGGGGGCGGAGTGGGAGTCGTCCCCTCTGGCGGCGGGTGAGGAGACACCCGTGCCCCGGGTGCTGATTCGTGGCGATGGGTCTGCGGCGGGCGCGGAGACGCCCATGCTGATAGCCTCGAGGCACCAGTCCGACCCGAGGGCGGCGCCCTCGGGATAGTCTTCGAGGGGTGGCGCGGTGCCGCGGGCCCAAAGAAGCGGTACGAGAAAGCGGAGTATGAGCGCTCGATCCGGGTAAGTAGACTTTGATTTCGTTCCTGTTGTCTGTTTGACCGATTTCTCGATCCTGTTGTCCTCAACTTTTGATCCCTGATCTCCAGCCCCGGGGCCGTTGCCAAGGATGCGTTCCAGCTCGCCCCAACTAAGGCCCTCAAGACCGGGGCACGCAGTATGCCGCACATGGCGCCGCAGCCCCTGCCTGCTGTAGACCTCGTGGCGGAGGCCGCGAAACGGCGGGAGGCCATGGCTCGAGGGGCCCAGGCGGCCCAGCAAGCTCGAGCACACGAGGATGGAGGCGACATTGGCCAAAGCGGTGCTGAAGCAGCCGCTCAGGCTGACGACTTTGGGGAGACCGGCCGGGGCGGCGCGGACGGCGCCGCCCTGCCGGACATCGAAGTTGAGGCCGGTCAGGGCGATGCGGCCAGTGCCGCCCGGCCGGTTTCGGAAGGAGAAATTGGTGGGGGTGCGCAGGAGCGCCCCGCCGACCATGTGGAGGTGGAGACTATCATCCTCGAGCCCCCGAGGGCTGAGGTCGAGAGCGTCGCAGAGGAGGAGACGGCGCTAGGGGCGCCAGGGGTGGAAGGAGCCCCCGTCTCGGAGCCCACCGAGGCCCTGGACGAGGGTATCGTCGCAACGGCGCCGGTGCAAACGGCGTGAGGGAGCATGGTGCCGGTGGTGCAGCTGCCGGACAGCAGCGAGGAATATGGGGATTCGATGGACATCGACCCTGCTGCTGTGGCAAGCGCTGCTGCGCACATTGCCGAGTTCGTATCGGCCAACGCAGATGTGCTCGAGGCGGGGACGTCCGAGGGGCCCCATCACGGGGCGATCGTCCCATCCGGGCTCCCCTCGGAGTTTCTCCGCAAGGAGCAAGAGGAGGAGGAGGCCTGGAATGTGCAGCTCGACGTCGGCCGCGAGATCCTGCAAGCCCTCGACCGCGCCTTCCAGCTCCATGAGAAGACGGATTACCAGGTCAGCAAGGTAAATGCTTTCCCTTGAAAATTGCTCGGATTCGATTCGACTTTAACGTGCTTTTACACACGCCCTTCCACTTGCAGTGGCTGAGGGAAATCTCGCGTGAAAAGAGCGCTGAGATGACCCGGATGTACTCCCAGATGAGCTAGCTTGGGCAACACAACGCCGAGCTAGTGCTCAAGAATATTGAAGCGAACACTAAAATGGCGGATTTGGGAGCCTGTCAGCAGGCGCTTAAGGAGGATTTGGCACGGGTTAAGGGTGAGCAGGACGTCCAGAGGGCCGCAGCAGAGCAGAAGGCCCAGGAGGCCGAGGCGCAGACCGCCGAGCTGCAACGCCTTCGGACGGCGCTTGAGGAGAAGGCTCTGGAAGCCGAGGCGGAGAGCGCCGAGCTGCGGCGCCTTAGAACAGCGCTCGAGCAGCAGGAGACCGGGCTTCTCCACAAGGAGGTGACCGTTGTCACGCTCATCGGGACCCCCCGGGAAAAGGGCGAAGCCCTCGAGGAGAAGGAGATGGCCATCCAAAACGTGGAGGCCGCCCTCAAGGAGAAGGAAAACTCCTTGTCCTCGCTCGAAGAGGCCGCCTGAGTCCAGAGGGAGGAGGTGCAGAAGAGTATCACGGGTAGGTACCTTCGAGTTTTCGTTGGTTTGTTTCTTTTCGTAGCTTATGTTGATTTCCTTTGCTCAGAGATGAGGCAGAAGGTGGCAGATGAGTCCGCGGCGAAGGAAGTAGTCCACACCGCACTCACGGCGGCGCATGTGGAATTCGCTGAGCTAGAGCAAACCGCCGTGAGCGTGTGCCAAGAGCTCGAGGGGGAGGGTGCCATCTCGGGTAGTTTGGTGATTAGCCGCCTGCGAGCGCTAGGCGGTCGGATTGCCGAACACGCCAAGAGTACCTTCCGCCTCGGTGTCCTACGGGCCCTCGCCGGGCCTCGACACACTACCTCATGGATCTCCAGAGGGTGTCGTCGGGGTACGTCGTTCCCGATGACGCTGATGCGGACGCTGCGTCAGCCATTATGGACGATGCTGACGCAGCCGCGGAGGAGTTCGCCACAGTCCTCACCGGGAAGCTCGAAGCTGACATCCCTCCCATAGCTGAATTCGATGCCGCTGAAGACCCGCAAGGGGGGATGGTAGCCAGTAGGAAGTCTGGGCCTCGAAGCCCATGTAATAGATTAGCGTTTGTTGTAATCGTACTTTGTAATTGTGCTTATAAATATAAGAAATTCGTTTTCATTGAATCGACTATGTGGCCCATTGTGGCCTTGTGCGTTCGAGCCTTTGTTTTCTTTACTTTATTTCCGTGTTCTCGTATGCGACTTAGATAAACTTCTGCGAGGAATTTTGCGTTCATAAGCAACGTAGGCGTGGGGTGGTGAGGGGGGTGCCGTATCCCGGAGGCGTAGGCGGCCCCACGACTCGGCCGGCCCCGTACCGTAGTTGCTTACGCCTCGCGTCCATTTTTTCCAAGGATACGAGAAGCTTAGGGGCGAGACGGAAATATTTCGAAAAAACGTTGGCGATTTTTGGGGACGTTCGGGGGTTCCCCCCATAGTAGCCCCTGAGGGAGGCTTGGCTTTGCCGAGGGTAAAGCCAGGCGTACCTCAGTGTTCGTGCGCATCCGAGCCTTCGAGGGTCCGGAAGGTTCCCAAAAATAAACAAGTAAAGCGTACTTCTTTATTATTTCGGGAAATTGAAAATGCGGGTACAAACGATGTACAAATAGCTCATAATTCTAAGGATAGAAGCGACGCAGCTATTGTATGTTCCAAGCTGTTGGCGCTCCTTAAGTACCCATTTTACTATATGATTAGGAGTTGTTTTGGTAAATTCTTCGGGATGATTCATGTACTAACCCGCCACTTGGAACCCGAACTTGACTGTTTTCGATTTTGTCCTGGATTTTGGAGCATGTTGCATTTTGACAGGATATTAGACATTTTCGGAGATGTTTTGACGCATGGTTACAACTGGGCTAAGATGAGGAATAAGAGGAAGATTCAACACGCGAAAGATGGGACTGAAAGGGGCCAGAAAGGGCCCAGGCCGGCCGGCCTGGAGTCCTTGGGCCGGCCGGCCTAGCCCAATCGGTCTCAGTTTTCTTCAGCACGAAGTATGCATCAACCCTAATCTATGTTTTACCAAAACCACCGACCATATCTGCCTATAAATACCCCGAAGCCGCCGTCAAAGAGAGGGATCTCAGAGGGATTGTAGAGGGATCGCAGAAGGGCATCGAGAGGATCCAGAGAAGAGCATCCAGAGATACATTCGAGTTAGACACAAGAGAAAGGCGACACCGGAGGCCTCATCGTCCCTCGGCGCCGCTGCAAGTTGGAGGACAGCAAGGGATCCATCCCTTGCTGGAGATTTCACCACCATGATCGACTACGCTTCGCTTAGCTTCATGGGGTAAAGTCCTTGTTTGTTCATGGGGTTGTAAGGAGATCTTTGTAACACCCGGTTTATAAAAGGACATAAACCGAGTAATCATATACGTGCCAGGATCAAGTCACACGTATATACAACAGAATGAACAGTATATCACAGCACATATCACGTAAAAAGATATAATAAAACGAATACGAATGTTATTTATTATATTAATGACAAAAATGTCTGATACAGCGGAAGCGAAGTACAAATATGATAAAACTCTCTGTAGCTGAGCAGGGCGCCATAGGGACGTCGACTGGGAGACGAACGCCTAGAAGTTCTCGTAGTCCTGGTAGCGCTGAGCGAACTCCCTCGCGTCGGCAGGAACTGAGCAGCAGTAGCGTATCCAAGAGGAAAAAGTAGAGAAGAGGCAAGAGTGAGTACACAACTTGTACTCAACAAGTATAACACAAACCATGAGGCTCTAGGTTGGCTGACTGACTGCATTAACTTTTAAGTCTTGGCAAAATTTTATTAAAGCTATTTACTACACGTTGATGAATTACCATAAACCCAGTTACATAATAATTAATCAAAATTAATCATGGTACTACTGAGAACCAAACCGAAACCACCAAGGTAACCCCGAGAGGCACCCCCCTCGTCGGAAGGAGATAACCCCACTAATCAAAAGGAGGATCTGGGCCGCTCATAACCGTGAGCACGGCTAGTATACCAGTTTTACACTCTGCAGAGGTTGCACATCTTTACCCACAAGTCGTGAGCTACGCTAGTTGTTCATCACACTTCCTTAGGTGAGATGACTAGCAAACTCACTATGGGGCCTTTACAAAGAATCTCGTTGGTAAGGAGTAACCGCGAGGGTTGGATCGGCGACTATGGAGCAGGTCTAGTGGGCGTCATCGACGAGGCCACTCAGTACGAGGGACATAGAAGCTTACAACCCTTGCCCCGCAGGTAAGTTACTCCAAACCAAAAAGACCTAATTATTACGCCAAGACCGTCCCATTCCAGTCTTGTGGTAGCGCTGTTGTCATAACCAAGTGTGTTATAGCGCAGCACCTAGCACAACTAACCAAAATGCAACCCAAGGATATATATAAAAGACATAAAGTGGCTAGGAAATCCTTATAGGCATACAATATTAAAATGCAGTATGAAAATGTATTTAAAGTGATAGGTGGTGTTCATGTTATACTTGCCTTCCTCGTACTGCTCCTGCTGCTGCTCAAACTGGTCAGAAGAGGGCTGCTCCGGGTACTGGTACTGGGGCTCCTCCGGTACCTCAACGTCTACTCACGAACACATGGCCAAAACAAGGCACAACAATAAGCATACAAGTAAACACTAACAAAAACTAAAAAACAGTACATCAATACATAAAAACAGCACACTAAACTAGTCTAAAGTTATTCTACGCGTTACAACGATCGCGTGGACATAAAGAACGCATAAAATGGAGCTAGAACGCAAAAACTAGAGCTAAAACAAGTTCCAGGGACCTATTTGTAAGAAAACTGAAGTTCCAGGGGGGTTCTGGGCAAAGACCGGGGACCTAAATATAATTAAAGGTTAGTTCTGGGGTCTAACTTGCGAAAAAGACAGGTCTGGACGGCGGGTTTGAAATCTGGAAAGTTTAGGGGCTAAAGTGATAAAAACAGGACCTATCTGGAAATATTTTTGAATACAGATGGACTGCGGGTTGAATATGAAAAAGTTGAGGGGCTCTTTAACAAAAATCCAGGACAAAATGGTATCTTCAGATCGGGACCGTCGGATCTCGATCTGACGGCTCAAGGTGGCTCGGGTCTAGATCTAATCTAGGCCGTTGGGCTCAGATCGGATGGTTCAGGGCGTTTGGGCGCACGGGCGGCGGCGGAGCTCGCCGGAGCGGGAGTTCCTACGGCGGCGCGGCCAGGGGTTCGCCGGAGCTCGGCCTTTCCAGGGTTCCAGTGGTCGTTTTGTCTCGGATTTGGCCCTGGAATGATCACAGCGGCATGTGTGATCCACCTAGGGCTTCTGCTGGGCTCGGGGATGGCCGGAGCGTGGAGCTCGGCGGTGGAGGCGGCTCGGCGTGGCGGTGCTCGCCGGAACGCGAGGGTTCTGGCCTTTGGAACAGCCTATGGTCCTAAGGTCTAGCACAACAACAATAGGGAAGAGGGACAAAGTTTACCAAGGGCGCGTGGCGGTCGGGGTCGCAGCGCAGAGGCGTCGGCAGCAAGGTTCGGCGGCGGCGCTGGGTGGAGCTCGAGGAAGGGGCCGCTACTTGGCATCTCTGGCCCTCAGATCCCCTTGGTTCGACTCCTGGAGGTGCTGCGGAGATGCTACGAGGTCAGGGGAGGCTCAGGAGTCGCCGGCGGCGAGAAATCGGGCGGCGGGCCACTTACCTGCGGCGGCGCTTCGGGGAAATCCCGGCCGTTGCAGGTGCTGGGGTCGTGCGGGGAGGCCTCGGGGTCGCTCCTGGCGTCGAGGCGAGGCTATGGCGATGGTCTGCAGGGGCTCGGGCGCAGTGCTGTGGCTGGTCCACGGCGGAGCAGAACGCTGCGCGACAGAGCAAGGCGGGCCGCAGCAAATCTTGGCTCGGGGTAGCTGTGATGGGCAGGTGAGGCCGTAGGAGGTGCTCCGGGGTGTTTAAAGAGGGTTGGCCGAGATCTCGATATGCATGCACAAGGAAGGGTATCGCCGGTGATCACGCCGGTGAACTCGGGCGCGGGGAAGAAAGGAAGGAAGGAGACGGGCTGACGGGGCGGGCCGGTTTGTCAGTGACCGAGCGAGGAAAGGAAGGAGCGGAGCGGGCGTGCGCGGAGAGGGTCGCTGGCGAGTGGGCGGTCCAAGCTGAAGAGGGCGGGGGTCGCTGCCAGCGGGCCCGGGCGAGGAGAGCGTGGGTGCCGTGCGGTCCGGGAGGGGCGCTGCGCGCGTGCGCTGAGCGGGCCGAGTGCGGGAGGGAAAGGAGGCGGGACGGCCTGGGCCGGGAAAAGAAAGGAGGCGAGGTCACGGGCCAGGTGCAGGGCGGAACTGGGCCGTGCGGGGAAGGGGGAGAGGAGGAAAAGGCTGGGCCGGTCTAGGTTTGGTTTTGGGCTGGGTTCCTTCCTATTTCTTTCTCCTTTCTATTCTATTTCTAAAACAAACAAACATGTTTGAATTCAAATACAAGTTTGAATTCAAACCACACTCACTCAATTAAAAACTATGCATCAGCATGAATGCAACAACAAGATTTAAACCAAGATAAAAATTTAATCACTTGAGGAACAAAATTGGATTAAATGCAAGCTAAGCAAATTAAATCCTTAGAAAATTAAATAAACCAATTAAATTTATTATTAACTAGGAAAATTAAGTTAGGGTGTTACAATCTTGAGTTGTAATTGCCGAATCCTTTATGAGATTGATCTATCACGATTCTTGTTGATGATGCTTTGATGCCTAATAGTTCGCGACTTGGCTTTGGGTTTGCTTTGCTCTTGCATGGTTTACTTAGATTACATCAACTATCGTGTTCTTGTTGATTCGTTACCGATTATCCTCGTGTAGGGACAGTATGCGAGAGGGAAAGTTTTTGATCTTGGAACACACCTTTGATAGATTAGATCTATTCTTCATTGCTTGGCGATTACATCTCTAGTGATCCTAAACCCTATGGACAAATGCTCTTCATATCTTGTGCACACATCTATCATTGCTCACTAGTCTAGATTAGATTATATTGGTTAGATTAGATCTATTTCACACTCAAACACTCAATATAGATCTTTTACCAACATCATTAGTGCTTAGTTAAGCATAGTAATACACTTGTTCCATGGATTGATAAACCTTGGGGGAATACTCTAAGGGAAAAGCTACACGATCCGTGCGCTTGCGGTACGTAAATTGGCGCTTTAAGAAGTGTCAACAAGCTTTTCTGGCGCCGTTGCCGGGGAACAAGCGATTTTGCTACGTTTAACTTTGTATTAATTTTGTTGGTTACTAACACCTAACCTTTTCCCTGGAAAATTTTTGTTTTCTTGTTTTTGTTTTGATTGTGTAGATGGGCCATCTCATTCAACACATGGAGGAAGGAGAAAAATCACTAAGGGATTATGCAAGCCCGCGATCGGAGGACTTCGACATGCAAAAATCAGATTCGGTGTTGCGAGCCACCGAGTACGAGATCAAGCCTCAAATCATCAAGAAGGCGGCGGCAAACCCCTTTAGAGGAGATAAGACGGACAACCCATATAGACATATCAAGTGGTTCACAATGCTATGCAACATGGTACAACAAGACGGAGTTCCGCTAGCTTGGTTTAGATGGAATCTTTTCCCATACTCACTTGCGGAAGAAGCGAGAAGATGGTTTGCACTTCCATCCTTCGAGGTAAAAGGAAATTGGGATGACTTGATGAGGAAATTTTGCGAGCGGTTCTTTCCGTTAAACAAGGTTCAACATATTCGGAAGAAAGTGATCAACTTCGCGCAAGGAGAAGAAGAAGGGATAGATCAAGCATGGGATAGATTCAATGGATTGATTGAACAAGGACCGAAGCTCGGATTTTCCGGTGAAGTACTCTTGCATACCTTTTACTTTTCCGTAACCCCCAAGTGCATGCAATTTGTTCAAATGTGTGCAGGAGGAGATCTCATGGAGAAAACACTCATGGAAGCCGCCCAACTCCTACAAAAAATCAGCAAGGGTGCGGCCATGCGAAGAGATTGGAAAAAACGATGTTCGGCAAGGTCCGAAGAAGAATCTCAAGTGCGGGTGCTTGCTGGAATTTTCAGAAAAGAGGCATCGTAAGTGAGGGAAGAACAACCGAAGCATAGGAAAGTCATAGAGACAAACCACGATGAAGAAGCATCGATCCGGAGTGCAACGAAAGACGACCTGGAAAAGAAAGGAAGAACCATGGGCACTGCCAAATTGCTAAAGGAATTCGAGCAAATGGATTGGATACCAATTGACTTCGGAAGATTATTCGACAAAGCAAGACCGCATCCAAATCAGCGAGGAATGGCGAAGGTGATAGCGGAAGACTTCCCGCCAGATAATCACACGGGATATACATTTGGCAAGGAATCGGCCGGTGATATTATTCGGAAACTTTTTGAAGAAAAAGAGGAAGAGATTGACTTGGACGAAGTGCTGGAGGTCAAAAAGATCATGGGAGTGAAATCGGAATCATCACCCTACGTGCACATAGCCCAAGTATATGCTATTGGAAGCGATCATGGCAAAGGTAATCCATCACCCACACCTTGTGTTGATTGCATGATAGACGGAACAAAATGTTGCAATGTTTTATGTGACGTTGGCGCCCATGTTAGTGTGATGAGTTCCAAGGTTTATGTTGAGCTTTTTAACGAAACATCAAACCTAGATGCCACAATCATTAAATTAATCATGGGAGATGGTAGATTAATCAAACCGCTAGGAGTGCTTAGAAATCTAAATGTTGCCATAGCGGGTAAAAAAATTCCTACCGACTTTTTTGTGATTAATGCTAGTGATGATGAGCATGAAGGCATAATCCTTGGAAAACCCTTTCTCAAATTAGTAAATGCTGTTCTAGATGTTGGAAAAGGGAGTGTCACTTTTGATCTAGATGGAGAGAAGCGCACATTTGAATTTTATTCAAAACCGTCTTTTGCTTCACCCCTACCTCTTGATAACGAAGAGGTAGAGAGCATTCGTTCCATTGATTCTTTCAGGGATCCTCTCCAACGCGCTTTGGAGAATGGAGACGCTCAAGATGATTAAGACGGAGAACTAGTGGAAACAATAGAAGAGTTGAAGCCGCAACACGGGAATTTGGAGGAAGAAAAATTTGAAGACATTGGAGAATTAGATGAAGAAGAGGATGGTGCGCCCAATGTTGAGATGAAGCCACTCCCCAAGGGATTGAAATATGAATTTTTGGGAGATGGCAAGACTTTTCCGGTGATTATTAGCGATGAATTGAGCCCGGAAGAGACGGAGAAGTTGCTGAATTTATTGAAGAAGCACAAAAAGGTGATCGGCTACTCGATTAACGACTTGAAAGGTATTAGCCCCGCTTTTTGCACACATCGTATACAACTCGAGGAGCAATACAAGCCGGTCGTAGAGCATCAAAGAAGGTTGAGCCATGATATGCGTGATGTGGTGAAGAAGGAGGTTATCAAATTGTTGAATGTCGGAATAATATACCCCGTGCCACATAGTGAATGGGTAAGCCCCGTGCATTGCGTTCCGAAGAAGGGAGGACTCACGGTTGTGAAAAATGAGAAGGAGCAATTGATACCGCAAAGAACCATCACGGGATGGAGGATGTGCATCGATTATAGAAAATTGAATAAGGCAGCGAGGAAGGATCATTTTCCACTATCATTCATTGACGAGATGCTAGAAAGGTGTAACACCCTAATTTAAATTTCAGTATTTATTAATAAATTTAATTGGCTTTATTTAATTTTCTAAGGTTTATTGTGTTTAGTTGGCATTTAATCTATTTTTTTGTTCCTTAATTAATTAAAATTTATCATAGGTTTGAATTTTTGGTTGCATTCATGCTGGGGCATAATTTTATTTGAGTGTGGTTTGAATTCAAATTCAAATTTGAATTCAAATTCAAATTTGAATTCAAACTTTGTTTGAATTAGATTTAGAAAGGAGAAGAATAGGAAAAACAAAACCCAAAACCCAAACCCATAGCAACCCAAATCCCAAGACCCAGCCCAAACTTCTCTCCCAAGCCGGCCCAGCGCGGCCCATGGCCAGCCCAGCACGCTGGCCCAGCCTCTCCCCTACCCCGGCCCACTTCCAGCGCCTCAGCCAGCCCGCGCTCCTCCCGCTCGGCCCGATCCGCCTCCCGCTCCCGCGTCGCCCGCACGCCACGCCCGCTGCCTCCGCTGACAGCCCGGCCCCGCCCGTCAGGACCTCCTCCCTCCTTCCCTTCCCGGCTCCAGGCAACCGCGCCCGAAACGGCCGGCGAGATCGCCGGGATCCTAATCCCGCGGCGCCCCGCCGCGATCCCCGCCCGGCCTCCTTTAAACGCCCAGGCCGCACCCCCCTCCACCCTATCCTCCCTAGAGCGCCGCCTTCCCCCTCGCTCCGCACCACTCCGCCGCGCTGAGTCCCCTGCGCCGCCGCGTCCTCGCTGCTCCGCCGCGCCCCAGCCCCAGCGGAGCCGCGCAAAAGCTTCGCCCCTAGTCCAGGAAGTTCCCCAAGCCTTCTGCCCGACCCCGGACCCTCGCCAGCGCCGGAATCGCGTGCGAAGTCGCCGCCACCGGTAAACACATCCGCCCCTCAATTCCTCGCCGCCGTTGGCGTTCCTACCCGCCTGATCCCTCCGCTTGCTTCACAGCACGCTCGCACGACGACCCGCGGGACCAAGGCGACCGGAACTGCACGCCTACGACCGCGCCACGGCCACCGCACCGATCCCGCCGCCGAGCTTCGCCGACGACCCGTCTGCGCGACGACTCCGGCCACCAGAAGCCCCGGTGAGAACCCGCAACCCTCCCTGGACCTTTGGGCGCTAGAATCGGTAGTCCGTAGCCCTGGAAGCACGGGAAGCCGCTCGCCGGCGAGCTAGCGCCGCCCGGCGCCATGGCGAGCCCCTGCAGAGCCTCCCCGAACCCGGGAAACCTCCCCAGTGGATCACGCATGCTGCGTGGAGTCCAACCGACCCAAGAACGGGTCGATTTGACCCCTGGACGGCCAGATTTGGCCAAGTCCGGCGAGTCTCCCGCCGCGCCGCCGCGGAACAGAGCCGCCGGCGACGTCCCGCCGCCGCCCCCACGCGCCCAAACCCTCCCAGCCGCCCGATCTCGAATGGACGGCCTAGATTAGATCTAGGACTGGGCCACCCTGAGCCGTTAGATCCAGATCCAGCGGTCTGGATCCACGCGTACCGGTTCGGCCGGTATTTTTGTTAAAGAGACCCTAGGTTTATTTAGATTTAACCCGCCGTCCAGCTTAGTTCAAAAGGAATTCCAACTAGGTCCAGTTTTAGCTTTTAGGCCCTTGACTTTCCTGGTTTTTGTACCCACAGTCCAAGCCCTGTAGTTTTGCGAGTTAGACCCCAGAGTTTTAGTTTAATTACGTTTTAGCCCTCGGTTTTAACAGAAAAGCCCCCGAAGTTTCAGTTTTCTTATAAATAAGCCCCTAGAACTTGTTTTTAGCCTAGAAAATGCGTTTTAGCTCCGTTTTTAGCGTTCTTTATATCCACGCGATCGTTGTAACGCGTAGAATAGTTCTAGAGTAGTCTTGTGCGCTGTTTTTATGTATTGATGTATTGTTTCTTAGTTTTTGTTAATGTTTGCCTGTATGCTTATTTTCGTGCATTGTTTTGGCCATGTGTTCGTGAGTAGACGTTGATCCAGTTGAGGAGCCCCAGTACCAGTACCCGGGGCAGCCGTCTTCCGAGCACTTTGAGCAGCAGCCAGAGCAGTACGAGGAAGGCAAGTATAACATGAACAACTTATCATCTTTAAATACAATTTCATACTGCATTTTAATATTGTATGCCTATAAGGATTTCCTAGCCAGTTTATATCCTTTATATATACCTTTGGGTTGCATTTTGGTTAGTTGTGCTAGGTTGCTGCGCTACAACACACTCTGGTCCTTTTTAATTAATTTGATTAATGGTATATGCAACTTAATTCTGAGAGTGGCCCTCTGTGTGGCTTGAGTGGCTCACTTCTCATTAAAATTGGTTTTGTTAGAAACATGGTTTAGGGGGCCAGCACGGTGCTTACTGCTGGGTTGGCCACTCTCCATAAGGACCGGTTCATAGAGCGACAACCTGGGACAACAGCGCTACCACAAGACTGGAATGGGACAGTCTTGGCTTACTAATTAGGCCATTTTGGTTTGGGAGTAACTTACCGATGGGGCATGGGGGGTGGTGAGCTTCAATGGTGGCCAGGCTACGAGGCTGGTCTGTGTGTCTTGTACCCCCTCGAGGTGGTTACCATCGTTGCGGAGCCTGATTCCTTAGCGGTTACACCTTACCAACGTGTCCTTTGTAACGGCCTCGTAGTGGGTCGCTAGTCATCTCACCTAAGGAAGTGTGATGAACAACTGGCGTAGCTCACGACTTGTGGGTAAAGATGTGCAACCTCTGCAGAGTGTAAAACTGGTATACTAGCCGTGCTCACGGTTATGAGCGGCCTAGATCCTCCTTTTGATTAGTGAAGTTATCTCCTTCCGACGAGGGAGGTGCTTCTCGGGGTTACCTTGGTGGCTTGGTCGTGGTTTGGTTCTCAGTAGTAGTATAATTTAATTCTGATTAATGACTATGTAACTGGGTTAATGGTAATTCATCAACTCGTAGTAAATAGCTTTAATAAAATTTTGCCAACACTTAAAAGCTAATGCAGTTGAGTCAGCCAACCTTAGAGCCTCATAGTTTGTGTTATACTTGTTGAGTACAAGTTGTGTACTCACCCTTGCCTCTTCTCTACTTTTTCCTCTTGGCTACGCTACTGCTGCTCAGTTCCTGCCGACGCGAGGGAGTTCGCTCAGCGCTACCAGGACTACGAGGACTTCTAGGTGTTCGTCTCCCAGTCGACGTCCCTGTGGCGCCCTGCTTCAGCTTCGGAGAGCTTTTATCGTATTTTGTACTTCGCTTCCGCTGTATCAGACCTTTTGTCATTATTGTAATAAATAACATTCGTATTCGCTTTATTATGTCTTTTTACGTGATATGTGCTATGATATACTGTTCATTCTGTTGTATATACGTGTGACTTGATCCTGGCACGTATATGATTGCTCGGTTTATGTTCTTTTATAAACCGGGTGTTACAGAGTGGTATCAGAGCCATATCGACTGTAGGACGAAGCCTAGATAGAACTGGTCGAGTTTTAGGACTTCTTCTCACCAATCCTTGTCTGCTGAAACTATTTTACTATTATACCCCTTGACTTCTTTGACTTTTTACCCTTCTTGCCTTGATTTCTCTCTCTGAAGAATAGTTTCGTAGATTTTGGCCTGAATCAGTCATCTGACCACCATGAGCATAGCTAGGTGACCTTTTTAATAATAATACGATAGCACGTTCTGCGACGCGTTGTGTTAGTCGAGTCTTTTGCTAAACTCGGCTAAGTCGTGAAAATTGTCTGCTTGTTATTATGCTACATGTTTGATTTGGATCTTTGAATGATTGCATAGCTTAGTAGTTTAAATTTGCTTAAAGAAAATCACTCAGATGTTAAAGTTAACTAATTAATAAAATGAGTTAGATCGTTGGGGGTAAAACAGTCAACTCTATCCTGTCTACTTTATCATGGCTGAGTCTTTTTCCGCAAAGAGATATCATATCCATCTGAGTTTATTCCTGCAATATCCTTACTCGTGAAATCTTTTGTTCAAATCAGATGGTGAACACCAGGAGCACCGGTTCAGGTTCTGGCCAGCAGCAGGGTCAGAACAACCAGGGTACTGGGATCCCGATGCCTCTGCCCTTGACTCCGGAGCAGTACTTCCAGCTCCAGATGCAGATGATGGCTACCCTGAACAACACCGTTCAGGCTCTTCAGCAGGCTCACACTCAGCCTCCGCCTCCTCCACCGCCGCAGCCTCGCGACAGGCGTGCTGAGTTCCTGAGGGGTCACCCGCCGACGTTCTCTCACACGTCCGACCCTCTTCAGGCTGACGACTGGCTCCGTGCAGTGGAGCGTCAGCTGGACATCGCCCAGTGCGATGATCGTGAGCGCGTCTTGTACGCAGCAGGACAGCTGCGTGGTGCAGCTTTGGACTGGTGGGAGTCCCACCCAGTTCACGACCGCGAGGCTCTCACTTGGCTCCAGTTCAGGGAGCGTTTCCGTAGCCACAACGTCCCCGCGGGCGTTATGAAGATGAAACAGAAGGAGTTCCTTGCACTGAAGCAGGTAATCTTAAGAATAATCATTCAGCGTTTTTCTTTTGAGCTAATGCTCCTTGATCTATCCTGATGAATCTTGAGTTAATCTTCCGATATCTATCTGTCTTTGTGAATTCAGGGGACTATGTCGGTCACGGAGTATCGTGATCGCTTTCTTCAGCTGGCTCGCTACGCCCCTGCCGAGGTTGCGGATGACCGCAAGAAGCAGGAGCACTTCATGGAGGGTCTTGAGGACTACCTCCAGTACGCACTGCTCAACCTCCGCTTCGACGACTTCAACCATCTGGTTGACAGTGCGCTCAACACTGAGCGTAAGCACCTGGAGATGGAGGACAAGAAGAGGAAGGTTGTCCCCGTTGCTTCCGGCAGCAACACTCGTCCTCGACTCCAGCAGCCCCAGCAGTACCAGCCTCAGTACCGGCCTCCTCAGCAGTACCAGCAGAGGCCACCGCAGCAGTACCCGCCTCGACAGCAGCAGGCAGGTCAGGGCCAGAGGTTACCGGCACCTCCGGCTCGTGCTCCACCGGCTCCACCGGCACCACAGGCTCCACGTCCGGCAGCTCCTACCGGACAGCAGGCTCAGGGACCTCCTCGCACCTGCTTTCACTGCGGCCAGCCGGGGCACTACGCCAACGCTTGCCCCCGGAAGGCGCAGGCGGGACAGCAGGGGCGCCCAGCTCAGCCCAGGGCGCCACTTCAGGGCAGGGTGAACCACGTGACGGCCGAGTCAGCGGCCGAGGCTCCCAACGTGGTTATTGGTACGTTCATGGTCAACTCCCATCCAGCTTCAGTGCTTTTCGATACTGGTGCTACTCATTCTTTCATCACCAAGTCATTTGTTGAGGAGCATAGTTTCTTTACCACTGCATTAAAGAACTGTCTGCTAGTTTCTTCACCGGGAGGGGAGTTGAGATCCCATATTGTTTGCCCCCAAGTCAGTGTAGCCATAAGGGGGGCAACGTTCAGTGCTGATCTGAGGGTGCTAGACACCAAGGGTATCGATGTGATTTTGGGAATGGATACTCTTGCCAAGTGGGGAGTCAGAATTGATTGTGCTCATCGGGCAGTTCACCTGACAGCATCTGATGGCCAAGAGGTGACAGTTAGTGCTTCAGAGCCTTCGGGATTTCTTCATCAGATGGAGGCTAGACCCACGGACGGTATTCGCGTGGTGTCTGAATTCCCGGATGTCTTTCCGGATGATCTGCCAGGTATGCCGCCTGAACGCGCCATTGAGTTTTGTATTGATCTCTTGCCTGGCACAGCTCCTATTGCAAAGCGGCCCTACCGCATGGCACCTATAGAGCATGAAGAGGTCAAGAAAACTATTGATGAGTTGCTAGCCAAGGGCTATATCCGTCGCAGCTTCTCTCCTTGGGCTTTTCCGTTGTTGCTGGTAGATAAGAAGGATGGCTCGAAAAGGATGTGTGTGGATTATCGGGAGCTGAATGCAGTCACTATCAAGAACAAGCATCCACTGCCCCGTATTGAGGATCTCTTCGATTTGCTTCAAGGTGCTCGTATATTCTCGAAGATTGATCTTCGTTCGGGATATTTTCAGCTGAGGATCCGTCCTGGGGATATTCCGAAGACGGCATTCACCTGCAAGTACGGGCTATATGAGTATACAGTCATGTCCTTCGGCTTGACTAATGCCCCGGCTTTCTTCATGCATCTGATGAACATGGTCTTCATGGATTATCTGGATGTCTTCGTGGTGATTTTCATTGATGATATTCTGATCTTCTCCAAGACAGAAGAAGAGCATGAGGAGCATTTGAGGCTCGTGTTGCAGAGATTGAGAGAGCATCAGCTGTATGCCAAGTTCAGCAAGTGCGAGTTCTGGATTGACGAGGTTCCATTCCTCGGTCATGTTATCTCTCAGGGAGGCATTGCTGTTGATCCAAGCAAGGTGAAGGATGTGCTAGAGTGGGAGACACCGCAGACAGTGAAGGAAGTCAGATCTTTCTTGGGCTTAGCCGGATATTATCGGAGGTTCATTGAGAATTTCTCCAAGATCGCGAAGCCTTTGACTTCTTTGCTAGAGAAGAATGTGGCTTTTGTATGGACTGATGAGCGTCAGATGGCCTTTGATGAGCTGAAGAAGAGGTTGACTACGGCGCCAGTCTTGACTCTGCCAGACCAGACGAAGAGGTTCACGGTGTATTGTGATGCTTCGAAGGATGGTCTTGGGTGTGTTCTGATGCAGGAGGGCAGAGTAATTGCTTATGCTTCACGGCAGTTACGTCGACATGAGCTGAACTATCCTACTCATGATCTTGAGTTAGCCGCAGTTGTGCATGCTCTGAAGATTTGGAGGCATTACTTGTATGGGCAGCGGTGTGATATCTACACTGATCACAAGAGCCTCAAGTACATTTTCACGCAGAATGAGCTGAACATGCGGCAGAGAAGATGGTTAGAGTTGGTCAAGGACTATGATCTGGAGATTCACTATCATCCGGGTAAGGCCAATGTTGTAGCAGATGCTTTGAGCAGAAGGAGTTATGTCAACATGGCCGTGGCTTTCCAGATGCCTCCAGAGTTATGCGAGGAGTTCGAGCAGTTGAGTCTGGGCTTCTTGCATCATACCTCCAGTGCAGCATTTGAGGCAGTACCGACTCTAGAGTCAGAGATCAGGCAGCATCAGAAAGATGATGAGAAGCTGCAGGAGATTCGTGAGTTGCTCAAGAAGGGCAAGGCCCCACATTTCAGAGAGGATGATCATGGTACCTTGTGGTACAAGAACCGGATCTGCGTGCCTGATGTGCGTGATCTCCGGAAGTTGATTCTGAGTGAGGCCCATGATACAGCATACTCTATTCATCCGGGCAGCACGAAGATGTATTATGATCTGAAGGAACGTTTCTGGTGGTATGGGATGAAGCGTTCAGTGGCAGAGTACGTGGCTATTTGTGACACCTGCCAGCGTGTCAAGGCTGAGCATCAGAGGCCAGCAGGTCTATTGCAGCCTTTGAAGATTCCAGAGTGGAAATGGGAAGAAATCACTATGGACTTCATTGTTGGATTGCCTCGTACTCAGAAAGGGTACAACTCTATTTGGGTGGTAGTGGATCGTCTGACGAAGGTTGCTCACTTCATTCCAGTGAACACTACTTACTCCGGTGCTAGACTTGCAGAGTTGTACATCTCTCGGATTGTCTGCTTGCATGGCGTGCCGAAGAAGATTATATCTGACAGAGGGTCTCAGTTCACTTCTCGTTTCTGGGAGCAGCTCCATGATTCGTTGGATACGAAGCTGCGCTTCAGTACGGCTTATCACCCTCAGACAGATGGGCAGACAGAGAGAACCAACCAAGTGTTGGAGGATATGCTGAGAGCTTGTGCCATTCAGTATGGTACTAGTTGGGATAAGTGCCTGTCATTTGCTGAGTTCTCATATAACAACAGCTATCAGGCCAGTCTGAAGAAGTCTCCCTTTGAGGCATTGTATGGCAGAAAGTGCAGGACTCCTCTCTATTGGGATCAGATCGGTGAGAAGCAGCTCTTTGGCCCTGAGATCATAGATGATGCAGAGCAGATGGTTCAGGCTGTGCGAGAAAATCTGAGGATTGCACAGAGCAGGCAGAAGAGCTATGCAGATGGCAAACGGAGAGACCTGACTTTCAGTGTCGGTGATTATGTGTATCTGAAGGTGTCTCCGATGAGAGGAATCCGCAGATTTAATGTCAAAGGGAAGTTAGCACCTCGTTATGTGGGGCCATTCAAGGTGCTAGAGCGGAAAGGCGAAGTTGCTTATCGCCTGGAGTTACCTCTCAGCCTCTCAGGAGTTCATGATGTGTTCCATATATCTCAGCTGAAGAGATGTCTGCGAGTACCCGAGGAGCAGGCACCCCTGGATGGAGTCGATGTCCAGGAGGATCTGACTTATACTGAGCATCCGGTGAAGATTCTGGAGACATCAGAGAGGGTTACTCGGAACAAGCGCATCAAGATGTGCAGAGTTCAGTGGAGTCATCACAGTGAAGCTGAGGCTACATGGGAGCGAGAAGATGAGTTGAAGAAGACATATCCAGATCTCTTTGCTAGCCAGCCCAGCTAAATCTCGGGACGAGATTTCTTTAAGGGGGTAGGGTATGTAACACCCTAATTTAAATTTCAGTATTTATTAATAAATTTAATTGGCTTTATTTAATTTTCTAAGGTTTATTGTGTTTAGTTGGCATTTAATCTATTTTTTTGTTCCTTAATTAATTAAAATTTATCATAGGTTTGAATTTTTGGTTGCATTCATGCTGGGGCATAATTTTATTTGAGTGTGGTTTGAATTCAAATTCAAATTTGAATTCAAACTTTGTTTGAATTAGATTTAGAAAGGAGAAGAATAGGAAAAACAAAACCCAAAACCCAAACCCATAGCAACCCAAATCCCAAGACCCAGCCCAAACTTCTCTCCCAAGCCGGCCCAGCGCGGCCCATGGCCAGCCCAGCACGCTGGCCCAGCCTCTCCCCTACCCCGGCCCACTTCCAGCGCCTCAGCCAGCCCGCGCTCCTCCCGCTCGGCCCAATCCGCCTCCCGCTCCCGCGTCGCCCGCACGCCACGCCCGCTGCCTCCGCTGACAGCCCGGCCCCGCCCGTCAGGACCTCCTCCCTCCTTCCCTTCCCGGCTCCAGGCAACCGCGCCCGAAACGGCCGGCGAGATCGCCGGGATCCTAATCCCGCGGCGCCCCGCCGCGATCCCCGCCCGGCCTCCTTTAAACGCCCAGGCCGCACCCCCCTCCACCCTATCCTCCCTAGAGCGCCGCCTTCCCCCTCGCTCCGCACCACTCCGCCGCGCTGAGTCCCCTGCGCCGCCGCGTCCTCGCTGCTCCGCCGCGCCCCAGCCCCAGCGGAGCCGCGCAAAAGCTTCGCCCCTAGTCCAGGAAGTTCCCCAAGCCTTCTGCCCGACCCCGGACCCTCGCCAGCGCCGGAATCGCGTGCGACGTCGCCGCCACCGGTAAACACATCCGCCCCTCAATTCCTCGCCGCCGTTGGCGTTCCTACCCGCCTGATCCCTCCGCTTGCTTCACAGCACGCTCGCACGACGACCCGCGGGACCAAGGCGACCGGAACTGCACGCCTACGACCGCGCCACGGCCACCGCACCGATCCCGCCGCCGAGCTTCGCCGACGACCCGTCTGCGCGACGACTCCGGCCACCAGAAGCCCCGGTGAGAACCCGCAACCCTCCCTGGACCTTTGGGCGCTAGAATCGGTAGTCCGTAGCCCTGGAAGCACGGGAAGCCGCTCGCCGGCGAGCTAGCGCCGCCCGGCGCCATGGCGAGCCCCTGCAGAGCCTCCCCGAACCCGGGAAACCTCCCCAGTGGATCACGCATGCTGCGTGGAGTCCAACCGACCCAAGAACGGGTCGATTTGACCCCCGGACGGCCAGATTTGGCCAAGTCCGGCAAGTCTCCCGCCGCGCCGCCGCGGAACAGAGCCGCCGGCGACGTCCCGCCGCCGCCCCCACGCGCCCAAACCCTCCCAGCCGCCCGATGTAACACCCTAATTTTAAATTTCAGCATTTATCAATAAATTTAATTGACTTTATTTAATTTTCTAAGGTTTATTGTGTTTAGTTGGCATTTAATCTAAATTTTTGTTCCTTAATTAATTAAAATTTATCATAAGTTTAAATTTTTGTTGCATTCATGCTGGTGCATGGCTTTACTTTATTTTTTGTTTGATTTCATAGGAGTTGAATTCAAATTTTGTTTGAATTCAAATAGCTTTGTTTGAATTAGAACTAGAAAGAGAAAAAAAATGAAATAGAAAACCCATAGCAAACCCATCAGCCCAAGCCCACTTCCCCCTCTCCCTTCCCGGGCGGCCCAGCCCGCGCGCCACTCCGGCCCAGCCAACCGCGCGCGCGCTCAGCCCGCCCCCACGGCCTGCCTTCGCGCTCGGCCCAGCCCGCGCCCCCTCTCCCGCTCCCGCTCGCTCAAGCCCAGCCAGCGCTCCCGCTCGCCGCATCGACGCCTTGCCACTGACAAGGCTGGCCCGCTTGTCGGCGCCGTTCAGTCCCCGCTTGTCAGCCGCCTTCACCCCAGTCCCGAGTCAGCGCGCTCGCCCGACCGCCGCGTCTCGCTGACAGCCATGGCCCACTTGGCAGCTCCTTCTTCCTCGCCGTGACGCCCGCTCCTCTGCTCCGCTCCGCAGCGCCGCTTCCCATTGTCCCGTGGCCCCGCTCCACCCCAAGGCCGTGGCCCCACTGGCCAGCCTCCCGAGCACCCCCTCCTTCTAGAAGCGCCACATCAGGGCCAGGATCACGCCAAGAGATCCGCCCTCCCCGCGCAGAACCAACCCGCCGCGATCTCTGCGCTACGCCAGCCGAGCACGTACGCCGAGATTAGCGGGCCCTCTTCTTTAAACTCCAACCCGCATCCTCCTGCGCATCCCATCTACGTCTCATCCACAGCACTAGCCACGAGAGCAACCACCAGCGCCGTCAATTCTCCGCTAGGAACGCCGCCGCAGGTGAGCTCGTTTCGAGCGATTGCTCGTCGCCGGCGCATCTCAGGCCCACCTGACCCCTTCTCTGGCTTCACAGCATTCTCGCACATCGACCCGCGGACCAGGACGACCGGAGTTGCCGTCCAGTGACCCCGTCGTCGAGCTCTGTCCGCAACCGCCGCCGACCTCGCCGACGACCTGCCAGCGCGATTTCCTTGCTCGCTTCTGACCCGTGGTGAGTACCCCCGAGACTCCGCCGCATTGTTACGCTAGCTACCTTAGATTGTAGCGTGCCCCAGCAGCCGCGCGAGCGCTCGCCGGCGGTGCCCCGCCGCGCACACCCGCCTGCACCGTTGCGCACGCCGCCCGAACCCATGTCGAACCCCGCTCTGAGCCCCAGTGGTCTACGCATGCCACGTACAAGCTTCAGGGCCAAGCCGTTGTCCAAACCGGCCACGGGAACGCCGGATTGGCCATCACCGGCGATCCCCCGCCGCGGAAACACTGTTTCCGGCGAGTTCCGCCGCCTCCTGTGCCCCTTTTCACCTCAGCCGTCCGATCCGTAGCCAACGACCCAGATTAGATCTTGCCCCATTTAGATCTGAGCCGCCAGATCTGAATCCAACGGATCAGATCTGAGGATACCGGTTCGGCCGGAACTTTTGCTAAAGAGCCCCTTAGTTTTCCGAGATTCAACCCGCAGTCCAGGCTTATTCAAATTAATTCCAGTTGGGTCCCTGTTTTTAACGCGTAGCCCCCTGAGTTTTACCAGATTTAAACCCGCCGTCCAGCCCTGGTTCTTTTATGAGTTAGACCCTGGAGTTAATGTTTAATTACGTTTTAGTCCTCGGTTTTAGCAGAAAAGCCCCTGGAACTTCAGTTTTCTTACAAATAAGCCCCTAGAACTTGTTTTAGGCCTAATTTATGCGTTTTAGCTCCGTTTTTAGCGTTCTTTATGCCCACGCGATCGTTGTAACGCGTAGAATAGTTCTAGAATAGTTTTGTGCGCTGTTTTCATGTATTGATGTACTGTTTCTTAGTTTTTGTTAGTATTTGCTTGTATGCTTATTTTGTGCATTGTTTTGGCCATGTGTTCGTGAGTAGACGTTGATCCATCTGAGGAGCCTCAGTACCAGTACCAGGAGCAGCCTTCTTCCGAGCACTTTGAGCAGCAGCAGGAGCAGTACGAGGAAGGCAAGTATAACATGAACAACCCATCACTTTTAAATACATTTTCATACTGCATTTTAATATTGTATGCCTTTAAGGATTTCCTAGCCACTTTATATCCTTTATATATACCTTTGGGTTGCATTTTGGTTAGTTGTGCTAGGTTGCTGCGCTATAACACACTCTGGTCCTTTTTAATTAAATTGATTAATATTTTACTTGAACTTAATTCTGAGAGTGGCACTCTGTGTGGCTTGAGTGGCTCACTTCTCGTTAAAAGATGTTTTTTTTAGAAACATGGTTTAGGGGGCCAGCACGGTGCTTACTGCCTGGTTGGCCACTCTCCATAAGGACCGGTTCATAGAGCGACAACCTGGGACAACAGCGCTACCACAAGGCTAGAATGGGATAGACTTGGCGTAATAACTAGATCTTTTTGGTTTGGAGTAACTTACCTGCGGGGCAAGAGTAGTAAGCTTCAATGGTCCCTGCTCCTCCGGCTTGGTCTGTGCTTGGATTGCGCTCCTGTGCTTGTACCCCTGGAGGTGGGCCCCATCGTCGCCGACCTAACTCTCGCGGTTACGCCTTACCAACGAGATTCTTTTTAAAGGCCTCGTAGTGAGTCGCTGGCCATCTCACCTAAGGAAGTGTGATGAACAACTGGCGTAGCTCACGACTTGTGGGTAAAGATGTGCAACCTCTGCAGAGTGTAAAACTGGTATACTAGCCGTGCTCACGGTTATGAGCGGCCCAGATCCTCCTTTTGATTAGTGAAGTTATCTCCTTCCGACGAGGGAGGTGCTTCTCGGGGTTTACCTTGGTGGCTTGGTTTTGGTTTGGTTTCTCATTAGTGATATGATTAAACTTGATTAATTACTATGTAACTGGGTTAATGGTAATTCATCAACTCGTAGTAAATAGCTTTAATAAAATTTTGCCAACACTTAAAAGCTAATGCAGTTGAGTCAGCCAGCCTAGAGCCTCATAGTTTGTGTTATACTTGTTGAGTACAAGTTGTGTACTCACTCTTGCCTCTTCTCTACTTTTTCCTCTTGGCTACGCTACTGCTGCTCAGTTCCTGCCGACGCGAGGGAGTTCGCTCAACGCTACCAGGACTACGAGGACTTCTAGGTGCTTCGTCTCCCAGTCGACGTCCCTGTGGCGCCCTGCTTCAGCTTCGGAGAGCTTTTATCGTATTTTGTACTTCGCTTCCGCTGTATCAGACATTTTGTCATTATTGTAATAAATAACATTCGTATTCGCTTTATTATGTCTTTTTACGTGATATGTGCTATGATATACTGTTCATTCTGTTGTATATACGTGTGACTTGATCCTGGCACGTATATGATTGCTCGGTTTATGTTCTTTTATAAACCGGGTGTTACAGAGTGGTATCAGAGCAGTAGAGCCTTCTGGATTTCTTCATCAGATGGAGGCTAGACCCACGGACGGTATTCGCGTGGTGTCTGAATTCCCGGATGTCTTTCCGGATGATTTGCCAGGTACGCCGCCTGAACGCGCCATTGAGTTTTGTATTGATCTCTTGCCTGGCACAGCTCCTATTGCAAAGCGGCCCTACCGCATGGCACCTATAGAGCATGAAGAAGTCAAGAAAACTATTGATGAGTTGCTAGCCAAGGGCTATATCCGTCGCAGCTTCTCTCCTTGGGCTTTTCCATTGTTGCTGGTAGATAAGAAGGATGGCTCGAAGAGGATGTGTGTGGATTATCGTGAGCTGAATGCAGTCACTATCAAGAACAAGCATCCACTGCCCCGTATTGAGGATCTCTTTGATCTGCTTCGAGGTGCTCGTATATTCTCGAAGATTGATCTTCGTTCGGGTTATTTTCAGCTGAGGATCCGTCCTGGGGATATTCCGAAGACGGCATTCACCTGCAAGTACGGGCTATATGAGTATACGGTCATGTCCTTCGGCTTGACTAATGCCCCGGCTTTCTTCATGCATCTGATGAACATGGTCTTCATGGATTATCTGGATGTCTTCGTGGTGATTTTCATTGATGATATTCTGATCTTTTCCAAGACGGAAGAAGAGCATGAGGAGCATCTGAGACTCGTATTGCAGAGATTGAGAGAGCATCAGTTGTATGCCAAGTTCAGCAAGTGCGAGTTCTGGATTGACGAGGTTCCATTCCTCGGTCATGTTATCTCTCAGGGAGGCATTGCTGTTGATCCAAGCAAGGTGAAGGATGTGCTTGAGTGGGAGACACCGCAGACAGTGAAGGAAGTCAGGTCTTTCTTGGGCTTAGCAGGATATTATCGGAGGTTCATTGAGAATTTCTCCAAGATCGCGAAGCCTTTGACTTCTTTGCTGGAGAAGAATGTGGCTTTTGTATGGACTGATGAGCGTCAGATGGCCTTTGATGAGTTGAAGAAAAGGTTGACTACGGCGCCAGTCCTGACTCTGCCAGACCAGACGAAGAGGTTCACGGTGTATTGTGATGCTTCGAAGGATGGTCTTGGGTGTGTTCTGATGCAGGAGGGCAGAGTGATAGCTTATGCTTCACGGCAGCTACGCCGGCATGAGCTGAATTATCCTACTCATGATCTTGAGTTAGCCGCAGTTGTGCATGCTCTGAAGATTTGGAGGCATTACTTGTATGGGCAGCGGTGTGATATCTACACTGATCACAAGAGCCTCAAGTACATTTTCACGCAGAATGAGCTGAACATGCGGCAGAGAAGATGGCTAGAGTTGGTCAAGGACTATGATCTGGAGATTCACTATCATCCGGGCAAGGCCAATGTTGTAGCAGATGCTTTGAGCAGAAGGAGTTATGTCAACATGGCCGTGGCTTTCCAGATGCCTCCAGAGTTATGCGAGGAGTTCGAGCAGTTAAGTCTGGGCTTCTTGCATCATACCTCTAGTGCAGCTTTTGAGGCAGTACCAACTCTAGAGTCAGAGATCAGGCAACATCAGAAAGATGACGAGAAGCTGCAATAGATTCGTGAGTTGCTCAAGAAGGGCAAGGCCCCACATTTCAGAGAGGATGATCAGGGTACCTTGTGGTACAAGAACCGGATCTGTGTTCCAGATGTGAAGGATCTTCGGAAGTTGATTCTGAGTGAGGCCCATGATACAGCTTACTCTATTCATCCGGGCAGCACGAAGATGTATTATGATCTGAAGGAACGTTTCTGGTGGTATGGGATGAAGCGTTCAGTGGCAGAGTACGTGGCTATTTGTGACACCTGTCAGCGTGTCAAGGCTGAGCATCAGAGGCCAGCAGGTCTATTACAGCCTTTGAAGATTCCGGAGTGGAAATGGGAGGAAATCACTATGGACTTCATTGTTGGATTGCCTCGTACTCAGAAAGGGTACAACTCCATTTGGGTAGTAGTGGATCGTCTGACTAAGGTTGCTCACTTCATTCCAGTGAACACTACTTACTCCGGTGCTAGACTTGCAGAGTTGTACATCTCTCGGATTGTCTGCTTGCATGGTGTGCCGAAGAAGATCATATCTGACAGAGGGTCTCAGTTCACTTCTCGTTTCTGGGAGCAGCTTCATGATTCGTTGGATACGAAGCTGCGTTTCAGTACGGCTTATCACCCTCAGACAGATGGGCAGACAGAGAGAACCAACCAAGTGTTGGAGGATATGCTGAGAGCTTGTGCCATTCAGTATGGTACTAGTTGGGATAAGTGCCTGTCATTTGCTGAGTTCTCATATAACAACAGCTATCAGGCCAGTCTGAAGAAGTCTCCCTTTGAGGCATTGTATGGCAGAAAGTGCAGGACTCCTCTCTATTGGGATCAGATCGGTGAGAAGCAGCTCTTTGGCCCTGAGATCATAGATGATGCAGAGCAGATGGTTCAGGCTGTGCGAGAAAATCTGAGGATTGCACAGAGCAGGCAGAAGAGCTATGCAGATGGCAAACGGAGAGACCTGACTTTCAGTGTCGGTGATTATGTGTATCTGAAGGTGTCTCCGATGAGAGGAATCCGCAGATTTAATGTCAAAGGGAAGTTAGCACCTCGTTATGTGGGGCCATTCAAGGTGCTAGAGCGGAAAGGCGAAGTTGCTTATCGCCTGGAGTTACCTCTCAGCCTCTCAGGAGTTCATGATGTCTTTCATATATCTCAGCTGAAGAGGTGTTTGCGAGTACCCGAGGAGCAGGCACCCCTGGATGGAGTCGATGTCCAGGAGGATCTGACTTATACTGAGCATCCGGTGAAGATTCTGGAGACGTCAGAGAGGGTTACTCGGAACAAGCGCATCAAGATGTGCAGAGTTCAGTGGAGTCACCACAGTGAAGCTGAGGCTACATGGGAGCGAGAGGATGAGTTGAAGAAGACATATCCAGATCTCTTTGCTAGCCAGCCCAGCTAAATCTCGGGACGAGATTTCTTTAAGGGGGTAGGGTATGTAACACCCTAATTTTAAATTTCAGCATTTATCAATAAATTTAATTGACTTTATTTAATTTTCTAAGGTTTATTGTGTTTAGTTGGCATTTAATCTAAATTTTTGTTCCTTAATTAATTAAAATTTATCATAAGTTTAAATTTTTGTTGCATTCATGCTGGTGCATGGCTTTACTTTATTTTTTGTTTGATTTCATAGGAGTTGAATTCAAATTTTGTTTGAATTCAAATAGCTTTGTTTGAATTAGAACTAGAAAGAGAAAAAAAATGAAATAGAAAACCCATAGCAAACCCATCAGCCCAAGCCCACTTCCCCCTCTCCCTTCCCGGGCGGCCCAGCCCGCGCGCCACTCCGGCCCAGCCAACCGCGCGCGCGCTCAGCCCGCCCCCACGGCCTGCCTTCGCGCTCGGCCCAGCCCGCGCCCCCTCTCCCGCTCCCGCTCGCTCGAGCCCAGCCAGCGCTCCCGCTCGCCGCATCGACGCCTTGCCACTGACAAGGCTGGCCCGCTTGTCGGCGCCGTTCAGTCCCCGCTTGTCAGCCGCCTTCACCCCAGTCCCGAGTCAGCGCGCTCGCCCGACCGCCGCGTCTCGCTGACAGCCATGGCCCACTTGGGAGCTCCTTCTTCCTCGCCGTGACGCCCGCTCCTCTGCTCCGCTCCGCAGCGCCGCTTCCCATTGTCCCGTGGCCCCGCTCCACCCCAAGGCCGTGGCCCCACTGGCCAGCCTCCCGAGCACCCCCTCCTTCTAGAAGCGCCACATCAGGGCCAGGATCACGCCAAGAGATCCGCCCTCCCCGCGCAGAACCAACCCGCCGCGATCTCTGCGCTACGCCAGCCGAGCACGCACGCCGAGATTAGCGGGCCCTCTTCTTTAAACTCCAACCCGCATCCTCCTGCGCATCCCATCTACGTCTCATCCACAGCACTAGCCACGAGAGCAACCACCAGCGCCGTCAATTCTCCGCTAGGAACGCCGCCGCAGGTGAGCTCGTTTCGAGCGATTGCTCGTCGCCGGCGCATCTCAGGCCCACCTGACCCCTTCTCTGGCTTCACAGCATTCTCGCACATCGACCCGCGGACCAGGACGACCGGAGTTGCCGTCCAGTGACCCCGTCGTCGAGCTCTGTCCGCAACCGCCGCCGACCTCGCCGATGACCTGCCAGCGCGATTTCCTTGCTCGCTTCTGACCCGTGGTGAGTACCCCCGAGACTCCGCCGCATTGTTACGCTAGCTACCTTAGATTGTAGCGTGCCCCAGCAGCCGCGCGAGCGCTCGCCGGCGGTGCCCCGCCGCGCACACCCGCCTGCACCGTTGCGCACGCCGCCCGAACCCATGTCGAACCCCGCTCTGAGCCCCAGTGGTCTACGCATGCCACGTACAAGCTTCAGGGCCAAGCCGTTGTCCAAACCGGCCACGGGAACGCCGGATTGGCCATCACCGGCGATCCCCCGCCGCGGAAACACTGTTTCCGGTGAGTTCCGCCGCCTCCTGTGCCCCTTTTCACCTCAGCCGTCCGATCCGTAGCCAACGACCCAGATTAGATCTTGCCCCATTTAGATCTGAGCCGCCAGATTTGAATCCAACGGATCAGATCTGAGGATACCGGTTCGGCCGGAACTTTTGCTAAAGAGCCCCTTAGTTTTCCGAGATTCAACCCGCAGTCCAGGCTTATTCAAATTAATTCCAGTTGGGTCCCTGTTTTTAACGCGTAGCCCCCTGAGTTTTACCAGATTTAAACCCGCCGTCCAGCCCTGGTTCTTTTATGAGTTAGACCCTGGAGTTAATGTTTAATTACGTTTTAGTCCTCGGTTTTAGCAGAAAAGCCCCTGGAACTTCAGTTTTCTTACAAATAAGCCCCTAGAACTTGTTTTAGGCCTAATTTATGCGTTTTAGCTCCGTTTTTAGCGTTCTTTATGCCCACGCTATCGTTGTAACGCGTAGAATAGTTCTAGAATAGTTTTGTGCGCTGTTTTCATGTATTGATGTACTGTTTCTTAGTTTTTGTTAGTATTTGCTTGTATGCTTATTTTGTGCATTGTTTTGGCCATGTGTTCGTGAGTAGACGTTGATCCATCTGAGGAGCCTCAGTACCAGTACCAGGAGCAGCCTTCTTCCGAGCACTTTGAGCAGCAGCAGGAGCAGTACGAGGAAGGCAAGTATAACATGAACAACCCATCACTTTTAAATACATTTTCATACTGCATTTTAATATTGTATGCCTTTAAGGATTTCCAAGCCACTTTATATCCTTTATATATACCTTTGGGTTGCATTTTGGTTAGTTGTGCTAGGTTGCTGCGCTATAACACACTCTGGTCCTTTTTAATTAAATTGATTAATATTTTACTTGAACTTAATTCTGAGAGTGGCACTCTGTGTGGCTTGAGTGGCTCACTTCTCGTTAAAAGATGTTTTTTTTAGAAACATGGTTTAGGGGGCCAGCACGGTGCTTACTGCCTGGTTGGCCACTCTCCATAAGGACCGGTTCATAGAGCGACAACCTGGGACAACAGCGCTACCACAAGGCTAGAATGGGATAGACTTGGCGTAATAACTAGATCTTTTTGGTTTGGAGTAACTTACCTGCGGGGCAAGAGTAGTAAGCTTCAATGGTCCCTGCTCCTCCGGCTTGGTCTGTGCTTGGATTGCGCTCCTGTGCTTGTACCCCTGGAGGTGGGCCCCATCGTCGCCGACCTAACTCTCGCGGTTACGCCTTACCAACGAGATTCTTTTTAAAGGCCTCGTAGTGAGTCGCTGGCCATCTCACCTAAGGAAGTGTGATGAACAACTGGCGTAGCTCACGACTTGTGGGTAAAGATGTGCAACCTCTGCAGAGTGTAAAACTGGTATACTAGCCGTGCTCACGGTTATGAGCGGCCCAGATCCTCCTTTTGATTAGTGAAGTTATCTCCTTCCGACGAGGGAGGTGCTTCTCGGGGTTTACCTTGGTGGCTTGGTTTTGGTTTGGTTTCTCATTAGTGATATGATTAAACTTGATTAATTACTATGTAACTGGGTTAATGGTAATTCATCAACTCGTAGTAAATAGCTTTAATAAAATTTTGCCAACACTTAAAAGCTAATGCAGTTGAGTCAGCCAGCCTAGAGCCTCATAGTTTGTGTTATACTTGTTGAGTACAAGTTGTGTACTCACTCTTGCCTCTTCTCTACTTTTTCCTCTTGGCTACGCTACTGCTGCTCAGTTCCTGCCGACGCGAGGGAGTTCGCTCAACGCTACCAGGACTACGAGGACTTCTAGGTGCTTCGTCTCCCAGTCGACGTCCCTGTGGCGCCCTGCTTCAGCTTCGGAGAGCTTTTATCGTATTTTGTACTTCGCTTCCGCTGTATCAGACATTTTGTCATTATTGTAATAAATAACATTCGTATTCGCTTTATTATGTCTTTTTACGTGATATGTGCTATGATATACTGTTCATTCTGTTGTATATACGTGTGACTTGATCCTGGCACGTATATGATTGCTCGGTTTATGTTCTTTTATAAACCGGGTGTTACACCCGATCTCGAATGGACGGCCTAGATTAGATCTAGGACTGGGCCACCCTGAGCCGTTAGATCCAGATCCAGCGGTCTGGATCCACGCGTACCGGTTCGGCCGGTATTTTTGTTAAAGAGACCCTAGGTTTATTTAGATTTAACCCGCCGTCCAGCTTAGTTCAAAAGGAATTCCAACTAGGTCCAGTTTTTAGCTTTTAGGCCCTTGACTTTCCTGGTTTTTGTACCCGTAGTCCAAGCCATGTAGTTTTGCGAGTTAGACCCCAGAGTTTTAGTTTAATTACGTTTTAGCCCTCGGTTTTAACAGAAAAGCCCCCGAAGTTTCAGTTTTCTTATAAATAAGCCCCTAGAACTTGTTTTTAGCCTAGAAAATGCGTTTTAGCTCCGTTTTTAGCGTTCTTTATATCCACGCGATCGTTGTAACGCGTAGAATAGTTCTAGAGTAGTCTTGTGCGCTGTTTTTATGTATTGATGTATTGTTTCTTAGTTTTTGTTAATGTTTGCCTGTATGCTTATTTTCGTGCATTGTTTTGGCCATGTGTTCGTGAGTAGACGTTGATCCAGTTGAGGAGCCCCAGTACCAGTACCCGGGGCAGCCGTCTTCCGAGCACTTTGAGCAGCAGCCAGAGCAGTACGAGGAAGGCAAGTATAACATGAACAACCTATCATCTTTAAATACAATTTCATACTGCATTTTAATATTGTATGCCTATAAGGATTTCCTAGCCAGTTTATATCCTTTATATATACCTTTGGGTTGCATTTTGGTTAGTTGTGCTAGGTTGCTGCGCTACAACACACTCTGGTCCTTTTTAATTAATTTGATTAATGGTATATGCAACTTAATTCTGAGAGTGGCCCTCTGTGTGGCTTGAGTGGCTCACTTCTCATTAAAATTGGTTTTGTTAGAAACATGGTTTAGGGGGCCAGCACGGTGCTTACTGCTGGGTTGGCCACTCTCCATAAGGACCGGTTCATAGAGCGACAACCTGGGACAACAGCGCTACCACAAGACTGGAATGGGACAGTCTTGGCTTACTAATTAGGCCATTTTGGTTTGGGAGTAACTTACCGACGGGGCATGGGGGGTGGTGAGCTTCAATGGTGGCCAGGCTACGAAGCTGGTCTGTGTGTCTTGTACCCCCTCGAGGTGGTTACCATCGTTGCGGAGCCTGATTCCTTAGCGGTTACACCTTACCAACGTGTCCTTTGTAACGGCCTCGTAGTGGGTCGCTAGTCATCTCACCTAAGGAAGTGTGATGAACAACTGGCGTAGCTCACGACTTGTGGGTAAAGATGTGCAACCTCTGCAGAGTGTAAAACTGGTATACTAGCCGTGCTCACGGTTATGAGCGGCCCAGATCCTCCTTTTGATTAGTGAAGTTATCTCCTTCCGACGAGGGAGGTGCTTCTCGGGGTTACCTTGGTGGCTTGGTCGTGGTTTGGTTCTCAGTAGTAGTATAATTTAATTCTGATTAATGACTATGTAACTGGGTTAATGGTAATTCATCAACTCGTAGTAAATAGCTTTAATAAAATTTTGCCAACACTTAAAAGCTAATGCAGTTGAGTCAGCCAACCTTAGAGCCTCATAGTTTGTGTTATACTTTTTGAGTACAAGTTGTGTACTCACCCTTGCCTCTTCTCTACTTTTTCCTCTTGGCTACGCTACTGCTGCTCAGTTCCTGCCGACGCGAGGGAGTTCGCTCAGCGCTACCAGGACTACGAGGACTTCTAGGTGTTCGTCTCCCAGTCGACGTCCCTGTGGCGCCCTGCTTCAGCTTCGGAGAGCTTTTATCGTATTTTGTACTTCGCTTCCGCTGTATCAGACCTTTTGTCATTATTGTAATAAATAACATTCGTATTCGCTCTATTATGTCTTTTTACGTGATATGTGCTATGATATACTGTTCATTCTGTTGTATATACGTGTGACTTGATCCTGGCACGTATATGATTGCTCGGTTTATGTTCTTTTATAAACCGGGTGTTACAGAGTGGTATCAGAGCCATATCGACTGTAGAACGAAGCCTAGATAGAACTGGTCGAGTTTTAGGACTTCTTCTCACCAATCCTTGTCTGCTGAAACTATTTTACTATTATACCCCTTGACTTCTTTGACTTTTTACCCTTCTTGCCTTGATTTCTCTCTCTGAAGAATAGTTTCGTAGATTTTGGCCTGAATCAGTCATCTGACCACCATGAGCATAGCTAGGTGACCTTTTTAATAATAATACGATAGCACGTTCTGCGACGCGTTGTGTTAGTCGAGTCTTTTGCTAAACTCGGCTAAGTCGTGAAAATTGTCTGCTTGTTATTATGCTACATGTTTGATTTGGATCTTTGAATGATTGCATAGCTTAGTAGTTTAAATTTGCTTAAAGAAAATCACTCAGATGTTAAAGTTAACTAATTAATAAAATGAGTTAGATCGTTGGGGGTAAAACAGTCAACTCTATCCTGTCTACTTTATCATGGCTGAGTCTTTTTCCGCAAAGAGATATCATATCCATCTGAGTTTATTCCTGCAATATCCTTACTCGTGAAATCTTTTGTTCAAATCAGATGGTGAACACCAGGAGCACCGGTTCAGGTTCTGGCCAGCAGCAGGGTCAGAACAACCAGGGTACTGGGATCCCGATGCCTCCGCCCTTGACTCCGGAGCAGTACTTCCAGCTCCAGATGCAGATGATGGCTACCCTGAACAACACCGTTCAGGCTCTTCAGCAGGCTCACACTCAGCCTCCGCCTCCTCCACCGCCGCAGCCTCGCGACAGGCGTGCTGAGTTCCTGAGGGGTCACCCGCCGACGTTCTCTCACCCGTCCGACCCTCTTCAGGCTGACGACTGGCTCCGTGCAGTGGAGCGTCAGCTGGACATCGCCCAGTGCGATGATCGTGAGCGCGTCTTGTACGCAGCAGGACAGCTGCGTGGTGCAGCTTTGGACTGGTGGGAGTCCCACCCAGTTCACGACCGCGAGGCTCTCACTTGGCTCCAGTTCAGGGAGCGTTTCCGTAGCCACAACGTCCCCGCGGGCGTTATGAAGATGAAACAGAAGGAGTTCCTTGCACTGAAGCAGGTAATCTTAAGAATAATCATTCAGCGTTTTTCTTTTGAGCTAATGCTCCTTGATCTATCCTGATGAATCTTGAGTTAATCTTCCGATATCTATCTGTCTTTGTGAATTCAGGGGACTATGTCGGTCACGGAGTATCGTGATCGCTTTCTTCAGCTGGCTCGCTACGCCCCTGCCGAGGTTGCGGATGACCGCAAGAAGCAGGAGCACTTCATGGAGGGTCTTGAGGACTACCTCCAGTACGCACTGCTCAACCTCCGCTTCGACGACTTCAACCATCTGGTTGACAGTGCGCTCAACACTGAGCGTAAGCACCTGGAGATGGAGGACAAGAAGAGGAAGGTTGTCCCCGTTGCTTCCGGCAGCAACACTCGTCCTCGACTCCAGCAGCCCCAGCAGTACCAGCCTCAGTACCGGCCTCCTCAGCAGTACCAGCAGAGGCCACCGCAGCAGTACCCGCCTCGACAGCAGCAGGCAGGTCAGGGCCAGAGGTTACCGGCACCTCCGGCTCGTGCTCCACCGGCTCCACCGGCACCACAGGCTCCACGTCCGGCAGCTCCTACCGGACAGCAGGCTCAGGGACCTCCTCGCACCTGCTTTCACTGCGGCCAGCCGGGGCACTACGCCAACGCTTGCCCCCGGAAGGCGCAGGCGGGACAGCAGGGGCGCCCAGCTCAGCCCAGGGCGCCACTTCAGGGCAGGGTGAACCACGTGACGGCCGAGTCAGCGGCCGAGGCTCCCAACGTGGTTATTGGTACGTTCATGGTCAACTCCCATCCAGCTTCAGTGCTTTTCGATACTGGTGCTACTCATTCTTTCATCACCAAGTCATTTGTTGAGGAGCATAGTTTCTTTACCACTGCATTAAAGAACTGTCTGCTAGTTTCTTCACCGGGAGGGGAGTTGAGATCCCATATTGTTTGCCCCCGAGTCAGTGTAGCCATAAGGGGGGCAACGTTCAGTGCTGATCTGAGGGTGCTAGACACCAAGGGTATCGATGTGATTTTGGGAATGGATACTCTTGCCAAGTGGGGAGTCAGAATTGATTGTGCTCATCGGGCAGTTCACCTGACAGCATCTGATGGCCAAGAGGTGACAGTTAGTGCTTCAGAGCCTTCGGGATTTCTTCATCAGATGGAGGCTAGACCCACGGACGGTATTCGCGTGGTGTCTGAATTCCCGGATGTCTTTCCGGATGATCTGCCAGGTATGCCGCCTGAACGCGCCATTGAGTTTTGTATTGATCTCTTGCCTGGCACAGCTCCTATTGCAAAGCGGCCCTACCGCATGGCACCTATAGAGCATGAAGAGGTCAAGAAAACTATTGATGAGTTGCTAGCCAAGGGCTATATCCGTCGCAGCTTCTCTCCTTGGGCTTTTCCGTTGTTGCTGGTAGATAAGAAGGATGGCTCGAAAAGGATGTGTGTGGATTATCGGGAGCTGAATGCAGTCACTATCAAGAACAAGCATCCACTGCCCCGTATTGAGGATCTCTTCGATTTGCTTCGAGGTGCTCGTATATTCTCGAAGATTGATCTTCGTTCGGGATATTTTCAGCTGAGGATCCGTCCTGGGGATATTCCGAAGACGGCATTCACCTGCAAGTACGGGCTATATGAGTATACAGTCATGTCCTTCGGCTTGACTAATGCCCCGGCTTTCTTCATGCATCTGATGAACATGGTCTTCATGGATTATCTGGATGTCTTCGTGGTGATTTTCATTGATGATATTCTGATCTTCTCCAAGACAGAAGAAGAGCATGAGGAGCATTTGAGGCTCGTGTTGCAGAGATTGAGAGAGCATCAGCTGTATGCCAAGTTCAGCAAGTGCGAGTTCTGGATTGACGAGGTTCCATTCCTCGGTCATGTTATCTCTCAGGGAGGCATTGCTGTTGATCCAAGCAAGGTGAAGGATGTGCTAGAGTGGGAGACACCGCAGACAGTGAAGGAAGTCAGATCTTTCTTGGGCTTAGCCGGATATTATCGGAGGTTCATTGAGAATTTCTCCAAGATCGCGAAGCCTTTGACTTCTTTGCTAGAGAAGAATGTGGCTTTTGTATGGACTGATGAGCGTCAGATGGCCTTTGATGAGCTGAAGAAGAGGTTGACTACGGCGCCAGTCTTGACTCTGCCAGACCAGACGAAGAGGTTCACGGTGTATTGTGATGCTTCGAAGGATGGTCTTGGGTGTGTTCTGATGCAGGAGGGCAGAGTAATTGCTTATGCTTCACGGCAGTTACGTCGACATGAGCTGAACTATCCTACTCATGATCTTGAGTTAGCCGCAGTTGTGCATGCTCTGAAGATTTGGAGGCATTACTTGTATGGGCAGCGGTGTGATATCTACACTGATCACAAGAGCCTCAAGTACATTTTCACGCAGAATGAGCTGAACATGCGGCAGAGAAGATGGTTAGAGTTGGTCAAGGACTATGATCTGGAGATTCACTATCATCCGGGTAAGGCCAATGTTGTAGCAGATGCTTTGAGCAGAAGGAGTTATGTCAACATGGCCGTGGCTTTCCAGATGCCTCCAGAGTTATGCGAGGAGTTCGAGCAGTTGAGTCTGGGCTTCTTGCATCATACCTCCAGTGCAGCATTTGAGGCAGTACCGACTCTAGAGTCAGAGATCAGGCAGCATCAGAAAGATGATGAGAAGCTGCAGGAGATTCGTGAGTTGCTCAAGAAGGGCAAGGCCCCACATTTCAGAGAGGATGATCATGGTACCTTGTGGTACAAGAACCGGATCTGCGTGCCTGATGTGCGTGATCTCCGGAAGTTGATTCTGAGTGAGGCCCATGATACAGCATACTCTATTCATCCGGGCAGCACGAAGATGTATTATGATCTGAAGGAACGTTTCTGGTGGTATGGGATGAAGCGTTCAGTGGCAGAGTACGTGGCTATTTGTGACACCTGCCAGCGTGTCAAGGCTGAGCATCAGAGGCCAGCAGGTCTATTGCAGCCTTTGAAGATTCCAGAGTGGAAATGGGAAGAAATCACTATGGACTTCATTGTTGGATTGCCTCGTACTCAGAAAGGGTACAACTCTATTTGGGTAGTAGTGGATCGTCTGACGAAGGTTGCTCACTTCATTCCAGTGAACACTACTTACTCCGGTGCTAGACTTGCAGAGTTGTACATCTCTCGGATTGTCTGCTTGCATGGCGTGCCGAAGAAGATTATATCTGACAGAGGGTCTCAGTTCACTTCTCGTTTCTGGGAGCAGCTCCATGATTCGTTGGATACGAAGCTGCGCTTCAGTACGGCTTATCACCCTCAGACAGATGGGCAGACAGAGAGAACCAACCAAGTGTTGGAGGATATGCTGAGAGCTTGTGCCATTCAGTATGGTACTAGTTGGGATAAGTGCCTGTCATTTGCTGAGTTCTCATATAACAACAGCTATCAGGCCAGTCTGAAGAAGTCTCCCTTTGAGGCATTGTATGGCAGAAAGTGCAGGACTCCTCTCTATTGGGATCAGATCGGTGAGAAGCAGCTCTTTGGCCCTGAGATCATAGATGATGCAGAGCAGATGGTTCAGGCTGTGCGAGAAAATCTGAGGATTGCACAGAGCAGGCAGAAGAGCTATGCAGATGGCAAACGGAGAGACCTGACTTTCAGTGTCGGTGATTATGTGTATCTGAAGGTGTCTCCGATGAGAGGAATCCGCAGATTTAATGTCAAAGGGAAGTTAGCACCTCGTTATGTGGGGCCATTCAAGGTGCTAGAGCGGAAAGGCGAAGTTGCTTATCGCCTGGAGTTACCTCTCAGCCTCTCAGGAGTTCATGATGTGTTCCATATATCTCAGCTGAAGAGATGTCTGCGAGTACCCGAGGAGCAGGCACCCCTGGATGGAGTCGATGTCCAGGAGGATCTGACTTATACTGAGCATCCGGTGAAGATTCTGGAGACATCAGAGAGGGTTACTCGGAACAAGCGCATCAAGATGTGCAGAGTTCAGTGGAGTCATCACAGTGAAGCTGAGGCTACATGGGAGCGAGAAGATGAGTTGAAGAAGACATATCCAGATCTCTTTGCTAGCCAGCCCAGCTAAATCTCGGGACGAGATTTCTTTAAGGGGGTAGGGTATGTAACACCCTAATTTAAATTTCAGTATTTATTAATAAATTTAATTGGCTTTATTTAATTTTCTAAGGTTTATTGTGTTTAGTTGGCATTTAATCTATTTTTTTGTTCCTTAATTAATTAAAATTTATCATAGGTTTGAATTTTTGGTTGCATTCATGCTGGGGCATAATTTTATTTGAGTGTGGTTTGAATTCAAATTCAAATTTGAATTCAAACTTTGTTTGAATTAGATTTAGAAAGGAGAAGAATAGGAAAAACAAAACCCAAAACCCAAACCCATAGCAACCCAAATCCCAAGACCCAGCCCAAACTTCTCTCCCAAGCCGGCCCAGCGCGGCCCATGGCCAGCCCAGCACGCTGGCCCAGCCTCTCCCCTACCCCGGCCCACTTCCAGCGCCTCAGCCAGCCCGCGCTCCTCCCGCTCGGCCCGATCCGCCTCCCGCTCCCGCGTCGCCCGCACGCCACGCCCGCTGCCTCCGCTGACAGCCCGGCCCCGCCCGTCAGGACCTCCTCCCTCCTTCCCTTCCCGGCTCCAGGCAACCGCGCCCGAAACGGCCGGCGAGATCGCCGGGATCCTAATCCCGCGGCGCCCCGCCGCGATCCCCGCCCGGCCTCCTTTAAACGCCCAGGCCGCACCCCCCCTCCACCCTATCCTCCCTAGAGCGCCGCCTTCCCCCTCGCTCCGCACCACTCCGCCGCGCTGAGTCCCCTGCGCCGCCGCGTCCTCGCTGCTCCGCCGCGCCCCAGCCCCAGCGGAGCCGCGCAAAAGCTTCGCCCCTAGTCCAGGAAGTTCCCCAAGCCTTCTGCCCGACCCCGGACCCTCGCCAGCGCCGGAATCGCGTGCGACGTCGCCGCCACCGGTAAACACATCCGCCCCTCAATTCCTCGCCGCCGTTGGCGTTCCTACCCGCCTGATCCCTCCGCTTGCTTCACAGCACGCTCGCACGACGACCCGCGGGACCAAGGCGACCGGAACTGCACGCCTACGACCGCGCCACGGCCACCGCACCGATCCCGCCGCCGAGCTTCGCCGACGACCCGTCTGCGCGACGACTCCGGCCACCAGAAGCCCCGGTGAGAACCCGCAACCCTCCCTGGACCTTTGGGCGCTAGAATCGGTAGTCCGTAGCCCTGGAAGCACGGGAAGCCGCTCGCCGGCGAGCTAGCGCCGCCCGGCGCCATGGCGAGCCCCTGCAGAGCCTCCCCGAACCCGGGAAACCTCCCCAGTGGATCACGCATGCTGCGTGGAGTCCAACCGACCCAAGAACGGGTCGATTTGACCCCCGGACGGCCAGATTTGGCCAAGTCCGGCGAGTCTCCCGCCGCGCCGCCGCGGAACAGAGCCGCCGGCGACGTCCCGCCGCCGCCCCCACGCGCCCAAACCCTCCCAGCCGCCCGATCTCGAATGGACGGCCTAGATTAGATCTAGGACTGGGCCACCCTGAGCCGTTAGATCCAGATCCAGCGGTCTGGATCCACGCGTACCGGTTCGGCCGGTATTTTTGTTAAAGAGACCCTAGGTTTATTTAGATTTAACCCGCCGTCCAGCTTAGTTCAAAAGGAATTCCAACTAGGTCCAGTTTTTAGCTTTTAGGCCCTTGACTTTCCTGGTTTTTGTACCCGCAGTCCAAGCCCTGTAGTTTTGCGAGTTAGACCCCAGAGTTTTAGTTTAATTATGTTTTAGCCCTCGGTTTTAACAGAAAAGCCCCCGAAGTTTCAGTTTTCTTATAAATAAGCCCCTAGAACTTGTTTTTAGCCTAGAAAATGCGTTTTAGCTCCGTTTTTAGCGTTCTTTATATCCACGCGATCGTTGTAACGCGTAGAATAGTTCTAGAGTAGTCTTGTGCGCTGTTTTTATGTATTGATGTATTGTTTCTTAGTTTTTGTTAATGTTTGCCTGTATGCTTATTTTCGTGCATTGTTTTGGCCATGTGTTCGTGAGTAGACGTTGATCCAGTTGAGGAGCCCCAGTACCAGTACCCGGGGCAGCCGTCTTCCGAGCACTTTGAGCAGCAGCCAGAGCAGTACGAGGAAGGCAAGTATAACATGAACAACCTATCATCTTTAAATACAATTTCATACTGCATTTTAATATTGTATGCCTATAAGGATTTCCTAGCCAGTTTATATCCTTTATATATACCTTTGGGTTGCATTTTGGTTAGTTGTGCTAGGTTGCTGCGCTACAACACACTCTGGTCCTTTTTAATTAATTTGATTAATGGTATATGCAACTTAATTCTGAGAGTGGCCCTCTGTGTGGCTTGAGTGGCTCACTTCTCATTAAAATTGGTTTTGTTAGAAACATGGTTTAGGGGGCCAGCACGGTGCTTACTGCTGGGTTGGCCACTCTCCATAAGGACCGGTTCATAGAGCGACAACCTGGGACAACAGCGCTACCACAAGACTGGAATGGGACAGTCTTGGCTTACTAATTAGGCCATTTTGGTTTGGGAGTAACTTACCGACGGGGCATGGGGGGTGGTGAGCTTCAATGGTGGCCAGGCTACGAGGCTGGTCTGTGTGTCTTGTACCCCCTCGAGGTGGTTACCATCGTTGCGGAGCCTGATTCCTTAGCGGTTACACCTTACCAACGTGTCCTTTGTAACGGCCTCGTAGTGGGTCGCTAGTCATCTCACCTAAGGAAGTGTGATGAACAACTGGCGTAGCTCACGACTTGTGGGTAAAGATGTGCAACCTCTGCAGAGTGTAAAACTGGTATACTAGCCGTGCTCACGGTTATGAGCGGCCCAGATCCTCCTTTTGATTAGTGAAGTTATCTCCTTCCGACGAGGGAGGTGCTTCTCGGGGTTACCTTGGTGGCTTGGTCGTGGTTTGGTTCTCAGTAGTAGTATAATTTAATTCTGATTAATGACTATGTAACTGGGTTAATGGTAATTCATCAACTCGTAGTAAATAGCTTTAATAAAATTTTGCCAACACTTAAAAGCTAATGCAGTTGAGTCAGCCAACCTTAGAGCCTCATAGTTTGTGTTATACTTGTTGAGTACAAGTTGTGTACTCACCCTTGCCTCTTCTCTACTTTTTCCTCTTGGCTACGCTACTACTGCTCAGTTCCTGCCGACGCGAGGGAGTTCGCTCAGCGCTACCAGGACTACGAGGACTTCTAGGTGTTCGTCTCCCAGTCGACGTCCCTGTGGCGCCCTGCTTCAGCTTCGGAGAGCTTTTATCGTATTTTGTACTTCGCTTCCGCTGTATCAGACCTTTTGTCATTATTGTAATAAATAACATTCGTATTCGCTTTATTATGTCTTTTTACGTGATATGTGCTATGATATACTGTTCATTCTGTTGTATATACGTGTGACTTGATCCTGGCACGTATATGATTGCTCGGTTTATGTTCTTTTATAAACCGGGTGTTACAAAAGGTTGGCAAAGCATTCACACTTTTGTTACCTTGATGGATACTCAGGATTCTTCCAAATACCTATTCATCCTGATGATCAACATAAGACCACGTTTACTTGCCCGTATGGAACTTTTGCATATCGGAGGATGCCTTTTGGATTGTGCAATGCGCCCGCTTCTTTTCAAAAATGCATGATGGCTATATTTTCAGATTTCATAGAAGAGATTATGGAGGTATTCATGGATGATTTCTCGGTGCATGGTACTAGCTTTGATAATTGCTTGGCAAATTTGGAGAAAGTTCTTAAAAGATGTGGAGAGGTTGATCTTGTGCTTAATTGGGAGAAGTGTCATTTCATGGTGAAAGAACGAATTGTTCTCGGTCATGTTATCTCCGAGAGAGGGATAGAGGTGGACAGAGCAAAAATAGAAACCGTGGAGAAGTTGCCACCACCTACGGACATCAAATCTTTGAGGAGCTTCCTCGGTCATGCCGGATTCTATAGGAGGTTTATAAAGGATTTTTCAAAAATCACCAAGCCATTGACACAACTTCTCCAAAAAGATGTGGAGTACATTTTCGATAGTGATTGTCTTCACGCATTTCGAACACTCAAGCAATCCCTCATAAGTGCTCCTATCATGCAACCTCCGGATTGGAATCTACCTTTTGAAATCATGTGTGATGTGAGCGACTACGCCATAGGAGCCGTTCTTGGACAAAGGAAAGAGGGGAAGGTAAATGCTATCTACTATGCAAGCAAGACTCTCAATGAAGCCCAAGTTAATTATGTAACAACGGAGAAAGAATTGCTTGCCGTGGTATTCGCCTTCGAAAAATTCAGATCATACATAGTAAATTCAAAGGTGATAGTTTATACCGACCATGCAGCAATCAAGTATCTCTTGTCCAAGAAAGATGCTAAACCACGCTTGATTCGATGGATCCTATTGTTACAAGAATTCGATGTGGAGATAAGGGACAAGAAAGGGGCAGAAAATGTTGTGGCCGACCACCTATCAAGGATGAACCATGGAGATGATGGAAAAGAACCTATCGAGGATCAAATGAGAGATGATCATCTATATAGAATTCTCGACAAAGATAGTTGGATGAATGAAATAATAAGAGCAATAAAAGGGATGCCCTTGGATCACTTGGACAAGAATGCAAGGAGAAGAGTGATTGCGGAAAGAAGAAAATACTATTGGGATACACCATACTTATATAGATATGGAGAAGATGGAGTCCTAAGAAGATGCATACCGAGGGAGGAACGTGAAGAAGTTCTAAGAAAGTGTCACTCGTCGGGATATGGAGGACATTATGGGCACTTTAGAACTCAAGCTAAGGTATGGGCTAGTGGATTCTATTGGCCTGAGATGCATGAAGACGCGAAAAGATTTGTTTCGACTTGTCCGGAATGCCAAAGGATGTGGAATATCTCGCAAAGGAATGCCATGCCATTGAACTACAATTTGCAAATAGATCTATTTGATGTCTGGGGAATTGATTTCATGGGACCATTTGTGAACTCACATGGGTTTGAGCATATATTGGTGATGGTGGACTATGTTTCTAAGTGGGTTGAAGCTATGCCGTGTCGGAAGGCATCAACGGAGGAGTCCACACACATGATTAAATCGGTAATCTTCCCTCGATATGGCGTCCCGAGAATCTTGATAAGCGATGGAGGAACACACTTCACGGGCAAAGACTTTGGTAAATGCTTGACGAAATTGGGAATTAAACATAGAGTGTCCACGGCTTATCACCCCCAAACAAACAGACAAGCAGAAACTTCGAACAAGCAATTGAAGGACATTTTAAAGAAGACCGTGGTAAAAGGAGGAAAAGATTGGTCGAAGAGACTAGATGATGCACTATGGGCATATCGTACGGCACACAAAACCCCTATTGGTATGACTCCTTATCAATTTGTTTATGGAAAAACATGCCACTTGCCGGTTGAGCTAGAACATAAGGCGTATTGGGCGATGAAGGAGATGAACTTTGATGCGGAAGCCGCTGGAATTAAAAGGAGAATCCAAATAAGCGAATTGGAGGAGTTAAGATTGAAGGCGTACAATAGTGCATCAATTTACAAAGAAAGGATGAAGAGATGGTACGACAAATGATTACAAAACAAGGAATTCAAAGAAGGAGACAAGGTCCTACTCTACAATTCAAGATTCAAACTCTTTGGCAAAGGAAAATTACAAAGCAAATGGGATGGACCATACGTCGTACACTCGGTTTCACCCACGGGAGCAGTGACAATCATGGATGCGAAAGGCGACCAATATGTGGTGAACGGACAGCGACTAAAGGTATTCTTGGAGCCCGACGTCGTGCCCCTTCGTTACATTGACATATACACCATGGAGGAGGAACCGGAACGTCAAGCCCAACACCCCTAGGCCGGCCGGCCTAAGCCTTCTCGTGTGCGAATCGGTCTCAATTTTTGGTAGGTACGAGATAAGAAAATTTCAAACCTGTGCCTTATAGATTTCGCATGCCAAAACCGAAGAGATATTGGACTCCTCGTCCAAGTCTTTTCGGGACTTAAATAGAGGCGCGGGTTAGATCTATTCTATCATACTTTTCAATCTACACCACCATCTCATGAGAGACGTCGACAATGGCCGGTCCAGCGAGCGCAAGAGCTATGATTGAAGCAATGGAGATCAATAAGAGGGGCATGACGCCCGGCACCCCCACGCCAAGGATGCCTAGCCCCATCTCGGCAACCGGTGCGCAGCCCCTCCTTGTCGAAGCAAAGCGATGTGAAGCGAAGGCCCCTCCGAAGAAATTCAATACTCAAGCAAGGATGAGCGTTGGAGGGAAGGGCCTTCAATGGTAAAACGAGAAGCTAGCTCAAGCCCAAAGGGTGGTCGTCGTCATCAGCAACGACGAAGACGAAGGCGAGAAGCAACAAGACAAAAAGCCACCCGCGCCTAGGCGTTCCTTGCGTCTCCTCAGAGTTAAAAGAAAGAACTGCATCGAGCACACCCCAGAGCCGAAGGACTATGCTGGAGACAGCGATTGGGAGAGCATCATGAGCCCTAGTTCATGGGGTGCCACCGGTCGTGACTACGATGATGATTGGCCGGGGTGGCCCGAAGAGGAGAGAAGGGAAGAAGACGACCCCTCCGGAGGTGATAGAGGCAAGAAGAAGAAGGACGACAACGAGCCCGAAGATGACAGCGCCAACCGCGGCGGGCATCACTTCGGGTGCTGTTTCAAGTGCCGCAATGAAATCGCGGATCTCCGCACCACCATCGATAGGTGTCATGATCGAATCGTGGCAATGGATCGAAGGATGGACGACATCGAGAGCTTGGTTGAGAGAGACTACAACTTCCTTGTCCGCAACATAAGGAAGTTATTCGGGATGGTTGGAGATCTACAAAAGCAAGGAGGAGGGCGTCCAAGATGCAATTGCCCGAGGTGCCGTTGAGAACACCGACGAGCGTCACACCCGTCTTTTATTTCATTGCGATGAGGACGCCGCATAATCTAAGCATGGGGGGAAGGTGTGACGACTCGTAGATTGAATTTTGGTCTTTGTTTGCTCGAAAGTTCATCGTGTGAGTGTGCTTTATTTTTCGCATGTGTGAGAGTCATAGTCTAGCATTGTGTGCTTTATTTTTCGCATGTGTGAGAGTGAGTCTTAAATTAGTGTTGAGTCATGAAAATAAAATAAAAAGAGTCTTTGTTTTTGTTGGATCATGCAATTTTATTTATGCATTCAGTTTTACTTTATTTTCTTTAAAAGCAATTGTTCACGAGCGTGGTCATGAAAATCAATTCTTATTTGTGGAGTTTAGTAAATTATTTGTCCATGTTAATACCCACACTTGAGCTTTGATCTAGCACTCGATTTTGATTATGCTTGCGAGTAAGGCATGATTTGGAGGACTTTAATTTCATAAAAATAATAAAACTCCTACAAGCATAAGGTTGATCAAGTTCTTGACAAGTCGAGAGTAAAAATCCTATCATCCAAAAGCTTTATTCGTTCCACCATAAGTATTGGATGTACATTGAGTTGAGTTAGGATTTCTTTCTCTTGGGAGTTTTAATTTCGAGTAATGATCATGTCCGTATTTTTCATCTCTGAATTGCTAGCCACATCAATATTCGGTAATGAGAATTCCTCATTGGAATAACTCATGAGATCTACCGGATTCCAAAACCCGAACCCGAGATTTTCTTGTTTATTATCGTCTTCCTTGACCACAACCCAATTATGAGGATACGTTCTGTTTCTGCGCATGATTTGTATAAAACATAACTTTGGGATGAAGAAAGGAAGGAGTACTGGAAAGATGGACCGAATCCGACCTGGGAAAGCCCCAAGCCGGCCGGCCTGCACCTCTTGAGCCGGCCAGCCTAGGCCTCTCTGGTCTCAGTTCGGGCTCTAAAAATTTAGGGAGACACTTTGGAAATTTGTCTATCCATGTTTTATAGATAGTGTCCTATGAAAAGGTTCGGAACAGAGAGAGAAAATTCGGGAGAGAAAAAAAAGAAAGAAAAAAGAAAAAAAAGTATGAGAAGAGAAGAAAAAAAATAAATGAAGGGATTCTATGGTTAGAGAAGTGCAAAGAGATATCGCCTTGTTGTTTGAACAATATCCTCAATTCCAACCATGTGCAATCCGACAACGAGGACGATGCTTGTGCCTTGAAGTCAATCTTTTTGTATGCCTTTGCACATGTCCACCATTCTAAATCTTCTTACCCTTGAACCCTTTACATTAGGGAGAAACTCTCATGATCATTGGCTTGGAAGGTAAGCAATCATTAGAAGGTTTTTTTAATTTGACAACATATGTATATACTTTGCTAAGCTTCACCTATAGCCCCACTTTACACTTGAGAGACTTTTGGGAGATGAGAGTTTGCAAATAATAATAGGATAGCCACTTTTATCGAGAGACATGAAAGGACTTGTGCAAGAATTTTTGGTCTAACCTTTGTTGCAGGGTATTTTGTTTCTTAAATAAAAAAAGAGAAAAACCTCCAAGGATGACAAGAAAAGCAAGTGTTGTTGATATTCGAGTTGCCGGCTAAAGGTAAGAGTTGTGGAGTAATATTGGATGAGTTTTTAAACGCCCATGATATGATTATCCTCGCTGCTCCTCTGCCCTTTGTTTGAAGAAATATTGTTAGACTTGTTTGCATAAGTAAATTTTGCAGTTCGAGAACTCTTGAGCAACCCATGGAAGGATTTGATGATTTGATTTGCTCGAGGACGAGCAAAAGCTAAGCATGGGGGGGAATGTTGGCGCTCCTTAAGTACCCATTTTACTATATGATTAGGAGTTGTTTTGGTAAATTCTTCAGGATGATTCATGTACTAACCCACCACTTGGCACCCGAACTTGACCGTTTTCAATTTTGTCCTGGATTTTGGAGCATGTTGCATTTTGACAGGAAATTGGACATTTTCGGAGATGTTTTGACGCATGGTTACATCTGGGCTAAGATGAGGAATAAGAGGAAGATTCAACACGCGAAAGATGGGACCGAAAGGGACCAGAAAGGGCCCAGGCCGGCCGGCCTGGAGTCCTTGGGCCGGCCGGCCTAGCCCATTTCAGAGCCCAATCGGTCTCAGTTTTCTTCAGCACGAAGTATGCGTCAACCCTTGTTCCGTGGATTGATAAACCTTGGGGGAATACTCTAAGGGAAAAGCTACACGATCCGTGCGCTTGCGGTACGTAAATTGGCGCTTTAAGAAGCGTCAACACAAGCGTTGGTGAGGACTTCGCCGTTTTTGTTCGCCAGCTTGTACGTGCCGGGTTTGAGCACCTCGGTGATTATGTACGGTCCTTCCCATGGTGGTGAGAGCTTGTGGCGGCCCCTGTTGTCCTGTCGAAGCCTCAGCACTAAGTCCCCTTTGTCGAGGTCTCGGCGCCGGACTCTCTGCGCCTGATATCTTCGTAAAGACTGCTGGTAGCGCGCAGAGTGTAGGAGCGCCACGTCTCGAGCCTCGTCCACTTGGTCCAGCGAGTCCTCGCGGGCTCGCTGGTTCTGCTGCTCTTGGTATGCCTTGAGCCTCGGCGACCCGTACTCCAAGTTCGTGGGGAGTATGTCCTCGGCGCCATAGACCAGGAAGAACGGGGTAAAGCCCGTGGCTCTGCTCAGGGTCATCCTTAGACTCCAAATGACCGAGGGTAGCTCCGTGAGCCACCTCCGGCCAAATCTGTTCAATTTGTTGAAGATTCTTGGCTTCAGTCCTTGGAGGGTCATGCCATTGGCACGCTCCACTTACCTGTTCGTCTGTGGGTGTGCCACAGCCGACCAGTCCACACGTATGTGGAAACTGTCGCAGAATGCCAAGAACTTCTTGCCTGTGAACTGGGTGCCGTTGTCGGTGATGATCGAGTTCGGGACCCCGAACCTGAAGACGATGTTGGTGAAGAATAGAACCGCTTGCTCGGATTTGATCTTGCCGATGGGTCGAGCCTCGATCCACTTGGAGAATTTGTCGACTGCCACCAGCAAGTGGGTGAAGCCCCCGGGTGCCTTCTGCAGTGGACCGACGAGGTCCAGTCCCCACACAGCGAAAGGCCATGTAATGGGGATGGTCTACAGAACGTGCGCGGGGAGGTGCATTTTTCGAGCATAAAATTGGCAACCCTCGCAGGTCCGCACGACGTCGGTGGCGTCGGCGGCCGCGGTGGGCCAGTAGAAACCTTGCCGAAACGCGTTACCCACGAGGGTACGTGGTGCGGCATGGTGGCCACAGACACCAGCGTGGATGTCGCGAATCAGCTCCTTCCCCTCGGGGATGGGAATGCATCGCTGCAGGACTCCCGAGGGACTGCGCTTGTATAGCTCGCTGTCGATTAGAACGAAGGACTTGGCCCGCCTAGCAAGGCGCCGCGCCTGAGCGCACTTCGAGGGTAGGACCCCTCGAATCATCCAGTCAAGGTACTGGACGCGCCAATCTTGCGAAGCGGGGGCCTCGTCGACTTCCATTGCTTCGGTCTCGTCCACGGAGGTGGTCCCGAAGTCAATGTCCATGGGCTCGGCCTCGTCCGCCGGGGGTTTCACGTCTGAGGGTCCGGTGGTCAAGGGGCCCGGCTCTGCCGGATCCTTGAATTCGACGGAGGACTTGGTGATGTCGCGAGCAAAGATGTTCGGGGGGACGGTGGTCCGCCCCGACGCAATCTTGGCTAGTTCGTCGGCATCCTTGTTGTACTTGCACGGGACATGATTGAGTTCTAGGCCGTCGAATTTGTCTTCGAGGCAGCGCACTACATTGCAGTATGCCTCCATCTTCGGGTCGTGGCAGCTAGACTCTTTCATTACTTGGTCAATGACGAGTTGAGAGTCACCGCGCACGTCGAGGCCTTTGACGCCGAGCTCGATGGCGATGCGGAGGCCACTGAGGAGGGCCTCATACTCCGCCATATTGTTAGACGCCGAGCTCGTTGGTGATGCGTATCATATACCGCATGTGTTCCCCGAGGGGTGAGATGAAGAGGAGGCCGGCACCGACGCCGATTTTCATCACCAACCCGTCGAAGTACATAGTCCAACATTCGGCCTGGATTTGCGGTGGGGGTAGCTGAGTGTCCGTCCACTCAGCCACGAAGTCAGCCAAGACTTGGGACTTGATCGCTTTGCGGGGGGCCTAGGTGAGAGTTTCTCCCATCAGCTCCACAGACCATTTGGCAATTCTACCCTCGGCTTCCCGGTTGCGGACTATCTCTCCCAAAGGGAAAGACGAGACCACGGTGACGGGATGGGCCTCGAAGTAGTGGCACAGCTTGCGCCGAGTCAAAACCACTGCATAGAGCAGCTTCTGAATCTGCGGATAGCGCGTCTTAGTTTCAGACAACACCTCGCTGATGTAGTACACCGGCTGTTGGACGGACAGGGCATGGCCCTCCTCTTGTCTTTCGACAACGACCGCCACGCTACCACTTGGGTCGTCGCAGCTACATATAGAAAGAGGGGCTCGCCGTCCGTGGGTGGTGTGAGAATGGGGGCGTGAGTGAGCGATGCCTTTAGCCTGTCGAGGGCTTCTTGGGCTTCGGGGGTCCACATGAAGCGCTCGGTTTTCCTCAAGAGTCGATACAGGGGTACGCCTTTCTCGCCGAGACGCGAGATGAACCGGCTGACCACACTCTTTCAGGACTCACCGTCAGCGGTTCAGTCGGTCGCCCTCCCTTCCTCACTTCAGGCAGCACCTTCAGGGGGAGGAGCAGTAGAGGAGTCCCTGCTTCCACAGTCGACGCAGCCGGCAGCCTCAGCGGTCACTTCTTCAGATATTGATACTTCTTCTGCTGACCCGGTTACGACTTCTACGGATCCTCTACCAGGCAGTGCCAGCACGAGAGCCTCCATGATAGTCACTCCCCCAGTGAGCTCCGACCCAGACCAGCAGCTTCCGTCTGTCACCGAGGGTGAGGGTTCTCCGTCCGACGACGACGACGACGACGACCCGGACCGCTTCCTCGCCGTACCACGACAGCACGACCCGTAGCTCGCCTTTTGGTGCTTTGATGCCAAAAGGGGAGAGGTGTTAGGGGGATCCTCAGAGTTAGGGGGAGGGTAGAGCTAGAGAGAGCTCGTAGTTTCAGGACCTTGCTTATCTTCTTTGTATCTCATTTGGTATTAATTCATGGATATGTACATTTGTCGCTTGAGTATGCCGTTCTTTGAGACATATCTATGGATTTCATTTGAGCCGTTAAGCTCTTTGGTCCTGCTTTCGAGTTTTGCTTGTGTTTATCCTGTTTTATCTTTCTCGCTCTCTCGTTATTTATGTTTGTGTTGTCATCAATCACCAAAAAGGGGGAGATTGTAAGCATCTAGGCCCTCAAGGTATGTTTCGGTGATTAATGACAACCATTATTGTGACTAATGAGTTTGTGCAGCTTAATAGATCATTATCGCTCATTTGGTCATATGTCAAAAGAGGCCCCTCAATTTCGGTTATTCAAAAAGGCGATCTCGGTTTTCAACTTATATATGTCAAGGATAAGGATCTTTCTAGTCCTAAGTGTCACAAGGTTGAGAAGGACACTTAGGTTAGTATAGGTTTTATAGTTTTGTAGTGATCGCACTATTAAGAGGGGTTAAGGCTAAGTAACTTGAGCATGGACATGGTCATTTGAAAATGGATGCACACTATGGTCACTCAGGTTTCTAGAAGTTCAAATAAGTGGTTCTCAAACTATATCTTAAGAATATTTGGATTTCATTCAAGACTCAAATCAGAAAAGACAAAATCAGAAAAAGTCTATACACCGGTTTAACCGACGCTCTCAATTTTCTATACGTCGGTTAAACGAAGTCAGCAGAGTCAGGACAAACTCAATACACCGGTTAAACCGACGTGTTTGAATTTAACGTCGGTGCATTAGTCCAGAGTTGGTTTTTCCAGGGTATTTCAAGTTCTATACACCGGTTAAACCGACGATGTTTGAATCAAGACGTCGGTGCAATTGACCAGTGAGATGGTTTTTCAAAGGAATTCAGAAGTTGTACTCACCGGTTAAACCGACGATAGGTTTGAGTTAACGTCGGTGCAGTTGTCCAGAGACTTGGTTTTTCAGTGGTTCAGTGGACAACTACACTCACCGGTTAAACCGATGATACGTCGGTTAATCTGCCCAAGTTGTAACGGCTAGTTTTCAGAAGGGGCAGATTACATTCACCGGTTAAACCGACGATGACTATTGGAGGGACGTCGGATTAACCGGCGCTACGCAGTTTTCTGGCAGCTTTTCTCCAACGGCTCTATTCGTGTGAGCTGTCTATATATACCCCTCCAATGGGTCATTTTGCTACTCTTTGACACCAGGCAACATCCATACACTCATACTATAGTCAAGAGCCACCTTGAGCTTCATCATTCACATACTTGTGCATTCAATCAATCAAGAAGCAAGATTAAGGACTTGAGTAGAGAGAAGCTAGTGTGCATCCGTTCTTGGTGATCGGTTCTTGCTCAAGTGAAGGCCTTAGCTTGTTACTCTTGGTGATTGGCATCACCTAGGCGATCTTGGTGATCGAGGTGTTTCTCGCGGAGCTTGCCAAGGATTGTGGGAGCCCGGAGAAGAAGATTGTACGTGGCTTGATCTCCACCACACCGGGATGGTGAACGGAGACTCTTAGTGAGCGCCCTCGTCTCGGTGACTTGGGAGGTGACAATACTCTTTGTGAGTGTCACAACGTGGATTAGGGGTGTGTGCCAACACATCGATACCACGGGAAAAAATCCGGTCGTCTCTTGTCCACTCTCTTTATTCAAGCATTTTCTTTCATGCAATTTACTCATGTGCTTGACTTAGAGATCATAACTTAGCTCTACCTTGCTAGGCTTTATTTTGTTTTTATCTCTCTTAGCTTGTGTAGGTAGCTTAGTTATCCGGTTGGTGAATTGGTGCCCTACTAGCATTGCATAGGTTAAGGTTGCTTTACTTTGTTTTAGAAATTAAAAAAGGCCCAATTCACCCCCCCCCCCCTCTTGGTCCATCGATCCTTACAATTGGTATCAGATCCTCGTTGCTCATTTGGATCATTAGGCTTCATCGCCTAGAGCTATGGCCAAGATGGGTGGTTCGCCGCCTCACTTCGAGGGCAAGAACTTTGCTTATTGGAAAGATCGCATGGCCGCATATCTTGATGCGATTGCCCCCGAAGTGTGGTTGGCCACTAAGACCGGGTTCACCGGAACTCCCACCACCGAACAATTAAAATGGAATGCCAAGGCTAGAAATGCAATTTTCGAAGCCATTAGTGAGGAAGTCTTTGCTAGAGTTAATGGCATGGACTTAGCAAGTGATATTTGGAAGGAGCTCATTGAAATTCATGAAGGCTCCACTAAAGTTCGTGAGCAAAAATATCACTTGTTTAGAGCTAAGTATGATTCTTTTAAAATGCTAGCTCATGAAAATTGCAATGATATGTACTCTCGCTTGAATGTCATTGTCAAGGACATTAATGCACTTGAAATATCCAAAATTGACAGTGCCTCCATCAATCGCAAGATTCTCATGCTCCTCCCGAAGCCCAAGTATAACATCATCAATGCTATGCTTCAAAAGGAGAATCTTGACACAATGGAAGTAGGAGAACTTGTGGGCGAAATTCGCGCTCATGAGATGAGTATCCTTGGTATGTCCGAAGAGCCAACTTCAAGCAAATCAATTGCTCTAAAGACCAAGGCAAACAAAGCCCGCAAGCTCAAGATGATCAAGCAAGATTCAAGCTCAAGCAATGAAGATGATGATCATCATGAAAGCTCATCCGATGTTGAAGATGATGGAGAGCTTGCTCTCATGATGAGAAAGTTCACCCGCTTGAATGACAAGATCAACAAGAAGGGTTTCAACTTTGACTCAAAAAAGGGAATGTTCCAGCCAATGGATGTCAAGAACAAAAATTGCTACAATTGTGGAGAAAAAGGTCACATCCGTCCAAATTGCCCCAAGCCGGACAAAAGAAACAAGGACAACAAGAGCAAGCATCGCCATGATTCAAGCGATGATGAAGAAGAAGAAAGGAAAAACAAGAACAAGAGACTTGGGAAGAAAAAGAGCCATGACAAGAAGACCAAGCTCTTCCCAAAGAAGAAAGGGCACACCAAGAGAAGCTTCTTGGTGGAAAAACAAGAGTGGGTGACCGAAGTCTCATCAAGCGAAGAGTCAAGTGATGAAGAAGACATAGTCACCATCGCCCTCACAAATGAAGAACCATCACTACCTCCACCTCCAATGTGCCTCATGGCCAAAGGTAACTCTAAGGTATGTGAGAGTGAAGATGATAGTGATGATGAGCTTGACCCTAATGAGTTTGCTAACCTCATTAATGAGTATACATCCGTTATCAAGAGGGAAAAGGGCAAAGTCAAGGTTCTTGAGAGCACTCGTGCCAAGTTAGAGCTTGCCCACTCCGATTTGCTTGGCAAGTACAATGACTTGCTTAAAAAGCACAATGAGTCACTTGTACTTGCTAAGCAAGTTAAAGAGAGCCACAAAAAGCTTAAACAAGAGCATAGGGAGTTGGCTCACAAGTATCAAGAACTTGAATTTGCCTATGAAGCAATTGACCCAAGTCTTGAGAACTTTGCTCATAAAACTATTGAGAAGGTCAATGCTTCTACTTCATGTGATGACCTACTCATTAATGCAAATGCTACTAATGCTTTGCCCGAGCTTGCACCTTCTAGGGAAAAGGAATTGATGGATCAAGTTGCAAGCCTCAAGAGTAGTGTGGAGAAGCTCTCAAGAGGAGAATACATCCACAAAGAGATTCTCTTCAACAATGCCCGTGACTATGGCAAGAGAGGTCTTGGTTCATTTCCGGAGCCAAACATAGCTACTACTCCTTCTCCGGAGATAAAGATTAGCTTCATCAAGGAAGTTGGATCATATTGCCAACATTGCCAAGTCACCAGGCACCACACTAGGGAGTGCACTTTACCATCACGTCCTCTTCCTAAATTACCCAAGAATTACTCCTCAATGTTTCAAAATAACCATTTTCTCTTGAGTAAAGTGAAGGGCAAGGTGAAGGCCAAATTCATTGGCAAACTCACTAAGGAGTCAAAGAAGAAGCTCCCCAAGCAACTTTGGGTCCCAAAAGCTCTTGTCACACATGTGCAAGGCCCAAAGCTTGTTTGGGTTCCTAAAACTCAAAAGTGAATTCTCATGTGTGTAGGTGAACTACAAAGCCGGTGGAAAACATTGGGTACTTGATAGCGGTTGCTCTCAACACATGACCGGCAATGATAGCATGTTCACCTCCCTTGAAGACCCCGGCGATCATGAACATGTCACCTATGGTGATAACTCAAGGGGAAAAGTTTTAGGTTTGGGTAGAATAGCTATCTCTAAAGATTTATCAATTTCAAATGTTTTGTTTGTAGAAGCACTTAGTTTCAATCTCATTTCTATTGCTCAATTGTGTGATCTTGGACTAACGTGTACCTTTGACAAGAATGGTGTTATAGTAACTCTTGAAGAAGACAAGTCAATGGTATTCACGGGGTTTAGGCGTGGCAACATCTATTTAGTGGACTTCTCTTCAAGGCAAACAAGCACCATGACATGCCTCTTCACCAAGTCTTCTCTTGGGTGGCTTTGGCATAGAAGAATTGCTCATATTGGCATGAGCAACCTCAAGAAAGCCCACAAGAGAGGGATGATCACCGGCTTGAAGGATGTCACGTTTGACAAAAACAAGCTATGTAAAGCATGCCAAGCCGGGAAGCAAGTTGCAACACATCATCCCATCAAGACGATGTTGTCTACCTCCAAGCCGCTCGAGCTTCTTCACATGGATCTCTTTGGTCCAACTACATACAAGAGCATTGGTGGTAACCTCTATTGCCTAGTAATTGTTGATGATTTTTCACGTTACACTTGGATCATGTTTCTAGGCGATAAGGGTGAAACTCCGGAAATCTTCAAGACTTTTGCAAGAAGAGCTCAAAGGGAGTACAACTCCCCAAATGTGAAGATCCGGAGTGACAACGGCACCGAGTTCAAAAATATGAAGATTGAAGAATGGTGCGATGAAGAGGGCATCAAGCATGAGTTTTCCGCCACCTACACACCTCAACAAAATGGAGTGGTAGTCCTCGGTTTTAGCAGAAAACCCCCTGGAAACCTAGTTTTCTTACAGAAAAGCCCCTAGAACTTGTTTTTGGCCTAGTTTATGCGTTTTAGCTCCGTTTTTAGCATTCTTTATATCCACGCGATCGTTGTAACGCGTAGAATGGTTCTAGAGTAGTTTTGTGCGCTGTTTTCATGTATTGTTGTTTTGTTTCTTAGTTTTTGTTAGTGTTTGCTTGTATGCTTATTTTCGTGCATTGTTTTGGCCATGTGTTCGTGAGTAGACGCTGATCCATCTGAGGAGCCTCAGTACCAGTACCAGGAGCAGCCGTCTTCCGAGCACTTTGAGCAGCAGTCAGAGCAGTACGAGGAAGGCAAGTATAACATGAACAACCTATCACTTTAAATACAATTTCATACTGCATTTTAATACTGTATGCCTTTAAGGATTTCCTAGCCACTTTATATCCTTTATATATGCCTTTGGGTTGCATTTTGGTTAGTTGTGCTAGGTTGCTGCGCTATAACACACTCTGGTCCTTTTTAATTAAATTGATTAATGGTTTACTTGAATTTAATTCTGAGAGTGGCACTCTGTGTGGCTTGAGTGGCTCACTTCTCGTTAAAATTGGCTTTTGTTAGAAACATGGTTTAGGGGGCCAGCACGGTGCTTACTGCCTGGTTGGCCACTCTCCATAAGGACCGGTTCATAGAGCGACAACCTGGGACAACAGCGCTACCACAAGGCTAGAATGGGATAGACTTGGCGTAATAATTAGATCTTTTTGGTTTGGAGTAACTTACCTGCGGGGCAAGAGTAGTAAGCTTCAATAGTCCCTGCTCCTCCGGCTTGGTCTGTGCTTGGATTGCGCTCCTGTGCTTGTACCCCCGGAGGTGGGCCCCATCGTCGCCGACCTAACTCTCGCGGTTACGCCTTACCAACGAGATTCTTTTTAAAGGCCTCGTAGTGAGTCGCTAGCCATCTCACCTAAGGAAGTGTGATGAACAACTGGCGTAGCTCACGACTTGTGGGTAAAGATGTGCAACCTCTGCAGAGTGTAAAACTGGTATACTAGCCGTGCTCACGGTTATGAGCGGCCCAGATCCTCCTTTTGATTAGTGAAGTTATCTCCTTCCGACGAGGGAGGTGCTTCTCGGGGTTTACCTTGGTGGCTTGGTTTTAGTTTGGTTCTCAGTAGTAGTATAATTAATTCTGATTATTTATTATGTAACTGGGTCAATGGTAATTCATCAACTCGTAGTAAATAGCTTTAATAAAATTTTGCCAACACTTAAAAGCTAATGCAGTTGAGTCAGCCAGCCTAGAGCCTCATAGTTTGTGTTATACTTGTTGAGTACAAGTTGTGTACTCACCCTTGCCTCTTCTCTACTTTTTCCTCTTGGCTACGCTACTGCTGCTCAGTTCCTGCCGACACGAGGGAGTTCGTCCAGCGCTACCAGGATTACGAGGACTTCTAGGTGCTTCGTCTCCCAGTCGACGTCCCTGTGGCGCCCTGCTTCAGCTCCGGAGAGCTTTATCGTAGTTTGTACTTCGCTTCCGCTGTATCAGACATTTTTGTCATTATTGTAATAAATAACATTCGTATTCGCTTTATTATGTCTTTTTACGTGATATGTGCTATGATATACTGTTCATTCTGTTGTATATACGTGTGACTTGATCCTGGCACGTATATGATTGCTCGGTTTATGTTCTTTTATAAACCGGGTGTTACAGAGTGGTATCAGAGCCATATCGACTGTAGGACGAAGCCTAGATAGAACTGGTCGAGTTTTAGGACTTCTTCTCACCAATCCTTGTCTGCTGAAACTATTTCACTATTATACCCTTGACTTCTTTGACTTTTACCCTTCTTGCCTTGATTTCTCTCTCTGGAGAATAGTTTTCGTAGATTTGGCCTGAATCAGTCATCTGACCACCATGAGCATAGCTAGGTGACCTTTTTATAATAATACGATAGCACGTTCTGCGACGCGTTGTGTTAGTCGAGTCTTTTGCTAAACTCGGCTAAGTTGTGGAAATTGTCTGCTTGTTATTATGCTACATGGTTGATTTGGATTTTTGACTGATTGCATAGCTTAGTAGTCTAAATTTGCTTAAAGAAAATCACTCAGATGTTAAAGTTAACTAATTAATAAAATGAGATAGATCGTTGGGGGTAAAACGGTCAACTCTATCCTGTCTACTTTATCATGGCTGAGTCTTTTTCCGCAAAGAGTTATCATATCCATCTGAGTTTATTCCTGCAATATCCTTACTCGTGAAATCTTTTGTTCAAATCAGATGGTGAACACCAGGAGCACCGGTTCAGGTTCTGGCCAGCAGCAGGGTCAGAACAACCAGGGTACTGGGATCCCGATGCCTCCGCCCTTGACTCCGGATCAGTACTTCCAGCTCCAGATGCAGATGATGGCTACCCTGAACAACACTGTTCAGGCTCTTCAGCACGCTCACACTCAGCCTCCGCCTCCTCCACCGCCGTAGCCTCGCGACAGGCGTGCTGAGTTCCTGAGGGGTCACCCGCCGACGTTCTCTCACACGTCCGACCCTCTTCAGGCCGACGACTGGCTCCGTGCAGTGGAGCGTCAGTTGGACATCGCCCAGTGCGATGATCGTGAGCGCGTCTTGTACGCAGCAGGACAGCTGCGAGGGGCAGCCTTGGACTGGTGGGAGTCCCACCCAGTTCATGACCGCGAGGCTCTCACTTGGCTCCAGTTCAGGGAGCGCTTTCGCAGCCACAACGTCCCCGCGGGCGTTATGAAGATGAAGCAGAAGGAGTTCCTTGCACTGAAGCAGGTAACCTTAAATATAATCGTTCAGCGGTTTCTTTTGAGCTAATGCCCCCTTGTTCTATCCTTATGAATCTTGAGTTAATCTTCCGATATCTATCTGTCTTTGTCAATTCAGGGGACTATGTCAGTCACGGAGTATCGTGATCGCTTTCTTCAGCTGGCTCGCTACGCCCCTGCCGAGGTTGCAGATGACCGCAAGAAGCAGGAGCACTTCATGGAGGGTCTTGAGGACTACCTCCAGTACGCGCTGCTCAACCTCCGCTTCGACAAGTTCAACCATCTGGTTGACAGTGCGCTCAACACTGAGCGTAAGCACCTGGAGATGGAGGAAAAGAAGAGGAAGGTTGTCCCCGTTGCTACCGGCAGCAACACTCGTCCTCGACTCCAGCAGCCCCAGCAGTACCAGCCTCAGTACCGGCCTCCTCAGCAGTACCAGCAGAGGCCACCGCAGCAGTACCCGCCTCGACAGCAGCAGGCAGGTCAGGGTCAGAGGTTACCAGCACCTCCGGCTCGTGCTGCTCCACCAGCTCCACCGGCACCGCAGGCTCCACGTCCGGCAGCTCCTACCGGACAGCAGGCTCAGGGACCCCCTCGCACCTGCTTTCACTGCGGCCAGCCGGGGCACTACGCCAACGCTTGCCCCCGGAAGGCGCAGGCGGGACAGCAGGGGCGCCCAGCTCAGCCCAGGGCGCCAGCACAGGGCAGGGTGAACCACGTGACGGCCGAGTCAGCGGCCGAGGCTCCCAACGTGGTTATTGGTACGTTCATGGTTAATTCATATCCAGCTACAGTGCTTTTTGATACTGGTGCTACGCATTCCTTCATTACTCAGTCTTTTGTCGAGCATCATGGTATTCATACTAGCACATTAAAGAGGTGCATGTTAGTATCTTCACCGGGAGGACAGTTGAGGTCTCACACTTACTGCCCGAGAGTCAGTGTTTCTTTGAGGGGAGTAGAGTTCTGTACTGATCTGATGGTGCTAGACACCAAGGGCATTGATGTCATTCTGGGAATGGAGACTCTGGCCAAATGGGGAGTTCGGATAGATTGTGCTCAGAGGACAGTCTTGTTATCAGCTTCCAGTGGCCAAGAGGTTGTTATCAGTGCAGTAGAGCCTTCTGGATTTCTTCATCAGATGGAGGCTAGACCCACGGACGGTATTCGCGTGGTGTCTGAATTCCCGGATGTCTTTCCGGATGATCTGCCAGGTATGCCGCCTGAACGCGCCATTGAGTTTTGTATTGATCTCTTGCCTGGCACAGCTCCTATTGCAAAGCGGCCCTACCGTATGGCACCTATAGAGCATGAAGAAGTTAAGAAGACTATTGATGAGTTGCTAGCCAAGGGCTATATCCGTCGCAGCTTCTCTCCTTGGGCTTTTCCATTGCTGCTAGTAGATAAGAAGGATGGCTCGAAGAGGATGTGTGTGGATTATCGTGAGCTGAATGCAGTTACTATCAAGAACAAGCATCCACTGCCCCGTATTGAGGATCTCTTCGATCTGCTTCGAGGTGCTCGTATATTCTCGAAGATTGATCTTCGTTCGGGTTATTTTCAGCTGAGGATCCGTCCTGGGGATATTCCGAAGACGGCATTCACCTGCAAGTACGGGCTATATGAGTATACAGTCATGTCCTTCGGCCTGACTAATGCCCCGGCTTACTTCATGCATCTGATGAACATGGTCTTCATGGATTATCTGGATGTCTTTGTGGTGATTTTCATTGATGATATTCTGATCTTCTCCAAGACAGAGGAAGAGCATGAGGAGCATCTGAGACTCGTATTGCAGAGGTTGAGAGAGCATCAGTTGTATGCCAAGTTCAGCAAGTGCGAGTTCTGGATTGACGAGGTGCCATTCCTCGGTCATGTTATCTCTCAGGGAGGCATTGCTGTTGATCCGAGCAAGGTGAAGGATGTGCTAGAGTGGGAAACACCGCAGACAGTAAAGGAAGTCAGATCTTTCTTGGGCTTAGCTGGATATTATCGGAGGTTCATTGAGAATTTCTCCAAGATCGCGAAGCCTTTGACTTCCTTGCTAGAGAAGAATGTGGCTTTTGTATGGACTGATGAGCGTCAGATGGCCTTTGATGAGCTGAAGAAAAGGTTGACTACGGCGCCAGTCCTGACTCTGCCAGACCAGACGAAGAGGTTCACGGTATATTGTGATGCTTCGAAGGACGGTCTTGGGTGTGTTCTGATGCAGGAGGGCAAAGTGATAGCTTATGCTTCACGGCAGTTACGTCGGCATGAGCTGAATTATCCTACTCATGATCTCGAGTTAGCCGCAGTTGTGCATGCTCTGAAGATTTGGAGGCATTACTTGTATGGGCAGCGGTGTGATATCTACACTGATCACAAGAGCCTCAAGTACATTTTCACGCAGAATGAGCTGAACATGCGGCAGAGAAGATGGCTAGAGTTAGTCAAGGACTATGATCTGGAGATTCACTATCATCCGGGCAAGGCCAATGTTGTAGCAGATGCTCTGAGCAGAAGAAGTTATGTCAACATGACCGTGGCTTTTCAGATGCCTCCAGAGTTATGCGAGGAGTTCGAGCAGTTGAGTCTGGGCTTCTTGCATCATACTTCCAGTGCAGCATTTGAGGCCGTACCGACTCTAGAGTCAGAGATCAGGCAGCATCAGAAAGATGATGAGAAGCTGCAGGAGATCCGTGAGTTGCTCAAGAAGGGCAAGGCTCCTCATTTCAGAGAGGATGATCAGGGTACTTTGTGGTACAAGAACCGGATCTGCGTGCCTGATGTGCATGATCTTCGGAAGTTGATTCTGAGTGAGGCCCATGATACAGCTTACTCTATTCATCCGGGCAGCACGAAGATGTATTATGATCTGAAGGAACGTTTCTGGTGGTATGGGATGAAGCGTTCAGTGGCAGAGTACGTGGCTATTTGTGACACCTGTCAGCGTGTCAAGGCTGAGCATCAGAGGCCAGCAGGTTTATTACAGCCTTTGAAGATTCCAGAGTGGAAATGGGAGGAAATCACCATGGACTTCATTGTTGGATTGCCTCGTACTCAGAAAGGGTACAACTCCATTTGGGTAGTAGTGGATCGTCTGACGAAGGTTGCTCACTTCATTCCAGTGAACACTACCTACTCCGGTGCTAGACTTGCAGAGTTGTACATCTCTCGGATTGTCTGCTTGCATGGTGTGCCCAAGAAGATCATATCTGACAGAGGGTCTCAGTTCACTTCTCGGTTCTGGGAGCAGCTTCATGATTCGTTGGATACGAAGCTGCGTTTCAGTACGGCTTATCACCCTCAGACAGATGGGCAGACAGAGAGAACCAACCAAGTGTTGGAGGATATGCTGAGAGCTTGTGCTATTCAGTATGGTACTAGTTGGGATAAGTGCCTGTCATTTGCCGAGTTCTCATATAACAACAGCTATCAGGCCAGTCTAAAGAAGTCTCCCTTTGAGGCATTGTATGGCAGAAAGTGTAGAACTCCTCTCTATTGGGATCAGATCGGTGAGAAGCAGCTCTTTGGCCCTGAGATCATAGATGATGCAGAGCAGATGGTTCAGGTTGTACGAGAAAATCTGAGGATTGCACAGAGCAGACAGAAGAGCTATGCAGATGGCAAACGGAGGGATCTGACTTTCAGTGTCGGTGATTATGTGTATCTGAAGGTGTCTCCGATGAGAGGAATTCGCAGATTCAATGTCAAGGGAAAGTTAGCACCTCGTTATGTGGGGCCATTCAAGGTGCTAGAGCGGAAAGGCGAAGTTGCTTATCGCCTGGAGTTACCTCTCAGTCTCTCGGGAGTTCATGATGTCTTCCATATATCTCAGCTGAAGAGGTGTTTACGAGTACCCGAGGAGCAGGCACCCCTGGATGGAGTCGATGTCCAGGAAGATCTGACTTATACTGAGCATCCGGTGAAGATTCTGGAGACATCCGAGAGGGTTACTCGGAACAAGCGCATCAAGATGTGCAGAGTTCAGTGGAGTCACCACAGTGAAGCTGAGGCTACTTGGGAGCGAGAAGATGAGTTGAAGAAGACATATCCAGATCTCTTTGCTAGCCAGCCCAGCTAAATCTCGGGGACGAGATTTCTTTAAGGGGGTAGGGTCTGTAACACCCTAATTTAAATTTCAGCATTTATTAATAAATTAAATTGGCTTTATTTAATTTTCTAAGGTTTATTGTGTTTAGTTGGCATTTAATCTAATTTTTGTTCCTTAATTAATTAAAATTTATCATAGGTTTAAATTTTTGTTGCATTCATGCTGGTGCATAATTTTATTTGAGTGTGGTTTGAACTCAAATTCAATTTTGAATTAGAAATAGAAAAGGAGAAGAGTAGGAAAAAGAAAACCCTTAACCCAGCCCAAACCCAAACCCAAAACAAAACCCAAGACCCAGCCCAAACCTCTTTCCCAAGCCGGCCCAGCGCGGCCCATGGCCAGCCCAGCGCCCGCTCAGCCCGCAGGCGCGCATCCCCGCTCTCACACGCTGAACCGCAGACCCCACCCGTCAGGAGCTCCCTTTCCCTTCCCTTTCACCCCGCCGCGCAACGGATGCCCGAAGTCACCGGCGAGTTTGCCGGGATTCTCATCCAGCCGCGCCCCGCCGCAATCCCCGCCTGGCCCTGCCTCTTAACCACCCAGCCGCACCCCCCAGGAACCCCATCCCCACACCGCAGCGCCGCCCCGCAAACCCTAGCCCCGGCCGCCGCTCTGCCTCACCGGCGCAGGGGCTCTGCGCCACCACGAACCCGCCCTTCCGCTACCTCCCGGGCCGCCAGGACCCCCGCACCCGCTCCGCCTCGACGTCCGGTACATCTCCGTGCCACCTGATCGAAGGATCGACCCGAACTCCGCCGGAATTGCGCCTGAGACCCCACTCCGGTAAATTCTGGAACCACTGCATTTCCTCGCCGCCGAAGCATCTCTGGCCCGCCTGATCCCCTTGGCCTCATCACAGGGACATCGCACGTCGATCCGCAGGACCAAGATCCTCCAGCCCCTACTGTAGCTCCAGCTACCACAGCGACACCGGAGACCACGTTCTCGATGTCCGCACTCTTTGGGTCTGCCGGTCGTCCGCTCTTTTCACCACTGCCAGCGACCACACTCTTTCAGGACTCACCGTCAGCGGTTCAGTCGGTCGCCCTCCCTTCCTCACTTCAGGCAGCACCTTCAGGGGGAGGAGCAGTAGAGGAGTCCCTGCTTCCACAGTCGACGCAGCCGGCAGCCTCAGCGGTCACTTCTTCAGATATTGATACTTCTTCTGCTGACCCGGTTACGACTTCTACGGATCCTCTACCAGGCAGTGCCAGCACGAGAGCCTCCACGACAGTCACTCCCCCAGTGAGCTCTGACCCAGACCAGCAGCTTCCGTCTGTCACCGAGGGTGAGGGTTCTCCGTCCGACGACGACGACGACGACGACCCGGACCGCTTCCTCGCCGTACCACGACAGCACGACCCGTAGCTCGCCTTTTGGTGCTTTGATGCCAAAAGGGGAGAGGTGTTAGGGGGATCCTCAGAGTTAGGGGGAGGGTAGAGCTAGAGAGAGCTCGTAGTTTCAGGACCTTGCTTATCTTCTTTGTATCTCATTTGGTATTAATTCATGGATATGTACATTTGTCGCTTGAGTATGCCGTTCTTTGAGACATATCTATGGATTTCATTTGAGCCGTTAAGCTCTTTGGTCCTGCTTTCGAGTTTTGCTTGTGTTTATCCTGTTTTATCTTTCTCGCTCTCTCGTTATTTATGTTTGTGTTGTCATCAATCACCAAAAAGGGGGAGATTGTAAGCATCTAGGCCCTCAAGGTATGTTTCGGTGATTAATGACAACCATTATTGTGACTAATGAGTTTGTGCAGCTTAATAGATCATTATCGCTCATTTGGTCATATGTCAAAAGAGGCCCCTCAATTTCGGTTATTCAAAAAGGCGATCTCGGTTTTCAACTTATATATGTCAAGGATAAGGATCTTTCTAGTCCTAAGTGTCACAAGGTTGAGAAGGACACTTAGGTTAGTATAGGTTTTATAGTTTTGTAGTGATCGCACTATTAAGAGGGGTTAAGGCTAAGTAACTTGAGCATGGACATGGTCATTTGAAAATGGATGCACACTATGGTCACTCAGGTTTCTAGAAGTTCAAATAAGTGGTTCTCAAACTATATCTTAAGAATATTTGGATTTCATTCAAGACTCAAATCAGAAAAGACAAAATCAGAAAAAGTCTATACACCGGTTTAACCGACGCTCTCAATTTTCTATACGTCGGTTAAACGAAGTCAGCAGAGTCAGGACAAACTCAATACACCGGTTAAACCGACGTGTTAGAATTTAACGTCGGTGCATTAGTCCAGAGTTGGTTTTTCCAGGGTATTTCAAGTTCTATACACCGGTTAAACCGACGATGTTTGAATCAAGACGTCGGTGCAATTGACCAGTGAGATGGTTTTTCAAAGGAATTCAGAAGTTGTACTCACCGGTTAAACCGACGATAGGTTTGAGTTAACGTCGGTGCAGTTGTCCAGAGACTTGGTTTTTCAGTGGTTCAGTGGACAACTACACTCACCGGTTAAACCGATGATACGTCGGTTAATCTGCCCAAGTTGTAACGGCTAGTTTTCAGAAGGGGCAGATTACATTCACCGGTTAAACCGACGATGACTATTGGAGGGACGTCGGATTAACCGGCGCTACGCAGTTTTCTGGCAGCTTTTCTCCAACGGCTCTATTCGTGTGACCTGCCTATATATACCCCTCCAATGGGTCATTTTGCTACTCTTTGACACCAGGCAACATCCATACACTCATACTATAGTCAAGAGCCACCTTGAGCTTCATCATTCACATACTTGTGCATTCAATCAATCAAGAAGCAAGATTAAGGACTTGAGTAGAGAGAAGCTAGTGTGCATCCGTTCTTGGTGATCGGTTCTTGCTCAAGTGAAGGCCTTAGCTTGTTACTCTTGGTGATTGGCATCACCTAGGCGATCTTGGTGATCGAAGTGTTTCTCGCGGAGCTTGCCAAGGATTGTGGGAGCCCGGAGAAGAAGATTGTACGTGGCTTGATCTCCACCACACCGGGATGGTGAACGGAGACTCTTAGTGAGCGCCCTCGTCTCGGTGACTTGGGAGGTGACAATACTCTTTGTGAGTGTCACAACGTGGATTAGGGGTGTGTGCCAACACATCGATACCACGGGAAAAAATCCGGTCGTCTCTTGTCCACTCTCTTTATTCAAGCATTTATTTTCATGCAATTTACTCATGTGCTTGACTTAGAGATCATAACTTAGCTCTACCTTGCTAGGCTTTATTTTGTTTTTATCTCTCTTAGCTTGTGTAGGTAGCTTAGTTATCCGGTTGGTGAATTGGTGCCCTACTAGCATTGCATAGGTTAAGGTTGCTTTACTTTGTTTTAGAAATTAAAAAAGGCCCAATTCACCCCCCCCCCTCTTGGTCCATCGATCCTTACAAGCGTCGCAGGCGCTGCTTCACCGGCTTGGAGTTGGGTTGGATATCAAGGGAGTGCTCGGCAACCTCCCTCGGTATGCCAGGCATATCCGAGGGGCTCCACGCAAAGAAGTCTGTGTTGGCGCGGAGAAAGTCGACGAGCACCACTTCCTAGTTGCTGTCGAGGGTGGCGCTGATATGCAACGCCTTGTCGTCGGAGCGATTCGGGTCAAGGGGCACCTTCTTGATACCCTCGGCGGGCTCGAAGCTTCCCGCGTGTCGGTGCATGGAGTCCAAGGCCTCACTTGCCATTTTGTCGAGGGTGGCTGCGAGGGCCTCGTCCTCCGCCTGAGCCTCCGCGTGCTCAACGCACTCGACGTCGCACTTGTAAGCGTGCTCGAACGAAGAGCCGACGGTGATGACGCCCTTCGGACCCGGCATCTTTAGCTTGAGGTAGGTGTACTTGGGGGTGGCCATGAACTTGGCGTAGCAGGGACGACCAAGAATGGCATGATAGAATCGCCGAAACCCCACCACCTCAAAGGTGAGTACTTCCTTACGGAAGTTGGCTGCCGTGCCGAAGCAGACAGGCAGATCGATCTGGCCGAGGGGTTGGACACGCTTCCCCGGCGCAACGCCATGAAACGGCGACTTGTTGGGGCGAAGCTTGTTCAATCCGATCCCCATGAGCCCCAAGGTGTGGGCGTACATGATGTTTAGGCTGCTGCCTCCGTCCATAAGCACCTTGGAGAAGCGGGTGTTGCCGATGATGGGGTCGACAACAAGCAGATACCGTCCCGGGTGCGGGAAGTAGTCGGGGTGGTCCTCGCAGCCAAAGGAGATGGTATCCTCCGACCAGTCGAGGTAGGATGGCGTGGCCTTGGTGACGGAGAAAACATCCCGGCGCTCACGCTTGCGCTGCTGAGAGGTCATATTCGTCGTTGGTCCTCCAAAGATGAAGAAGGCGTTCTCCAATGGGGGGAACTCGTCATCTCCACCTTTGTCGCCAGCATCCTTTTTTCTGTCCTCGTCGCGATGCGCGACGTGGTTGTAGTATTTCTTGAGCATCTCACATTGCTCGAGGGTATGATTGACCGAGCCCTTGTGGTAAGGCCACGACTTCTTAAGCATGTCGTCGAACAGGCTGCCACTGCCTCGCGGGGGGTCTCGAGGTCCTTTGCGGTCCGGGGCAGCAACGAAGGCCTCCTCGGAGTCCTCTGCCTGCCCCGATCTGCGCTGGTTCGGTGGGACTGGCTTCTTTCCCTTCCTCCCCTGCTTCTGTTTCTTGGCGGGGGCGTTGGGCTTGACGTTGCTGCCCTCCGCGGGCGCATCGTCCTTGCGCTTGCTCGGCTTGTCGTCGAAGATGGCACCAACAGCCTCCTCGCCGGCGGCGTAGTTGGTGGTGGCGTCGAACAACTCATTGGTGTTGGCGGGTCGGCTTCTCGCAAGCTCGTGCACCAGGTTCCTGCACGTCGTACCCTCGAGGAAGGCGTTGATGACCTCGACGTGGGTGACGCTGGGGAGCTCGGTGCATTGCTTGGAGAAGCGCTGCACGTAGTCGCGCAGGGACTCGTTGGGCTTCTGGCGACACCCTTTGAGGTCCCAAGAGTTCCCAGGGCGCACGTATGTGCCCTAGAAGTTGCCCACGAAGATCTTGACTAAGTCGGCCCAGTTGTGGATCTGGTCCGCGGGCAAGTGCTCGAGCCACGTTCGTGTGGCATCAGCAAGGTGAAGAGGAAGGTTGCGGATGATGACCGCGTCTTCCGTCGCACCGCCTAACTGGCACGCTAGGTGGTAATCGTTGAGCCAGACTGCAGGATCGGTCTCGCCCGAGTACTTGACGAGGGTGGTGGGTTGTCGAAAGCGCGGGGGAAAAGAAGCAGTTCGAATCTCCCGGCTGAACACCCGGGTGCCCGGAGGCTCCGGTGACTCACCCCTGTCGTGCTCGGGGTCGAAGCGTCCACCCAATTGAGGAGTGTACTTCCTGCCGCCGACGATGTAGCGGGTGTCGCCGTCTTTGGCGTGTCCACGTGTGTCGTGGAGCCGTTCCCTCGCGGGAGGCCTTCCGATGCGGTCGTGCACCGAGGGTGCCTTCGCACCGGGCGCTACGGCTGCCCTGCCCTTCCCTGCCAGTGGAGTGTGCACAGAAGCCTTGTGGTCCTGGCGTGCAGTCCCACCGTGCTGCTCCGGAGCTTTCGAGCGCATTCGAGACGCAGAGCTCTCGGCTTGCTGCATGGCAGCTTGCTCGATGAGCGCCTGTGCCTCGTGGCGCAGGTTGCGGCCCGAAGGCGTCGATGGCTCGGGCATGGCTTGGAGTAGGTAGGCCGCAGCGACGAGTTTTTCGCCGGCCATCTTCAGTTCGGGAGGATTGTTGACGTTGTCGTCGGCCAGGATGCGTTCCCGGGCAACGCGCGCCGCCGCCTGGGCATGTGCACCACGTGCGGTGCGCTACTACTCGAGTGCGGTGCGCAGCTCCATCGTCTGCCGGCGTTGCTCGTTGAGCTTGGCTTGAAGCTCTTTGAGCTGTGCCAGCTGGGCTTGCCGCGCCGCCGAGCTTGATGAAGAAGAAGGGGCCGCAGGCGGAACCACAGGTTGGTTCGCCTGTGCGTCCGCCCCGCCATCGCCGTCGTTGCCCGGGGCGTTGTCATTTTGCTCGTTCGTGAGGTCAGCCATTGTGACACCTCGATCTACAGATAGTACGGGAGAATTTGAGGATTACTCGGACGAGGCGGAAGAGTTATGCAGATCTGAGTTGAAGAAGTGCTTGAGAGTGCCAGAAGAACAAGCACCATTGAAAGAGTTGGATGCGCAAGCAGATCTGACTTACAACGAGCACCCGGTGAAAAAAAATTTGGAGACATCTAAGAGAGTTACTCGGGACAAGAAGACAAATATTACCTTGAGCTCCACAAAGGCTTGTAGTAGTAGGGAAGATCGAAGGCAAACACTGCCCTGGTAAGGAAATACAAGATGAGTGCCTCGAGAGAGTTATCCTGGGAGCTTTGCCATGTTTTCAAAAATCTTTCAAAAAAGTGTCTCCAGATGGATTGTGGATCTACAAATAAGTAAGTACTACTTTATGCACCGTTCTAACTCTCAACAGCCCAAGACAAGGAGACAGCTAAAAAGCCTCATGAGAGAGTAAGGTAATTGAGCGAAGGTATGCTAACCAACTTGTTTAAGCTTATAGATGAATCTCTTTGCTTCAGACTATGACATGACAGGTAAGGTATGAGTCAAAGTGATTTTCTGATCAACAACCTGATTTGTCCTACTTTGCTCGGGACGAGCAAAGGACAGCTTGGGGGATCTTGTTGACGCTCACTAACGACCATTTCCAGGCATCAACTTGATCAGAAAATCATGAGAGTTTGCATTTCTTACACGCATTCTTATCCAATAAAGTCTCTAAACCACACTTTACCATTTAGAATATGCAAGTTGTGTTTTCAAGCTAATATGCAGGTTACAAGCACACTTTGGCCCGACATAAAATCACAGAAATTATCAGAGCACCGATTCAGGCTCAGATGGACCAAAAGTGATGCAAAACCCAATTCAAACGAGTCAAGACAGGCCAACCCCAATGTGGATCAGAGAAGGAGGCCCAATACAGCCTGTCAGAAGAAGTTGGGGCGATTGGTGGCCCGGGCAGACCGACCGAACTACTTAGCCGGCCGACCAGGCATGTGGGCCCCACCGCCTCAACCAGGTCACGTGGCGTCTCCCCATTGGTCCCCTATGTCGGTTGTGAAGGCTTCACCCTGTGGCTCCCTGCTATAAATACAAGGGGGTGGAAAATAGGACACACACACACACACACACACACACCACACACCTCTCATCTCCTCTCTTGCTTTCCTTGCATAGTCTTTAAGCTTAGTGGAGTTTAGGAGAAGTCTAGGAGTCATCGAGTCACCGGAGTTGCTCGAGAGTCTGGTATGGGTTCATCTCTAGCTCTCTCTTGTAATATTCGGTCGTTTGTAATAGAATTAGACTATGGTTACCGATATCTGCTTGAAGTATATTCTGAGTTATCGAGTATATGCTTTTTGTCATGGTTGAGTTATTATTCAATGCTTGCATTGCATGATCGCCCTGTGCTGGAGATGGTTAGTCTTTTGTTCTTAGAACTCTATCAACTGCTCCAGTATTCGTATGATTGCTCTAGTGTGATGTCTGTCCATCCGGAGGGTGGGGGCTCCACGCGGGACACTAGAGTATCCCTTACTAGTGTAGACATGGTGTCTAGATTAGCTAAGAGTTGCGGGATGTCAACTATACCCACGGTTTGTATAGGTAGCCAGCAGGTCGTGACAGCCCTGTTTGAGCCATTTAGTAATCATCCACGTTCGGTATGGGGGGTAGGAGGTACATAAAGTCACCGGGGTGTACGGGCTCCTCCAGTTACTTCAATAGCGATCTCCCTATTGTGTAGTTTAATCTTTGACGAGCTAACCAATGAAAAAGTGTAGATATAGCTAGCCTAGCACAGCTGACTCAAGCTCTGACTTTTACCTTGCTCCCGGCCTAAAGCATCTTTTATCTTTTTTTATCTTTTATTTATCCAAGAGGGTAGTTTGTGTGTGTGTCACACTACCTCCTACCATGTTATTATCTTACCCCTGTTTATGCATGAGTTTATCCAATCTAGATAGAGTTCACCAACTAATCTATATATCTTCTCACTCATTGCCTTCTGTGCGAAAATATAAATGACACCCCGATATACTCTCGGATAAAATGCTACAGCGGTATTCCATGTGCTTGCGGATTTATTCGTGGTTCATGAAATACTGCCACCCCAAATTGGCGTCTGCGGGCGTCATCGCTGGTGACATTGGTAGGCGCCAACACCGAGTCTTCCCAAAGCATGCAAGCAACCTCTTCTTGGCCTCCTCCTACTCCTTCTGGAGCGCAGCCTCGAATTTCTTGCGGCTCTCCTCAGGTATGTCATCATACTTGATTTCAACGGTAGTTGTATCTACCTTGGTGGGGTCAGGCTTTTCACCGGCCATTGAAACCGATGAACACAGATCTGTCCCCAGCGGAGTCATCAAATAGTATGTTGACGCAAATCTAATCAACACACAGGCGCTAGAATGCGCGGATCGCAACGATCAGAACCAGACGAAGCACATCGGCAACCGGTCAGACCGGTCGCGCCAACCGGTCGGGTGTAGAGAACTTCACGAAGACCTAGAACCTCAAGATCGGGAGGGACCCCGTCAGAGCTCGAAGATCTAGGGTTGTCTTGAGGTCGTCAGGCCACCCAAGACGTCCTTGAACGCCATCGATACGAGCAAAGAACAGCACGAGATTGGAAAAGTTAGGGTTTGAAGTAAAATGGGAAAATTGTAAATTATTTGAATCGATTGGGTAGAAGGACCTCAATCGGTCGTGGCCTTTATATTTATAGGCCGGGGAAGTCGTACCCCTTCCAAATTGAGTTGCAAATGGATTCCAAAATACAAACCTAACTCTACTCGGACTGCACAGGCCCTGACCGGTCGGCCTCGGTGTTTGCCAATTTTGGCTGCCAACACAGGTTAGAACTCCGTCAGCTCTCTCCCGCAGCCCCCTCCTCACTGACCCACCCTGTGGCCGCAGCCGCTGCCCGGCTTGCCGGCCGCCGGCGGCGGTGGCGGACCGCGGCTATGACAAAGTCGACCAGCTGCCCCTCCCTCTCCTCCTCTCCCTCCCTCAGCCCCCTTCTCTCGCTCTGCCCCGTTACCGAGGTCGCCCCCCTCCTCCGTTTTGGTCGCCGGTGGCCGTATCCGCTCGCACCTTCACCGGATCCGTCCCTCCCTTGGCCGGACCTGGCGAGGCGCATCGGCTTTCCTTCCAGCCAGCTTGGGGTCATCGCTCCTAGCGGTGCCAGGGGCGGGTCCTGCGCCTCCTTGAGTGTGCTCGCGAGCTAGCCGGCATGGCCCCTGGGCGCGGGTGGCCCGCTTGGCGGCCTGCTTGCTGCTGCTCCGCTGGTTGCGCCGGTGCGGCCCTGGGCCTCTGCGGCGGTGTTGTCCGGCCGTGTGGCTGCCTGGCCCGGGCCCTGCACCTCGCCTGGCATGCGGGTCACCTCTGGCGGCGGACCGCCGCCACCCCTAGTGGCCGTGGTGGCCCTGCACGGTGGCTTTGGCGTCTTGCTCAGGGGGCCCTCCTCCTCCTGGTGCCTGTGCCCCTCTTTGGGACGTCAGGTCGTCAGGTTTTGGGGTGGGATTTCTTAGTCCCAAATCGCATGCCTCGCCTGGTTTCCTTGGCATCATGTCCTTGAGGGGTGGAAGGGGGTTCAGGCGAAAGCCATACTCAATTGTGGGTCGATGACGGGACGCCCGAGGGCGCCGCCTACCTTCTTGAAGGCGTCATCCATTCTCCCTTCTTCTCTCCTCTCCGGCGATCTTTTCAGGTGAAAACCTTGACCTTTTCGTAAGGTAACGGTGGCGCCAGTGGCGTCACTACCTCGTTGGAGGCGTTGTTGTCATCATTCTGCCGGTTTTGGGGCCATGGGGTGCCTACCCTATCCACCATTGTTCAGGCATTGCGGCGGCTGCCACTACCTCCTGACCCTCCGATCCTGCCTTCGCTTCATCTTCACCATCACTTTTGGTTGCTCAGGTCGCTTTTGTCATGCAGATGCTTTGCCGCCTGGCTGGTTGAAGTTCGTTTAGGTGGTTGCTTTGCCACCTTTACTTGTTGGACGGATGCGTTACCGTCAAGGTTGCTATTTGGTCGTGCTTTGTGGTAGATGCTTTGCCACCTCTTTGGTTTGGACGGACGCTTTGTCGTCGTGGTTCTTCTTCACCTTTGGCGGATGCTTTGCCGCTAGGGATCTTGGTGTTGCGACGGAGGCTATGCAACCATAGTGATGTTATGTCTCCCTTTGCAGGTCCGGTTGTATCGGTGGTGTGGGTTCCTCTGGTTTGTTGGTTGAGCGCTCTGTTCTCCCCGTGTTGCTTGCTGATGTCCATGTTGTTGTTAGATTTTCTTGCTTGTGTGTGCATTTTTTAGTGTTTCTCTTTTCTTAGTTCTTTATGCTCTTGTGTTGGTCAAGCTCTGTTTGGCCTCATCAAGATTGTGTTTGTAATTGCTTTCTTCTTAATGAAAACTGTGCTCAGACACGATCACAAAAAAAGGAGAAAAAAAAGAAGCTGCTGCTAGTGGGACGCAGGCAACGGGAACAAGTCCACGAGTATAGATTTCCAAATGGGCGGTGTTGATGGTGCTTAAGTGCCATTTTCACCCGTCAACTATACTCAATAATAAAGGAAAATTGCATGCCTTACTCACATATTTGTATCATTAACCTTGCTCCACAGTTTTTTTCGAGTTTTGTACATTTCAGATGAGCAGGAGCGGAATAAGACAAAAACACGCAGCAGACGCCATACAACTACGCAGAATGTCGCGTCCGGCGTCACCCACTTACAAGGAGGGCCCATCTGGCAGAGCAAACGAGTGTGCCACGCATAATGCATACAAGGAAAGATATCAGAACCCACATGTCAGCCTGCCAGAGAAGGATAAGGACGAGAGGCGGCCAGGTGGGGCCGGCCGACCCCCTGGGTCGGCCGAACCTAGCCGGCCTCCCGTCCAGGTGCATTTCGAGGAGGAGTCGGCCCCAAGTCTCCTGATTACCTTCCATATATGCATTTGGCGGGAACCGACCTCCACTACTATAAATAGGGCCCCCTCTCACCCCTCACACACACACACATACTTCATTCCATTCTCTCCAAGAAGGCTCTCCTCTCTCTTGCTCTCTTAGCTAGGTAGTGGAGCTAGGCTAGTTCTCTTTAGTGAGCAAGTCGTCCTCGGGGTCGTTGAGCAATCCTCGGCTCCTGGTATGGCTTTGTATCCGACTTGTCAGACTTCTATTCATAATATAGAGTTTTGCCATGGTTGTTTTACTATCTTGATAGTTTATCAATCCATGCTTAGATCGTTCATAAGTTATGCTACGGTCTTGGTTAGGCCAGATGATCCGGGTACGGATAAAGGTTCATTGTACTTTCGTGCTTGCTCTAGTGTTTTACTCGTCCATCCGAAGGGTGGGAGACCTGGGGGCACTAGAGTAGTGACTTCATACACGAGTGTGGTGCTCGGGTATGCGGGATCCTTCGGATATGACCGTGCTCCACGGTGTGACTGGGGTAGACGGCAGGTGGTGACAGCCCTGTCCGTCCGGCGTAACAGCGGTGTTACGTTTAGCGTACTCCCCGACATTCGGATTCGGTGTAGGAGTTCATGCAAAGAGGTAACGGGACTGGACGTACTCTAGAGCGGGACCTTCTCCCCGCTATCCCATTTTTCTGGCACCTGCAGTTCTAACCATGATCTAACATGACCCCAGCTTTGGATAGAAGCACTAGGACACCTAACCTAGCCTAAGCTCCAGCTGACTTGACGTAGGATAGAGTAGTCATTTGTTTTATAGTTTTTCTCCTTTATTCCTTCCTCTTGAAGTGTGGATGTGTGTTGTGTCGCATTACCGTTGCTTATTCTTTATCTGTACTTACCCCTGTTAGAGTATTGCCTATTGCTTGAGACACAATGTCATGGTTAATGTTGAGTATAATACCTTTGCCACTGCCGTCCTTTGGGACACAAATAAATGACGATACCCTTACTCTCCGGGTGAAATGCTACAACGGTATATCCGTGCGCTTGCGGATCCATCTATAATCGTATTGATTATACCAGGAGAGTGGCACCCCTTGGGTGCAGTTGCTAGGATGGGTTCGGCGCCCTCATTTCTAGTGATTGCACTAAGGACTGCCAACAGCCATTTCTGGCGCTGTTGCTAAGGATTAACCATTCCTAGTGATTGCGCTAAGAATTGTCAACAGGCGGCCCGGCCCTAGCCTGATGTGGCCCGGCCCGAAGCGGCCCGGCTCTATCAGCCCATCGGGCCTGATAGTGCCGTGCCCATCGGGCCTTCGGCCCGAACTAGCGGCCCAGGCCCGGCACTAAGGCCTTTTTATAGGGCCGGGCCGGCACGGCGGACCGATTGGCCCATCGGGCTCTGGCGGCCCATCGGGCTCTGGCGGCCCATCGGGCTCTGGAGGCACATCTGGCGCGCGAACGCTGGGGCAGAGGCGGCCGGGGCGGGCTGGTCGGCGGCGGCCGGGGTCGGAGGCGGCCGAAGCGGCGACGGCGGCCGGGGAGGAGGAGGCGGATGTAACACCCGGTTTATAAAAGGACATAAACCGAGCAATCATATACGTGCCAGGATCAAGTCACACGTATATACAACAGAATGAATAGTATATCACAGCACATATCACGTAAAAAGATATAATAAAGCGAATACGAATGTTATTTATTACATTAATGACAAAATATCTGATACAGCAGAAGCGAAGTACAAAATACGATAAAAACTCTCCGAAGCTGAGCAGGGCGCCACAGGGACGTCGACTGGGAGACGAACGCCTAGAAGTCCTCGTAGTCCTGGTAGCGCTGAGCGAACTCCCTCGCGTCAGCAGGAACTGAGCAGCAGTAGTGTATCCAAGAGGAAAAAGTAGAGAAGAGGCAAGGGTGAGTACACAACTTGTACTCAACAAGTATAACACAAACTATGAGGCTCTAAGGTTGGCTGACTCAACTGCATTAGCTTTCAATTCTTGGCAAAATTTTATTAAAGCTAATTACTACAAGTTGATGAATTACCATTAACCCAGTTACATAGAAATTAATCAGAATTAATTATGTAACTACTGAGAACCAAACCGAAACCACCAAGGTAACCCCGAGAGGCACCTCCCTCGTCGGAAGGAGATAACCCCACTAATCAAAAGGAGGATCTGGGCCGCTCATAACCGTGAGCACGGCTAGTATACCAGTTTTACACTCTGCAGAGGTTGCACATCTTTACCCACAAGTCGTGAGCTACGCTAGAGGTTCATCACACTTCCTTAGGTGAGATGAATAGCGACTCACTACGAGGCCGTTACAAAGAATCTCGTTGGTAAGGCGTAACCGCGAGAGTTAGGTCAGCAACGATGGGGCCCACCTCCAGGGGTACAAGCACCGGAGCGCAATCCTAGCACAGACCAAGCCGGAGGAGCAGGGACCATTGAAGCTTACTACTCTTGCCCCGCAGGTAAGTTACTCCAAACCAAAAAGACCTAATTAGTAAGCCAAGTCTATCCCATTCTAGCCTTGTGGTAGCGCTGTTGTCCCAGGTTGTTGCTCTATGAACCGGTCCTTATGGAGAGTGGCCAACCAAGCACTAAGCACCGTGCTGGCCCCCTAAACCATGTTTCTACAAAAACCATCTTTTAACGAGACGTGAGCCACTCATCACAACACAGAGGGCCACTCTCAGAATTAAGTTCAAGTAAACCGTTAATCAAATTAATTAAAAGGACCAGAATGTGTTATAGCGCAGCAACCTAGCACAACTAACCAAAATGCAACCCAAAGGTATATATAAAGGATATAAAGTGGCTAGGACAGCCCTTATAGGCATACAATATTAAATGCAGTATGAAATTGTATTTAAAGTGATAGGTGGTGTTCATGTTATACTTGCCTTCCTCGTACTGCTCCTGCTGCTGCTCAAAGTGCTCGGAAGACGGCTGCTCCGGGTACTGGTACTGGGGCTCCTCCGGTAACTCAACGTCTACTCACGAACACATGGCCAAAAACAATGCACAACAATAAGCATACATGCAAACAAATGCTAACACTAAGGAATAGTACATCAATACATAAAAACAGCACACTAAACTAGTCTAAAACTATTCTATGTGTTACAATGATCGCGAGGACATAAAGAACGCCTAAATCGGAGCTAAAACGCATAATCTAGGCCAAAAACAAGTTCTAGGGGCTTATCTGCGAGAAAAACTAAGTTCCAGGGGGTTTTCTGCAAAAACCGAGGGCCTAATCATAATTAAACTATAACTCTGGGGTCTAACTCGCAAAAACGTCAAGTGTGGACTGCGGCTTCTATTCTGGTAAAACTCGGGGGCTAAAACGTTAAAATTTGGGCCTCACTGTAATTAGTTTTGAACTAAGAAGGATGGCGGGTTGATTTCAAAAGAAAATAGGGGCTCTTTAGCAAAACATCCAGGCCGAACCGGTATCTACGCGCGTGGGCCGCTGGATCTGGATCTAACGGTTTAGATCTAAGGGGTAAGTTAATCTAATCTCAGCCGCGCGTCTCGGATCAGACGTCTGAGGTCGAACGCGACCGACGGCGGCGGCGGGACTCGCCGGGATTCCTCTCCCACGGCGGGGGATCGCCGGCGTAAGCCGAATTCGGCGTTCCCGGGCTCTAATTGGCACGCGGTCTGGTCCAGGATGGACTACGCGCCATGCGTAGTCCACCTGGGGGGGTTAACGGAGTTCGGGGAGGCTCTGCTGGGGCTCGCCACGGCGCGGGGCGGACTGCGCGGCGACGCATTGCCGGTGCAGGGCGTTTCGGGGTCCCCCGGGGCTACAACTACCAAAATCTAGCGCCAAAAGAAGCGGGGTGATGTGCAGATTCTCACCGCGGGTTTGAAGGGGAAGTTGCTGCAGGGTAGGTCGGCCGGCGGTGAGGTCTGGAGGCGGTCCGCGACGGCGCTCGAGAGAGAGGTTGATGTTGGGGCCCTCCGGGCTTCTGGGCGTCGCGGGTCGAGGCGTGGGGCTCCTGTGATGGACTCAGGGGGGTCAGGATGGCCAGAGGTACACCGGCGGTGAGAAATCACCACGGCGGATGGGGTTCACCTGAGGCGGGTCCGGGTGGAATTCCGGCGCGTGCAAGATCCGATGTCGGGGATGGCGGCCTCGGGGAGGTCCCTGGTGCACAGCCGAGGTTTCCGCGGTGACTCGGGCTGGCTGTGGGGCGGCGGAGCAGCGCTGGCACGGCGGCGCAGGGGCTCTGCGCGGCGAGGCTGAGCGAGCACGGCGTGCTAGGGTTTGCGGGGCGCTAGTGCGTAGGAGGAGGAGCAGGGGGTCCGCGGGGGGCCATTTAAGGCCGGGCGGTGATCCTGGGCAAGCGTGCCCAAGGAAGGTCGCGCGCGGGGATCACGGGGGATTGGCAATGGCTGTTGCAATGGCGCGGTTGTGGTGCAGAAGACGGGGCCGACAAGCGGGCCCCGCTGGTCAGCGGCGCAGGGAGGGACGCGGGCGTTGGGCAGGCTGGCAGGTGGGCCTGAGCAGCGAGGAGCGACGCGTGCGCGCGTGAGTTGAGCGGTGAGCGGGTGAGCGACTCGCTGGGCTAGGAGAGTGAGTGTTGGGCCGCGCGGGCGTGCGGGTAAGAGCGGAGGGAAGCCGGGTTGGGCCAGGCCTGGGTTTGGTTGCTGTTGGGTTTGAGGTTTGCTGGATTTGGGTTTTCTATTCTTTTTCTATCCTATTTCTAAAACCAACACTCAAATTCTAATTGAATTCAAATTCCGGTTTGAATTCAAACCTAGCACTCAAACAAAAGGAACAATGCACCAGCATGAATGCAACAACAAATTTTTAAACTTAGACAAATTTTAATTACTTGTTAAACAAAATTAAATTAAATGCAAGGCTAAACATAATAAACCTTAGAAAATTAAATAAAGTCAATTAAACTTATTATTAAAAGCTGAAATTTAAATTAGGGTGTTACAGCGGAGGCCCGAGTCGGTGGCGGACGGGGTCGGAGATGGCCGAGGCGGGCGGTGGCCGCGGCAGAGGCAGCCGGGGCGGGCGGCGGCCGGGGCGGAGGCAGCTGGGTCGGCAGCGGCCGGGCGTCGGCAGCGGAGGCGGCCGGGTCGGCGGCGGCCGGGGCAGAGGCGGCTGGGGCGATTGGCGACCGGCACGGGCGCTGGCCGGAGCGGAGGCGGCCGGCGCGGACCGCAGGGGTTGGAGGGTTGGAGGAGAGAGAGGGAGGGGCGGCTGGGGTGGGGTGGCCGGTTGGGTGTGGGGAAAATTAGGGTTTGATGATTTTATATGTTGGAGGGAAGAGGGAAGGGGAGGTGGGCTGCTGGGCCATTAAATGAATCGGGCCGTTATCGGGCCGCCCATCATCGTGCCGTGCTTCGGGCCGGCACTATGGGCCGAAGTGGCGGCCCAGGCACTAACACCCCATCGTGCCGGGCCAGCCCGCGGCCCAATGGATTGTGCCTAGGGCCGGGCTAGTGCCGTGCTTTTTAGTGTTATGCTTCGGGCCGCCCTTCGTGTCTGGCCCATTTGGAATACTATATCCACGAGCCCATGCAACATACGTTTTATTTCATGGGCCTTGGGCCATAGCAACTGAACGGTCCGCGTCGTTATCCTTTTCCCAGCCAACCCACACCACAAATCTCTCCATCCACAAAGTCGGCCGGGATCCCAGGACGATGTGACGGACGCATGGTTTCATTTACCGACCGGACCGGCCAAACCGCCGGGGTCCGGTACAGGTATACCGGTCCGGTTTGGCCGGAAACCGGTCGGTACCGGTCGAATTCAAATTTGAATTCAAAAAACTCAGTTCAACCGGTTCGTACCGGTATACCGGCCGGTTAGACCGGTTTACCGGCCGGTTTGACCGGTTTGAATTCAAATCCAAATTTAAAATCGCATATGTAACTGGTTTGGAACGGTATACTGGCCGGTTTGACCGGTTTACCGGCCGTTTTGACCGGTTTACCAAGTGAGCCTTAATGGGCCGTCTCATTTTTTCTTTTTTTTGTTTAACTTTAAATGTCCGAAAAGTATGTTAAACGAACGAATTTTTGAGAAAATTTGACATCATTAAATTCTTCACACCTTAAATTATTTTTAGGAATTTTTTGAGAATTTTTCATTTTTTTGAATTAAAATTTGAATTTTGAATATGGTCCGGTTTGGTACCAGCCCAAATCGAAACCGGACCGGACCGGTTTGACCGGTATTTCACAGCCGGGAAAGGGAAAGGGGAAAAAGGATGCGACGCCATTGGGGGGGGGGGGGCATGCCGCCTCTGCAAAGTAGCGACACACCAGAGTCTCGTCAACACCGAGCGTCACTGCGTCGTCAGTCCGTCAGCCAGCCAGCCAGCCTTTGAGGGCCGGACAGAACAGCGGAGCCTCAAGTCAACTCGACGGTGAGGTCGAAGAGCGGTCCGCAGGCCTTTGCGTGGGAAAAGCAGATGCCAAAGCGAGGTGGAGTAGATGGCAAAAGCATGGCAGGGTCGGCCGCGGTTGGGTAAAGAGGTGCTTGTCAACAGCCTTGCCACCAGACTGCTGCTGAATCTGAAAAAATCCTTGCCGAGAAGGGGAGCCGCACGGCGCTCCGGCTGGCTCGGGCGCCGGCGCCCGGCGGTGTGCCTGTTTGGGCAGCAGAAGAAGAATGGGCTTTTCGGCAGGCGCCCGACGGTGTGCCTGTTTGGGCAGCAGAAGAAGAATGGGCTTTTCGGCAGACTGAACTGTACTGTACACGGCGACGGCGCTGGGCTGGGCACTGGGCAGGCTGCCGAGCCGACCAGCAACCCTGTTGTTGAGTGGAGGTGGAAGTAGTGGTTGAAAGTAATCCGACATGCTGACTTCTCTCTCTTAAAATAATTGCACATCTAAAATTTGAAATTTATCCTATAAAAATTGCTATTTTGACCCACCTTCCGTAAAAAAACAAGAGTTTTCGAAATCTTCTTATAAAAAAGACAAGACAATGTTTAGACTCTTCTCACAAAAGACAAGGGGTATTTTGGTAATTTCACACCATATATTGGTTTCCGTATCCGGTTTTAGAAATGCCTTTATTTTGAGACGGAGGGAGTATGTCTGTGTAGTTGCGTGCATACGCTGTCTTCTGACAGCCTGCTAGTGGTGTGGGCTGAGCCCGGTTTTACTGGGCCGGTTTTGCTATTTGGGGTCAATTGGTTTGGTGTCTAGTGGATCCACACATCAAATGGCCTGGTTCGGTTCGGTTTTTCTTTTTATCAGTTCGATTCGGTGTGTTTCAGTCTGAAACCTAATCCTCGACTCCTTGTTGCCCACTTGCTCCCGTCGCTGCGGGCTGCGGCCGGAGGGCTCCTGCGCCGCCGGGGCTGCCGCTTCCCGCCGTCGGGGCCGCACCTCCCGTCACAGCACCTCCAATACCAATCTATCTCCCTCCCACCTCACGCAGCAGGATTCCGCAGCCGCGGCCACCTCCCACCCCCCCCCCCCCCCCCCCCCCCCCCGCATCCTCCTCCGCACCTCACCGAGAACCCTAACGTGATGCCCCGACCAGCGCCTCGCGTGGATCTTTCTCCGTGGCTCCGTTTGCTCGAGGTGTTCGTGGGGGAGAGAATAGGTCGCTGCTTGGGGAGCTTCCAGGGAGAGGGAGGCGGCACCCAATGCGGCTCGATCCGGATTGGTCTGCGCGGCGATTTGGCTCGGGTTGTGCACTGCCTCGGTGAATCCCGCCTCGTTGACCCGTGCTGCTGCTGCCGCCTCAGAAAGGTTGGATCTTTATGGCGTTTTTTGCTGTGTGGGTGGGCGATTGTGGATTCTCGGTGTCTTTGTGTTGGATATTACCTGCATTCTGGTTAAATTCGTAGAAGCTTGCTGTTAGGATGCGGGAGTCAGGCCATTGTTCCGGAATCTCTTGATTTTCCTGCCAGTTTTCCTTATCAAATTCGGGATAAACATTAGATTCTGGGAGCACAGACTAGATGTTGGTGCTATTTTTGTTAGCTAATCTACCTGCATTTGGGCTAAATGCGTTCACTCTCTTGTATTCCTCACACCTTCTTAGTTTGTGAGAAAGAGATCCTCGGCTGTTGGATCTTTAATTTTAATCCATGCATAGCGGCAGATCTAGCCTTCACTTTTTCAGGTGGCCTATGTATATGTGCTCCAAGCTAGCTAGCTAGTCATTAGCGAGTGAGTGCACATGTATTAGGATTGCTGGCCACTTAAATAGTTTCCTCACAGCTCTTTTTAATTTGCTCTTTTTACTACAGCATCGTCAATCCTATCGCCCTAGCTAGCGAGCTCTATCGGGCACCCATTACCTATCTATTATATCCATACTATTTTGTTTAGTGCCTGTCATTACTATTTATTAGGTAAACATGTCGTCCAACGCTTCTGGGAGTTCAAGTCATTATTCCATAGAGGTATTCACTAGTCAAACACAGCGTCGTACAAGGTCTAATGTTTGGGAACACTTTGAGCCAAATCTTGTGAAAGTGGATGGTGAACTAAAGGCTATTTGCAAGTATTGTGGAATACATCTAAACACAAAATCAGGCACAAGCAGTTTAAGAGGTCACATTGCAAATGCTTGCCCAGCAATCCCTAGTCCTATCAGACAAAAATTTCAGGCCACCCTCAGCAAGCAACCATCATCTGAGCTTCCTTTTGTATTTGACCCACAACTTTGTCGTAAAGAGATGATTAAGTATATCATCCATGCTGAGATTCCATTCCTGAAGTTTGAAGACCCTTACCTCCAGCCATGGCTAAGGACCTTGCAACCAACTTTTAAAGTTAGGGGTCGTCAAACAATTCGTGACGACTGCTTGAAGAAGAATGCAGAGATGAAAAAGGAGCTTAGCTGAACTTCGGAGTTTGGATTCTCGTGTTTGCTTGACATCTGATATTTGGACATCATCACAAGAATTAGGATATATGGTAGTCACTGCACACTACATTGATGCAGCGTTCAAGGTCAAGAAAAAGATTATTTGGTTCAAGAAAATGTAGATCAGATTGGTACTCGTGTGGAATTTGCCTTGGTGTGGATGAGAAAGTATTTCACATTGTATGAACAAAAGAATATAAGGACAAGCTGCACAAATACAAGTACTTCACATAGTATGAGCAGTAGCAATATCATGGGCTCACCGGCTCTAGGGAAAAGAAAAATTGATGCCGAGTTTGCTTAGTACAAGTCTAAAGTGATGCTTTCACAGTCCCAAAAATCTGAGATTGATGTCTACTTGGAAGAAGAGCCTGAAAATAATATAGAAGATTTTGATGTTCTATCTTGGTGGAGAAGCAAAGCTGCAAAGTTTCCGGTTCTTTCAGCTATGGCTCGAGACTTCCTTGCAATTCCTCTTAGCACGGTGTCATCCGAATCTGCTTTCAGTTTAGGGGGAAGGATTCTTGGAGATCATAGAAGCTCACTAACTCCGGAAATGCTTGAGGCCCTTGTCTGCGCGAAAGATTGGCTATATAAGACCAAAGATTCTGAATTCTGTTCTGATGGTGAAGGTATGGCATCGATGCATCTGTTTTTATAACTCCCTATTGTCACTACAATTTAGATTTAGAGTTGTTGGTTACCTGCTTATTTTTTTGCCTAATCAATGTTTATTGTTTTATTGTTTGCGAGTTCTGAGCAAGAGTAAAAGTATCGATTTGTGCACTAAGATGCGCTAGGTACAGCGTCCTGCTCTTCTTCTCCTATGGATCGATTTGTTCCCTTCTTCATAAGTAGTCAGTAAAGCGGCAAAGCGCACCTTTGCCCGTTTGAGTTCTCTTTGGACTACAAATATGACAAAATCAGTACCAAAAAATAAAAATTGCGACAACATGTAGTCTGAACTGAAGAATTGGTAGTGTTATCCTTTTCATCATCAGATATTTATATCTACTCTATGTGAAATGTGAGGTCTCACTAGTAACTACAGATCAAGGCATGGAAATCTGATTAACCATGTACTTTAGAGAGAGGTTTCAGAGTTTAGACACTCAAATAAACTGACAAATCCTTTTCATCATCCTTCTATGTCAATTTAAAGCTGAACTTGTTTGCTCATTTGTCATACAGGTACCAAATGATCTGTTGGAGTAGCGCAAGGTTGTTGTCCAGGCAGCACCGGAGGAAATGGACCTACAATATGTCAACTTATTTCATTTGTACTGCTGTTGAAATCAACTTGTCGGTTTATTTCAGTATTATGTGAACTTCATATGTACTTAATGGAACTAGTCTTTGTCAGTTTATTTGAGTGTCGTGTGAACCCATTGCACGGCTTGAGAATTCTCTGCTGGTTGTTGCTGTACCTATGTATAAATTTATTTGAATTATGCCTGGTATAATTGATGAATTGATTATACTTCAAGTCTGGAACCATCGAACTGGGTAGTTTCTAACTTGGTTGCTGCCATAATTGTTACTGTACAGACGTACAGGGATGGAAGTTTGAAACGGTAGGTTGGAGAGGTGGGCTGGTTCAATTTGGTTGAGATGGTGCATGCAGTTTGGTTTAATATGGTTTTGAAAGATAGCAGGGTGGGGTGGTCTGGAGTGCTATAATATATATTATTGAAATGGTCTGCTTCAGTCAGAGTCCGAAATGGAACAGTAACACTGCGCCCATGCTTCCTATACTTCACGTATTTCCAGAGATGGTTTGTGCAAATGATGCCCACTCTGAAGTCTGAAAATTTGAATGTGCTTCGTTTCTGAAGTTAATTCAGAGTGGGACACTGAATTTCATCAAGCAGGTAGATTTTCTGAAGCAAGTAAACGGGGTAGAATAGACCGGCGTGGGCCAGGCGCGTCATGGGAGCGATAAATTTTCACGAGGAAGATGCGGGTACAAATCACAGGGGGGAGGGGGGGCTACAAAAGGTGACCACAAATCAATCACCCCACCGACCGTTTCCCCCAGCGTCATCAACCAAAGCCAAGTCACTGCTCCCGCCCGTCCTCGTCCCGGGCCCACGCTTCAGTAGCCTCGGCCCCGCAGCAGCTACCAAATCCATTGCAATTGCATTGCCACGGAACCAGTCACTGCGACGGTGCCCCGCGTGTAACAGGAGAGGACACGGTAGGGACTACCCGCCGAGTCAGGCTGGGTGGCTGGCAGACGGGGCCCGCGTGTCAGTGATCGCCGACGCCGTCCCACGCGAGCCCGAGGCGGCCGGCCTCCTGCAGCGCGCGCAGGAGCTGCGCGCCTTTGCGCCGTCCGCGCGCGCTGCACTCGCCCTGCATCGCCGCCACCACCGCCTTCACAACCTCTGGTGGCGGCGGTGACGCCGCCCCGTCCTCCTCGCCGCCGCCTCCTACGCTCCCGTAGATGGCGGCCAGGACGCCGATGGCGCACTCCCGCCCGCGGCCTGCCATCCCCTCCACCGCCCGCGCCAGGACCGGCGCCGCGAGTGCCTCCCTCCGCACCGCCGCGGCACCGCCGGGGGCCGTGCACAGGAGCTCCAGCGCGGCCAGAGCGCGCTCCGCCGTGGCGCCCGCCGGCCCGGACGCCGCCACCGCCTCCACGGCCGCCGACGCCGCGCCGGCCTCCACCGCGGTCTCCCTGTTCCCCTCCTCTAGCAGCACGACGAGGAGCACCTTCGCGGCCAGCCTCGCGGTCGCCGGCTCCCGCACCGCGGCGACCACCCCGGCCACGACCCCCGCCGGAACCGGCCTCGCCGCCGCCTCCATCTCCCTCTCGACCGCCCGCAGCGCCGCCACCACCTCCCCCGCCGCGAACTTCTCCTCCGCTCTCAGCAGCGCGTCCCCGGAGCCCGCCCCGCTCGCCGACGCCGAGGCGGACGATGACGCCTGCGGCGGGTGGTGCACCGGCAGCCTCCACTGCGTGAAGCTCTGCGACGCGGACGACGAGGACGAGGACGAGGAGGACGACGGCCCGACGTTCCTCTGCGCCCGCTGGTGCTGCCGCTGCGGCGGCGGTGGCGTCGACGCCGCCGCCGCCTCCACCACGGGCGACGCGGACGCCTCGGCGCAGGGCGTGGCCGAGCCGCCGCCCTTGATGCCGCCGCTCCCCGGCACCACATTGTTGTTCGGCGTCGCCGTCGGGCTGAGCGCCGGGTGCGTGCAGGTGCTGAAGATCCCACAGGAGAAGAGCGCCCGCGGCGACGCCTTGAGCCTCGCCGCGCCGCCCCCGCCCGCGCCCGTCTGCGCCGCGCGGCTCATCTCTCACGACGCCACCGTCGAGCTGCGCGCGCGCGAAAGGATCCCCGAGAAGCAGCTCCGAGCTGGGTTGATATGGGAGGCCGCAAGAGGCGCGGTGGTGGCCCGAGCGGATTGAATGCCCGTGCTGCGGCTCTGATTGCCCGCGCGCGCTGTCGAGCGGATCCTGCGCATCCGCTCAACAAGCTCAGCTGCCGCTGCCGCCTGCTGGTGGTGGTGGTGGTGGCTCGTTTAAGTAGCTGGCGCGCAGCACGTGTACGGCGGCGGTGGCGTTCACGGCGCGGTAAAAAAAAAGAAGTGGAAAACCGAAGAAGGAAGACGAGCGGCATGAACAGTGTGTTAAGCTAAGCGGGGCATGGTAGTGACGTTTTACTGGGATCAAAAGGGGACAGGCAGGGCGATCAGCAAGGCTGCCGCCGGGGTCAGGGTACCAGATGGGGCTAGCATCCCCATGGCATGTGCGGCGCAGGGCAGGCTAGCTGCCTCTGCCTGCCTGCGCTGCGATCGCCGTAGCCTTCGCTGTGCCCCCCCCCCCCCCCCCCCCTCTCCGGCTTCTCCCTTCCGATCGCTCGTTGATTGGTGCCTGCTGTCTGTCTCCGTGCGCGTGTCACTCGCAGCCTCATGACATGAATCAATCTTGCAGCCGGATGGGGACAGCAGAGAGGGAGGGGGAGAGTGGGGGTGGGGGTGGGGGTGCTCGTCCGTCCGCCCGTCCGTCCGGTGTCGCTGATAGCGATCCGTGCCTGCGCGGAGCGTACGGCCGCACTGCGCGGCCACAGCCAATTAACTCGCGCGCGCTGCAGCGGCCGCACGTTCCGGATCGGCCCGTCCACGACCGAACTCGATCCGTCGCCACCGCCCGCTGCATTATTGGCGGGGGAGGAGGAGGTGTTTGCGTTGCGTACGAATCGGCGGCCCGGCAATGGACGAGCAAGCAACGGGGTGCGGAGGGCTGCTCGAGCTTAATGAGATTGGGATTACTCACGTATCCTGATAGGGAAGGGGGTATCAAACGAGGGATTACCCACCCGCCGTCCCGTGAAAAAGTGCAATGGAAATATGGAACTCATGATTTTGTAGAAAATAGATACCGCTCTGATTTTGTAGCTCGGTTCCTAGTTCTCGAGAAAACATATCCCCGAATCCGAAACCCTGACCCGGCGACTTTGTCGCAGATGAGGAAGAGGCATCTTCCTGTGGACTGACATGTTAGCCGGGGAGCAGGGAATGACGGGTGTTAAAATGTCAATGAAACACTCGAGCGTCACCTTTCCCCCCTTGATGTCTGTCCATCACGTGGCTGAAGACACGACTGAAAACACCATCTTGTTTTTGTAGTACTGTGGTAGTATGAAGTAGTACGCATCATTTTGTTTTTGTTTGAAGAGATTAGATCATTTTGTTTTTGTTTGAAGAGATTAGGAAAAGTAGGCATGCCTTTGTGCGTGTGCGCCCACAGCTCCTCGGCAACCAAGCTCCAACGGGAATACTACTGCCAGACACGGAGCAGGAGACGGCTGAGCGCTCGCACGCGGGGACCATGCCTCCGTGCGCGGCGTAGTTCATGTGTTCGTCGTAAAGCCCTCCTCGCTTGTCACGCAGCGCCACTACATGCCCGAGTGTTCATTAAATAAGAGAGCGCGCCCGGCATCGAGCATGTACGTGCGCGTGACATCCATAACTGCAAGTCTATTCTGCTGTCACGTATATCCCCCGATCGATCGATCGATCGATCGATCTAGACGCGTGCAAACGGGGCCAGTCGGGCCGAGGCCGATCCGCCCCCATCGATACTCTACTCCAAGGGAAGACCGTAACGCCCCGATATTTTGGCCCAGTAGATAACACTCGATATTTTTGCCCTGTGCGTGGCCACCGTGACCAATTTGGCCACGGCACTGCCAGAGCGCTGCACGCGCCGCGCGTCTCGTGCTGCTGCTCGCCGCTGCCCCTCTCTCCCCCTCCATCGCCTCTCTCGCGTGTGGATGCCGCCTGCCGGCTGAGCCTGCCTGCGCCGCCTGCCGGCTGAGCCTGCCTGCGCTCTTGCGCGCCGCGCCGTCTCGCCTCGCCGCCGCTCGCCATGGCCGCCAGTCGCCGCCGCGAGCAATGCCTGCGCGGCACGGGCCGTACCTTCGCGCACGCCGGCACCGCCCGGCCGCGCTGGTGCTCGCCCCGCCCCACAACGCTGCCATCTGGCCCTGTGCCAGCCGGAACGGCCACACCGCCACGCCCGCCATGGCCGCCGCCCGCACCTCCACGCCGAGCCATCGACCGAGCTCGCCCCGCCCTCCACCAACCCCCGAATCCGCTTGCTCTCGTCCCAACGAAACTCCCGGGCCCGGCCATCACCTCCACGCCTCGCCGGAACGCCGCCGCAGCGGCACAGCACCGCCGCCGGCCGTGGAGCCGCCGCCACAGACCACCTCCTCGCGCTCCAAGGCCACCTACAGGTTCGCGCCGATCTCCTCTCTCTCCTCCGCCCCGGGCCCTCGCCGCCGGCGAGCCCCCTCGCCGGGAAACTGCGGCGCCACCGCCTCCTCTGTTTTGGCCGGCCAGGGACCCGATCGCAAGAATCAAAATGTTATAGGGGTCTATCTGCGAAAGTTCTTTTCCTTCTTAGTTTCAAAAGCAGTAAATTTGTAAAATCAATATAAAATCATAGAAAAATCAGAAAAATACAAACTAAAATTTGTTGGATTCCTTGTTCTAAGATCTACAACTTTTCTTACAGGTTGATCTTTAGTTTCTAAATAGTTTTTGCTCTAGTTTAAATATTAGTTTAAGTGGCTGTAAACTTTGAAAATACATAGTAAATCATGTAAAAATCGTAAAATAGAAAATGAAGATGTTTTGGAATCCTTGTTAGTAGATCTATGCAGTGGGTACATAATATGATATGTGTTAGTAGAAAAATATTGTCCTAGAATTTTATTTATATTTGTTAGGAATAAATTTATAGTTATAGTTATATTGCTCCGTTGGCTATGAAATTTTTATGGTAGGCTGTTCATGTGATGCATATGCTGTGGAAAAGGTGTTAGATTTATTTGGTGCATGTATACATGAATGAATGATTTAATGTTGATGCTTTATGTTTCTTCTATTAAAAATAAATCCCTATGGATAAAAATCATGAGACTTAGTTCAAGACTTTAATTATGTAACATACATCAGTTTTGCATCTTTACAGGATCATAGGAGCTATAAGTGTTATCTGGTGCATTTCATTCCTTTTTGCATCAACGATGTTGTATTTAACAATAGTACTTTATAAAAGCTATTAAAAATCATCCAAACTATGGGCTCTGTATTTATAATTAAAACCCCACTTCAGAGAAGTAGTATTTATTTTTGAACCAAAGCACCTGTCTTTATTTATGAAATGTTTGCAAATTTTCTAGCTTGGCTTTGTAATTAAAATGACCGTTAAGTAGTAGTAAATATGACTTTATTTTAGTCTGACAAAATAAATAGTGCTATAGCTCAGAGCAATGTCTGTAAGATAAGTGCTGGTTTTAGATGATTATTTATTGATACATTTGTTTATGATAATTATGCTCTTTTCGAAGTGTGATTCATCTTTTCTTTGATATCAAATGATATATTGTATAGTGTGTTGCACTTTTATGAATGCTTTGCGCGTTGTACTTTCATGCATTTATACATATGCATTATTGCACCTCATTTAGGTACGATAGATGAACCACGTGAAGGATGTGATATTGGAACCGAACACGAAGACGATGTTTGGTGGACATATCCAGAAGAGGCAAAGAACTAGGAGTACATGCTTGGACCGGAATACTCGCCAAGCGAGTGTCATCTAACAAACACTGACCTAATGTTAATCCTAGGCAAGCCCCGGTGCATAACCTACTATTTTAAATTATGAATTATTATATGTGTATTACTTGTGCATTATGTTTTTAGGAGTTGTCTGGAACCTAAGTTGCATGATCCCTAGGTTTCCTTGGTCTTATACTCGTATGTATAGGTCGATAGCACTGCTATACTTAATAGATCTCGGTAGAAGTCGAGTGATTTCCTGTCACTCGCAAGCTATAGGGCAAAAGTCGAGTAATTTCTGGTTACTCGCGAGATTTTTAGTTATCTTTATATTCCAGTATATGAGATATGGAATGCAATATGGAATGAATGGAAATTTGAGACCGGATGGGGGAATGATGATGAGATATAGGTATGGCAACAGGACAGGGTTCCTGGTGTCTTAGCCTCGTCTGTGTCGATTGAGAACCGTACCGTTGTTGGCTCTGCTGATCATGTTTGAACTGTACTAACCGCATGCCGGGAGTAGGAGGTAGTCGAAACTGGTAAGCTGAGTACTGCCTCACTTCGAAAGTACAGGACTCCTTCCCACCCCTTAGGGCGAGTCGAGTAGTCGCGGAGAATTGGGATGCATGTATTTACTTTTGGTGGTCTCTCGTTGAGCTCGGCTGACTATACGCTGGTGGGGCGGTCCTGTAGTTCGAGGCGGTGAGGGGAATGGTTGGCTCGTATAGTCCGACGGGGCAAATGCGTGCCGTGTTGGTTAGATCCACCTTGCAAGGTTAAATCGGATCGATTCGCCGTCAGTCGCTCTCGGACATGAGCACCTTGATCTCCGAGTCACATCGTAGTAAGAACATGGAAGGGAATGAAATGATCTATATGGTTGTGCCTAATCAATTGTTTTTCCACACTGATTGGTGTAGAAATGCAAACCGTAGAAAATAGGTACTCATTCCTAATTTTGAGCTAAAATATTGAAAGTAAGGACTCACTCTCAATTGCTTTTCCGCAAAACAACCCACAGTCAGAAAACCGTGCATGTCTAGATAGTGGGCTATATATACCCATAGTCAGGTAAGTCTTGCTGAGTATTAGTATACTCAGGATTTGTTGTTTACCCTGTTTCAGGTATAGAAGCTAACCAGAATTAACATCGGTGGGCTCGATGTGACGTCCTCACGTCTCCGTAATTATCGTTTTACTTCATTTTATTTCAGTTGGTTTCTAATGAAAATCTTCCTTAGGTTAGAATCTCTCTACCGCTGCTATTATCTATTATGTGAACTTTAATTTGTAAAAGTCATTTTGTAAATATCTTAATATTGTTTACTATTTTGTAAAATTGTATCATGCTGGTACCGTCTACGCTCGCCGTCGCGCGAGACTTTTGGTGTGTTTTGATCGGCCTGTGGGTTGAAAACAGACTGTCAAGTTACACTTAATTAAGTTAATGCGCCTGATGTGTTGAAATGATGATCAATACGTTTAATTAAGCCTTTTAACTTGTCGGTTCTGTCACAAAGACCCGCCCGATGGGGCCGCGCCACCGGCGGCGTGGCAGCGGCAGGCATGCACCGGACGGGCACGGGCACGGGTGCCGACCCGGCCGTTGCGCTTGCGTTGCCCCTGCGCCCGCGCGCGGGGTCCCCGCGGCCATGTGACCGGCGGGTGCCCGGCAACTGGGGCTGTCCGTCGTCCCCCGTGGCGTGGCTGTGGCTCCCTGCAAGTCGTGGCGTGGCGCGCAACTGGGCCGCGTTCCGTCGCCGTCGCCCACCACGGCAGGCACCAACGGCCGGCAACGGTGGCACATCGGCATCGGGCGCGGATCGACACGTTCGCGCGCGGGCGCGGAGCACGTGAGTGCCGCGACGGCATTCATCCATGGCTTGTGATACCGAGATGTTACGTGACCCTCGGAGCCCGATCGATCCGGTCGACGACGGGGGCTCTGATTCCTGAAACTGCCGATCGGTTCTCGTTACATTCCCGGCTTGAAAGAGGGCAGCTCGGCGCGGCGAGGCCGGAGCCCTGACCCATGTGGTGTCAAGCTCGCGGTGGTCCTCCCGCCGCGCGCTGCCGTGCCGTGCCGTTGGTCCCCCCCGCGCGCCTGGTGATCCGGTCGCCACCAGGCTGCCGCGGAGCCCCCACGCCTCATCAATTCCCTCTCCTCCCTCGCCGCAGGGCCGTCGTCCTTCCGGATCGCGAATAATCATGGAGGGCGCCGCGCCCAGCTCCGGCCGAGGATCTGAGACGAGAGGGCGCTCCGGTACGGCGGCCCGGTTCAATGACCCCCGGGCGGCCGGCAGCACGGAGCACGGCTCGCCCGCCCGCCCGGCCGAATTCACCGTGCCACGTACCCACGCACAGACAGTGGTTGTTGGTGAGATCTGCACAAGCACAGGGCAAACAAGGGGAGGGAGGATCCCAAATTTGTGCCGGGAAACTTTTAACAGTCGAGCTGCAGTTCGTGGTGGCACTGTTGTTTCTGCTGCCGCGACGTAACCCGCGCTTGTTCCCTTGCAGCCGCAGCCTTGCGCGGGCAGGTAGAGCAGTTTCGCTAGCTCCGGATCCTAGAGGGCCTACAGGTACAAGGGCGCCGCGCCGCGCGGACATGTTGGGAAATGGTGGCAGCCACTGGGGCCGTGGCACTGGCACAGCGGTGATCTGGAGTTGTTGAGATGGTTGGTAACGCGCGGCGCTCGGGAAGGACGACCGGATCTCGCAGGCGCCAGGCCGGGCATACCCCCTTGTCGTCCAATTTTTCTGATCTCTGTCTCTCTGAAGTTTTTTTTCCTTGTTCAATGCTTCACTTCTTTTTTTTTTCTGGAGGATGGGCAACGCATTCGTCATTCGTGAAGCAAGCAATCGTGTTCCAACTTGTTTGGACTTTGGATAGGAAGGTTTCGATTGATAGGGAAAATAAACCGGTTCTTTTGCAAATTCAGAGGGGTTCAGTCTAACCGACACCAGGCTTTCACATCAGGAATCCGATGAACAGTGGCACGTACATGACTATTGATTTCAGAGAAACATCAAGATAAGTGTGATCTACTACTTCTTTACAATGGAAGAACTGGGCCTCTGTATTGCGAAATGCATACAAGTGAGCTTATGATTCAGATCCCAAATTATCCCGAATTCATCACCTAATTTACTAAGCACAGTCCCCTCAAAAAACGGGGAGACAAAGCTGAACAAGGCTATTGTAACTTATGATTCAGATCCAACATAGAAGTGCAAAGTGATGTGAATTTAACATCATCTCAAGGCTCAACTCAACAGAGTCATACTACCCAATATCAGGTAAGATATCAGAGCCGATTTACAGGCTGAATGACTAGATTTTTTTTTAGATCGACTGAATAATTAGATTGACTTAAAAGCACAGCTTGGGAAGAATAATTATGTGACAGCATGAACATTTGTTCTTACTTCTACGATATGCTTTCTTCAAAAACTTCTACGATATGAAATACAAACTGCTGAATATATAAGCAAACTGGTGAAAGTATCATAGAGGCAGCAGTAAGCTACCGTGTGTGTTCGATCTTTCAGACAAAAGCGACCATCTACAATGACACATGACAACCTCGTGGGCAAAATGGGCGTCTTACAGTAGGTCAGAAATCTCACTGCACATGTGAAAAAAGGCATAACACTTCAGATAAAACATCGCTCCCTTCAGCACCATCCCAAACGGTCCATTACATTCATGATTCACGTGTAGGGCAAGGCACCTTATTTGTTCCGACCAACCTGTTCCAGTGATCTTGGAGCTGCAGGAAGATTGAATATAATTCAGTACAGAGCAACAAGTTGTAATGAAGTTGATGCATTTGTTAACTGCAGATTGCAGTAAATGAATGGGCAAGCAATGAAGTCATATATTAACTGAGAATATTATGGTCCAAGGTACAATTATTTTCTTTTCTGAAAATCTTAAAAGATACTTGGTTCCAGCATACACTGAACTGGTCTTGATCATTAGAAGTTTTCGGCAATACAAGGACTATGTTGAACTTCAATAACAGTACACTTTAGTAAAGAAGACACCTGCAATAGCAGTACAATGTAGTTCACATTGAACAGAGATGTAGAATTGAAACATTCGAATGAGCTACGTATTAAATCAAGCATCTTAGCTATGTCGCCTCATTAAGTATTTTATATGATTTTCCTTATCACAAGGTTAATAGTTTCAGTTTCAGCACAACCATATTTTTTCTAGAGACCAACATCAATGTCAGATTGTAAGTTGGGTCATTGCATGCTCTGACGAACACTCCATGCACATGGGCCTTATAACATTATTGTTACTGTATTGCAGCCATTTTTGTGTTTGCAGGACGAGAACAATATTCAAATGCATACTTTATTTGATTCTAAATTACTGCAATGACAGGCAAATGTGACCGGCAGCTAACATAGTATGCAAACCCAATACAAACAAAACTGCAGCAGAGAAAATTATTAAATTATGCTAAAAGTTTAATGCTGAACAAATTATTAATCATTCAAAAGATGCACAAATGCTAGTATGCGCACGTACCCATGCCAGCAGCATCAGAACCTCTCATGATTCTAAGTTTCCGACAAGTTGTGGTGAACAAGCTGCAAAAGGACCAAAGATAGATAAATATATATACCAGTCACGAGAAATAACTAGTTAAGCAATAAAAAGGAAAGAAAGACGCAAACAATTCGTGTCAGGATCATAGACAACACAGTTGATGAAAAAGATAAAGAAATGTACAAGGGGGTATGCAAGTGTTTCAACCAATTGCTACTAGTCTAGAATCCTGACCAAAATTATATGGACTTCAATGTTTCAAGATCTAAGTCCCAATTCCTAACTACAGTTGCATGATCACAAAAGGATTTCTATCATTTGGATAATAAAATTGGATGAATATCTCAAACTGCAGTAAGTTAGGAGCTCACTCCCAGGGCAGATCACCAACAAGCATCCAGTCAGCATCTTTGTCTTCATAAGTAAGGGCATATTCTTGGTCCAGAAGGGCATCAGCCCTAGAACCATCAGTAAGCCTGTCCCTTGATGGCTTGCCTGAACTGCTTTTACCTGCCATATCACAAGTTTAAGCATATACATTATTTGAGAAGCATCGATGTTTACATAACAACATAAGGCTTTGGTCCTAAGTAGTGCTACAAATGATTCATGAAGACAATATATGCTACCATTATGCACAATGATAAATACTGTTTAAAGTTTGTAGAGTGACAGATCCAGAGAATGCTGAAACACAGGTTTACATACAATGTATCTCTTTGCTCCCACTTATTAATGGCCTTTGCTGCCGTTTTCCATTTGTTTTTCTTTTGAAGAGGGCATTCTAGATAATCCTGGTAAATACTTATTTTTTTAATGTACATGCTGATCATTGACTAGTCAAAATAGAACATGTGCAGATTTTCAGCTAGTACATACAACTAGTCACTCTTTGATTGCTATATATATACAACATATTTTTATAACCTAGTTAGCAGATTAAGTTTCTCCCTCTCTTTTTTCTTTTGAAAGGACATTCTACTAGCTGCTTAAAAAATTAACTGTTGAGTCAGCTAGTCAAAATAGTGTACCATCCCTCAGCAACTACTGCCCATTGACCCCTCGAGACTGGCCTTGTTTAGATCCATAAACGCAAAATGCAAAATTTTTGTAAATCGCTTGCATGGTGTACTAAATGTAGTCGAAAAATAAATCGCATCACACAAATGGATTGTAAATCGCGAGACGAATCTAATGAGCCTAATTAGGACGTGATTAGACACTAAATTGCTACATTGATACTATAGTAAATATGCTCTAATGATGAATTAATTAGGCTCATTAGATTCATCTCGTAGTTTACAGACGAGATCTGTAATTAGTTTTGTGATTAGTCTACATTTAATACTTCAAATATTGAAAATTCTCTTGCAAAAACGCAAAATGCAAACTCATCTAAACAAGCCCTTTCAGTAGAAAACATAACTCCTAATTGTACATGTACACGGACTGGTGACACACTAGCTCATTAGGTCAGAATAACAGGCGTCCATAACCACATGGTGAAAAAGTAAATTGAGAGTTGTGGCAGAAGAACTAACAGAAAACAGAAGCACTTACCAGTGATGAAGCAACTGAACATTTTCTCGAGACCAAGCGAGAGATCCTCATAGCTTGAGTAGGTCTTGAGGTCCACCTTTCTTAGGTATGGGGCTCCATCCATGCTGATTTTAACATAACAGCATCCTGCCTCACTCCTACTTTCATCTTCCGCCTTTGTCTTTGTGGCACTCGCAGTTAGTGTATTCTTTCGGTAACTCTGTCTCCGAACAGGTGGCCAACCAACAACCTGCGCCCTAGAACATAAACTCCCAACGATAAGTCCAAGCCACACCAAACGGTTCCAAGTTATAACTGACTACAATTTCTCCTTGTAAAAAACTCCGAAATTATAGTATTTTGGTTTATATCAGACGGCGGTATTGATGCTGGTCTTGATGGTGTGCATGTAAATCTGCGTTCAAGTGTAAGACGTCCTGTTCTATGTTTTCTAGTATAAAAGCAGGTGAACATTTCGCTCAAAAAAAGCAGGAAATTAGCTCCTCATCTCTGCGCTTAGGCTTTTGATACTTGCCAGCCGCAGTCAAGCATCAGTGCATCACCATTCACCAATACTATTATTGCAACCCAACGAACTACTATCGCATAATCGCATACGACCTACAAATCCTCCCACAGCAGAGGCGAAACTTGGGCTATATGACGAGCTAAGCAAAGAACAGTCTGAAATCGAATCATCCTAACTCTAAAGTCGAAACCAATTAACTGCCGCACCCACTTACTTGGCAGCCCGCGGAGCTCCGGCAGCGGTTGCAGCCACCCCCTTGTTCTCCTCCCCGCTCACGGCCCCAGCAGCGTCACCGGCATCCGCATCCCGCTTCGCGGGCCGGTCGAGGGAGTCGGCGAACCCGCGCTTGGCGCCGCCCCTGGGAGGCGCGGGTCCCAGCGTGAGCGCGGCGTCGACGTGCTCCGCCCCCGCGCCGCGGCCGGGGGACTCCGAGCCCGGCAGCCCGAGCCGCAGCGCGAGGTGCGGCCCCGGAGCCCCCTCGCCGATGCCGGAGCAGGACGAGGAGAAGGCGGAGGACGCGGCGGCGCCCAGGCCGATGTAGTCGCGCGCCTCGAGCGGCGGCGGCATCGGACGGAGTCGGGGCGGCGAGAGAGGTCGAGCTGAGGAAGACGGGCGAGGGAGAGGCGCAGGCGCAGCGCGGCAGCTGGGCGGGAAGCGAAGCGGGGCCTCTTTTTGTGAGACTTTTACCCGTATGCGCTTATGTAAATTTCACTTGACCCCTATACCCCTAAAATGTTTGGTGTTACCTTTATATCCTATCACTAAATTCTTTTTACCTCTGTAGCCTTTTGGATGGAATGGCATGTAATGGAGACTAACGGACTTGCAAAAAGATCATTTTACCCTTAGCTTAGATGAGAGAGCTGCTGTACAGGGAGGGAAGAGGCGCATGGGTCTGTGAGGTGCAGTCTATTCGCAGGGTTGTTTGGCATGCCCAGTACTTAGGGTCTCACGTGAGGGAGTCAAACTAGGTTGTTTTGATTTTATTTATTTAATTTCAGAGGTAATGAAAAATAAGGAAAATAATGGAATTAAATTAAAAATAAAAAACACATAACAGCAATCATGAGGAGTCCGTGAGGAAGATGAGCCTCTCATATTGTGCTATTTTTTTAAGAGTTTCAAATATAACAACAATAAGGCCATACCAAATACTTTTCATTTCACCAACATGTCACTAACAAAAGTACTAGGTATGCAAGCCAGAAGTGTCTTAAAGTACATGACCATGACATGAGACATCATAACAAAAGAAATAGTTCCTCCAGACCATAAGTACTGCACATGCCAAAAGAAACTCATAAAAGTACTCTCAAAATAACACTGAGGAATCACACTTTATTCAAGCTGAAGTTGCTTCTTGCTTCTGGTATTTGAAGCTGGGCTGGATGGGCTGGGTACTACAACTGGAGCCCTCCTTGGTGTAAGCTTTTTCTTGATGGCACATTTCTTCCTTGGTGTAGCGCTGTCTGTTCTATGACTTCAGGGCACCCAATGTCACGAAAAAGAGGTGCAGGGTACACCACTTGGACAGGAAGAGGGTCATTGGATCCAGTTCTAGATCTTGTATACAAAGTAAGAAACATGTATCGGTGAGGTGATTGTAAAGGACAAAATAGTGAAAAGCAAGAACAGATTAAGCCCACACCTGGTAGACCTGGTATCGGCAGTACTTGTTGAAGTAGTGGTTGCTGGGCCCTTCTTTTTTGTGACACCTGTTTTTGTAGATGATTTTCTCTTCCTTGTCTTGTGGGTAGCATTGGCCACTGCCTCATTGTGTGGGAAGACCATCCCTGAAGCGGAAGGAGGCGGCGGCCACGGCGTTGGGGCGCAGCGAGAGGCTGGAGGGGGCAGCAGGATGGTGCGCGCGGCCGCGCTCGGTGCTCCGAATCCTCCCGTGCCGGCAGTGGCCGTTTATGTCGTGTCACACGGCTGCGGTTCCCGGTCCGGCTTCCAAACTCCCTGTGCCCGCGTCGCGCTCGTGTACTTCCCGTGCCGGCGGCCCCCGAAGCCAGAGGAACCGCTGGGGGGAAGGTCACGGTCTCAAGGAAGGTGCGCACGGCACGGCACTACGGCAGGTTGTGCCCGTGTTAGGCGAGCTTGACCCCGGTTTGATGGCGGTTTCTTGGTGGTTGATGCCTCCTCCATGCGGGCTCCAACTTCTCGCTTTCACATCGCGGGAAGCTCCGTCCGTTCCAGCAGCCTTCGGCGTTGTGAAACGAACATGGCACCATTTATGCCATTTCGAGTGATTTTGGTGATCAAATGACAACACAACACTTGGACTAATATGATTGTTAAGATGACCATTCTCAGGTTTTTTAGGTTCAAGTGATGACAAAGAGAAAGGAAATATTTCGGTCTGAAGCACCGGAAGAACCGACGCATGAAGCATCGGTGCATCCGATGGTTGTCGGAAGAACCGACGCCATGGCAGAGCCAAGTCAGCTTATGGGCACCGGATGAACCGACGGGTCAAAAAGGGGCATCGGTGCATTGGGCGCCCTATGTTCCAGAGACGATGTCAAGAGCCCAGGAGAAGATTCTTCAGCACCGGTTGAACCGGTGATGCATCGGTGCATACCATCGGTGTAATGACGTCAACAGAAGAGGAGGATGCTGTGAGTGACCGGATGAACCGACGCTACCCCAGCCAGAGGCATCGGTTCAATCGGTGGTCACTGTGTCAGCTGTCAGGAGTTCAACGGCTACTTCGGGTATTAGAGTGACCGGATGAACCGACGCTACCCCAGAAAGAGGCATCGGTTCAACCGGTGATACGCAGAGTTTCCGCTGACCGTTGGAGCAACGGCTACAAGACTTTGTGGCTTATATATATGCCTCACCCCGGCCATTTGAAGATTGCTGTAGTTGTTGGACATCCCACACATACCCAAGAACATCTCCAAGCCATACAAAAGCATCAAGATCATATTCTTAGCCCTTAGCACACTTTGAGAGTGTTGTGTAAAGGATTAGCTCTTAGTGAGAGAGATTGCAAGCCTTGAGCCTTTGTGCTGTTTCGCTAGTGAACCAAAACAAGAGCTTGGTGCGCCGGCACCTTGGAGCGTGAAGCTCGCCGGCAACGTCATCGACCCTCCGACTTGGTGTGGAGCGGTGACGACATCTTTGTGCGGGGGACGTGGAGACCCCCATCCTTTGTGGAGAAGCTCCTTAGTGGAATCCGGGGCCAAGGTGACCGTGATTGTGTTCACGGAAGAGATTTGGTGGCCGAGTAGCAATACTCTTAGTGAGTACTATAACAACGTGAATGTAGGTATGCCTTTGTGGCTAACCGAACCACGGGATAAACACCCGCGTCAAGAGTTTGCTATCTCCTATCCCGCTCTTTTAGCTTCCGCATTTCATACTAGCAATTTGCGTGTCTTTACTTTCATAGAATAGTTTATTGGTAGGAAAGGCTATAGGTTGCTAAACTCTTTTGGGATATGGTTCTCATACTAGAACAACTTAGTTGCACATCTAGATAGCATGTTTTAGTTTAATTTTTGTGCAAACTAGTTGGAACAATAGATCTAAGTTTTTATTAGTCTCTAATTCACCTCATCCCCTTTTAGGCTAGAGCACCCGATCACTTTCACGTTGCTTCAACCGAGTTCTACCCGTGCAATCATCGTCGGGACTGGAACTCAAAGAACTGGACTTTGAGTATCCTAAAGAAAGAAAAAGAACAACTGAACTTTTGAGGCAAGCCGGGCCATCATGGCATCATTGGTAGGTGCGGGCGACCGGGCGTGCGGCCAATAGTCGCTGCGAGGTGAAAAAGTTTGGATTTGAGTACTTTAGTATGTTTCGTTGTTATTTGATAATTAATATCTAATTATAAATTAATTAATATTATTAAATTTATCTCGTATGAATCAGTTAAATTGTATAATTAATTATTTTTTCCAACTACATTTAATGCTCTATGCATGTATTTGAATGCTTGATTTGATAATTACCGTGCAAACAAAATTGAGAACTAAACGCTGCATAAACCAGCGGCGAAGGCCATCACCAATAGGGATGAAAGTGGTAATCTGAACAGTTAGAACAAATTTAATATTTTAAAATAGATATGTATAAAATTGGATGGTGATCATTTCTTATATTATCAAGCACATTATTACAAATAAGAATAAAATTTTGCATAAATTATTTTATGCATTATTTGCTCCCTATAACAAAAAAAAGTGAAAAAAATACCGAATTTGTTTCCGAATCCATACCGAATTTTATATCTATCATTTGAGAAAATATAGGATGAATTTGAGGTTTACCTTTTATGAATCTTTACAAGCTCAATGCTCAAAACAAGAATACAAATTTGTATACAAAATTCTATATCTTATTTATTCGCAATCAAAGAAAAACAATTAAAAAACTGATTACCGAATAATTACCGTTTCCGACCGTTTTCAACCCTAATCACCAAGGGGACGCGAGCGAGCCACACTCCTACCGACTAGCATGGTGAGATTCAGAGCAGGGACGTACTCATCGCCATCGGTGTGGATCGGAATTGATGGTGCTGCCGCTACCGCCGCGCGCTGGCGCCATTGGCGAGACAACACCTGCGCGGGCATGCCTGCACCGGCACCAGCGGCGCCAGCGGCTGCCAACTGCCTACCTGCACTGCACCTGTTTAGTTCTCACTCCGTCAACCTTCTAAAAAAACATCACATCGAATATTTTGACACATGCATAAAGTGCTAAATGAAATTTATTTACAAAACTTTTTACATGAATAGATTGTAAATCACGAGACGAATCTAATGAGCCTACTTAATCCATGATTCGTAACAGTGATGCTACAGTAATCATCCGCTAATTATTGATTAATTATGGATTAATTAACAACATTAGATTCGTCTCGCGATTTACAACCCATCTGTGCAAAAGGTTTTATAAATAGACTTCATTTAGTACTTCAAATTAGTAAGATTCCATCGCAAAAAATTTTGGCGTTCAAACTAAACACGGCCTAAATATAGTTGAAAAAATAACTAATTATACAGTGTAACTGATTAGCACGAGCTGAACCTTTTAAATATAATTAGTTCATAATTGAACATTATTTATCAAGTAACAACGAAATGTGCTACAATAACAAAACTGAAACTTTTTCACCAACTAAACACACCCTAGTTACCACTACGCTGCTTTTTGCTCCCTCCCGCTCAGGGTTTACAAATCCGACCGGTCCGGTCAAACCGCCGCCCTCCGTTAGCGGTTTACCGGACCGGTTTAACTGGAAACCGATTGAATTCAAATCCAAATTCAAAATCGCATGTGCAATCGGTTCCGACCGGTATACCGGCCGGTATGACCGGTTTGAGAATTTTACATTTTTTTAAATTTGAATTTTGAATTAGGGTCGGTACACCAGTTTACCGGTCGGTATGACCGGTTTGGAATTTTTTTTTGAATTCAAATTAGAATTTTGAATTGGGGCCAATTTGATACCGACTCAAACCGTAACCGGCCCGGAGCGGTTTGACCGGTTTGGTTAACCTTGCTCCCGCTTCCATGCATCATCACCGCCGCTCGCCTCGCCGGCCGGCCGGCCATCATACCGGAGGCGGTGCATCATCACTTGCTTGCGTGCCTGCTCGCTCCTGGTGGCAGCCGGTAGATAGCATTCATTCGCCGGTCACCGCAGAAGGAGCGACAAGAAATAGTCCGCCGGGGCAGTGGAGCTGCAGTGTGTGCCGCCCACGCCCAGGCCAGGCGCCCAGAGCCTTTAGCAGTCTAGAGGATCGCACTTCGCAGTCGAGTCCGATTTCTTTGAGAAGATTTGCAGAGATCCAAGCATCTGTCCAAACATGGTCTACCGCAGGCGCTGTTTAGATTCCAATTTTTTATACTAAAAAATATCAAATCGAATATTTGGACATATGCATAGAGTACTAAATAAAGTATATTTATAAAAAAAAATTGTATAGATGGGCTGTAAATCGTGAGAGGAATCTAATGAACCTATTTAATTCATAATTTGCAATAATTACACTACAGTAATCATCCGCTAATTATAGATTAATCATGAATTAATTAGACTCATTAGATTCGTCTCGCGATTTATAATCCATCTCTGCAAAAAATTTTGTTAATAAATTTTATTTAGTATTTCGAAATAGTAAGGTTCCGGTTAAAAAAAATTGGCCAAAAAAAAGACGGATAAGACGAAATGTGCTACGTGATTTTCGATTGTTTGGCCAATATATGGAACGCTACATTTGATCGTCTATGTGTCGTCGTTAGGTTGACTCAGTAGGATAAATAAAAACCCATCACTGCATCAGAGTGAACTAATCTGGACTTGGAAGCACCGGTCCCCTCCTCCATTCCCAGCTTTATCATTCATAAACCTTGCTGCTTTCGAAAATGCCCTTTTGCAGCCGCGGACACGACACGACACGATAAGAGGAGCTCCCCCAACCCTTCCATGTTTCTTTTCCAAGGCCGCCTCGCGTCCTGGTGCATCTGTTCATGCACCAGCCAGCAGTGTCTGAACTACGTGGTCGCAGTGACAGCCGGCCATGCCTGCTCCGCTCCGCCGTCCGATTCAAAATTCAAATTTTCAAAAATGTCACATCAAATGCATGGAAAATTAAATATAAACAAAATAAAAAAACTAATTACACAATTTGTTTGTAAATTGCGAGACAAATCTAATAAACCTAAGGGTGCCAATTGGTATCCATTAGGTGCCCCTCCAACCCTCTCTATGTCACAGAACCGTCTAAATTAAATCGGCTTAAGTGCGCTAACTATCATTTTAAATAATAATTAAGTTACAGCGCACTTAAAACGGTGTAATTCGGCAGCATGTTGAGTTAAGGATCGAAAACACTGGAAGTCTCACCCGAAGGCGAGCGCAGATGATTACAAGCAAACAGAAGTTTCTCAAATTTAAATTATAAAACAGAGCTTAACAAAATGAGTCTATGGGCCTGTTTGGGACCGTGGTATGTAGAAGCGGGTTGCAAATAAGCGAAACACGGCACACTCCTCGCTTCTCGCGTTTTGGCCACTCGTAGTTCATTTGCTCGCTTATCACGTTGAGCGCGGCTGCCGAACGCGTGTCCGCCGCAGAGCGTTTGGCGGGATTTTTCTGATTGTTTCGCTGAAACGCGTCGCAGACGCAGTGCCAAACAGGCCCTATGTAAAATATCAGAGTTCAAAATACAACGAAATTTAAATAGAAGTTTAATTTAAATAAACCATGATACTATGAAGACGTCGGGATGTCACATCGAGCCCACCGGTATGAATCCTGGTTAGCTCCAACCAGCAACAAATACATGAAAACAGGGTAATAATAAACCCTGAGTATACTAATACTCAGCAAGACTTACCCGACTATTGGTATATACTTAGCCGACTCCTAGTATGCAATGCTTTTGGTTAGTGGGTTTATTTTGCCAAAAAACGACTAAAAGTGGATCCTTACTATCATTATTTTAGCTCAAGTTTGGAGTTAAATAACTATTCTTCTAAAGTTTGCATTCTTACATCAGACTGTGAAAAAACAATTGATTAGACAACATCACACTTAACCATCTCAAATCTTTTCAATCATTTACTACGATGCGACTCGAAGATCAAGGTGCTCATATCCGAGAGCGACTAACGGCGAATCGATCCGATTTAACCTTACAAGGTGGACCTAACCAACACGGCACGTAATAGCCCCGTCGAACTATACGAACCAACCATTCCCCTCCCCGCCATGAACTACAGGACTGCCCCACCATTATATGGTCAGTCGAGCCCCACAAAGACCACCAAAAGTAAATACATACATCCCCGTTTCTCTGTGACCACTCGACTACCATAGGAGGTGAGTTGAAGTCCTGTACTTTCGAAAAGAGGCAGTACTAGGCTTACCGGTTTCGACTACCTCTTACTCCTGGCATGTAGTTAGTACAATTCAAACATGATCAGCAGGGCCAACAACGGTCCGGTCCTTAATCGACACAGACGGGGCTAAACAGTTCCCTTCCGGTCTCCAATTTCCTTTCTTTCTTCTACCTTCCAATATTCCATATACCCGAATTATAAAAATATCCTGTATCTCGCGAGTAACAGGAAATTACTCGACTTCTACCGAATCTTATTTAGCATAGCAATGCTAACAGGCTACACATACTAGTATATCTACCAATGGAACCTAAAGATCATGCAACTAGGGTTTCATTCAACGCCTAGAACCTTAATGCATAATCAAATAAATAGATAACATTGCATAAGTTAAAATATTAGGTTATGCTCCGGGCTTGCCTGGGATAACACTAAACCAGTGTTAGTAAAATGACACCCGCTTGGCGAGTATCTACGGTCTAAGCATGTACTCCGGGTCCTTTCTATCTTCGGAATACGTCCACCAATATCGTCTTCGGGTTTGGCTCCAATATCATGTCTTTCACGTAGTGCATCTATCGTACCTAATTGAGATGCAACAATGCATATGTATGAATGCATGGAAGTGCAATCTGCAAAGCATTCATAAAAGAACAATACATTAACATAAGCACTTGGAGCTATTTAACTTAATCATCACTCAAGCATATCATAGGAGATGACAAGCACATCCAGCATGACATACAAATTAACTTAAGTCAAACTATTGCAAGCATTCACCACTCAAGAGTTAGCCAAACCTGTCTAGTCAAACAAGAGTAAGCTAAAGTAATCAAACCACATATGCAGTTACTAGACAGCAGCATGACAAACACTTGTTTTAGTCATAAACAGATATCCAAAAATCCATCAAAGGTGATCCTAGATTTTTTTTGAAAAGCCTATGAAGTTACCTACAACTTTCTTATTATCATCAAAGCATAATTCAAATCTTAAAAGAGCCAAATAATGCCATCTTTCAAGTCGGTTTAGAATAGGAGCAAAGCAACACAGAGTTTTTGTTATTTCCATAGCTCGTAAATGACCAAGCCTAAAATCCTGAAATTTTTACCAGTCATCAACCATCACATGAGTAACATGGCATAAAAATCTCACATTTATTTGGGCACTAAAACTGCAGTTATGAAAAGACAAGTAAAATTAGCATTAAAACCTAACCTACATATTTCTATTTTTACAGCAAAAATTATCTACTAACACATATCATATTACGACTCTACTGCATAGATCTACTTACAAGGATTTCAAAAAGTCCTCATTTGCTATTTTATGATTTTCTACAATTTACTATGAATTTTCAAAGTTCCAGCCAAATTTTCGAAAAGATCCTGCGCTGCACTATTCATATGAGTCTATGACAATGTCAAAACCACCTGAACTTGTTTCTATTGTTGTGTGGGGTCCCTGGTCGCGATGTGGAACAGAGGAGCACTGGAAACGGTGATTCCGGCGATGGGGGTGCTTCCAGGCGGCGAAGAAGGGGCGGAGGAGCACGAGGAACTTGAGATCTACCTCTGGGTACGCTCGGTTGGAGCTGGGGTGGCCGGAGGAGGGGTCAGCAACGAGAGCAGTAGGCCGCGGTGGGTTTGGCGGCGCTCCGGCGGCGGTCCGGCGGAGCTGGGCGAGCGGAACCGGGTCGGAGACCTTCAGTGGCCCGAGAGGGACCCGTTCCGGGGCTCGGCTCGAGCGGAGGTGGTCCGGAGGAGGGGGCGCGGCGGTGAGCTTCCGGCGGCGGCCATGGCGGGCTCTGATTCGACCGAGAAAGGGCTCGAACAGGCTCAGGGAGGGCGGCGAAGCTGCGGGGCAAAACTAGGAGGTTTGGGGCGAGCCGAATCGAGGCGGGACAGCGAGAGATGGCCGGAGCGGCAAGCGGCGGCGCTCGGCTCTGCTCTGCTTGATGCGCTCGAGCGCGACGAGGGAGAAAGGGAGGAGAAAGGGGAACGGGCAGTCGAGGATAAGAACGGGCGCATACACGATGGGCAAGGATCGCCAGCGCGCGACGCGTGGAGGTCAGCGGCGCAGCGAACAAGGGCGGACCCGTCCGACCTGTAGCTCCGGCTGGTCGAAGCCCACCAAGCAGCAAAAATCAACAGATTCGATTTTTGAAGCACCTAGAACTCAAAATTTCCAACTAAAACTTGAGATTTGGCTAAAATAACGGTTGTAGAGGAAGAGTAAATCTACAACATTGATATTGGACAAAACTCGATTTGAGGCTTGGATTAGGGAGAAAAATTTGATCATAACTAAGGTAGAATACACTATGCAGACTTAATTAACACTAAAGACAGGCTTAAATTATGATTAGCAACCAAAACACGAAATTAACACCCGGGGTGTTACACCCTAGTTCAAAATTTTGTACTAAATCTCCAAAAACATATCTCAATTTGGAAAATTAGTACAAAATTTTAAACTAAAGAGTATTGGAGGTGCACCTAAGGGTCACCCATTTGCACCCCTAAGTAAATCTAATTAGATCGTGATTAGACGCTAAACTACTACAGCAACACATACTGTAATGACAGATAAATTAGATTTAATAAATTTGTCTCATAGTTTACAAACTAATTATATAATTTGTTTTAATTAGTTTATATTTAATACTTTAAATGTGTGCCAGAACATGTGATGCACCAAAATTTTACGCCATCTAAGCAAAGCTGTTGCTGTCTGCCTCGACACTCTCCACTTTCCAGTTTCCCTACCCGGTCCTGTGCCGTGCCGCGGCCGTGGGAGACTCTAAGAACTGTTTAACTGTTTGGGCTGCACGTGGGCCATAATTTGCAAGGATCATCAGTTGCATAATCTCTCTCTCTGGAGTCGGAAGGAGGGAGGCTACAGGCTAACAGGCCCAACAATAGTACATAACACTACTCGTACCTCGCTCGGCCGCTCGCCAATCGCCATGCCCCATGGGGCCATGATGCGTCGCCATCGGCATCACCATGTGCAGACGCGAGGCGTGGTTAGTTCACCAACCCTCCAGGGAGGAGAACCATCATGCTCAGGATGAGGATGCTAGCATGGAGCGCTGGGTACCAAAGAGACCCTATCAGATTATCACACATTTTTCGAGGCCACAGAGCCATTTATCCGTACATCAAGAGCTTATTTTGCCGCAGCACCAGCTGCTCGACACGGCGTTAGTTGGCTCTTGCCACACCGCCTCCATCTAGCCCTGCTAATGGGTTGGAACCCGCACCATACCCAACCCCACCCAAAATTAACATATTTAGATACCTAATCCTACCCAACCCAATTAGTTAATTTCTCAACTCTAACCAACCCGCCCCATTATAAGCGGGTAACCCATAAAAACCCATGGGTTCTAATATGCAGAGGAATTTAGTGGTTCTACACTTAATGTGGGGACCACATATATGTCTAGCCACACTACTTTGCACAGAGTATCTGTCAGTCATATTGACTCATCTCTAAAAATTTCAGTCAATTTCGATAAAATTTTATAGTGTGAACGCGAGGTTTTAATTCCAGGGTCCGGCTCTTGATGTGGAGCCCACGTATAGTTCTAGCCACGCTATTTTGCACAGATTAGCTGCCAGTCGTACTGAGTATCTCCAACAAATTTCAGTCAATTTCGATAAAATTTTATAGTGTGAACGCGAGATTTTAATTCTAGGGTCCGGCTCTTGATGTAGAGCCCGCGTGTAGTTCTAGCCACGCTGCTTTGCACAGAGTAGCTGCCAGTCGTACTGAGTCATCTCCAACAAATTTCAGTCAATTTCGATAAAATTTTATAGTGTGAACGCGAGGTTTTAATTCCAGGGTCCGGCTCTTGATGTGGAGCCCACGTGTAGTTCTAGCCACGCTGCTTTGCACAGAGTAGCTGCCAGTCGTACTGAGTCATCTCCAACAAATTTCAGTCAATTTCGATAAAATTTTATAGTGTGAACGCGAGGTTTTAATTCCAGGGTCCGGCTCTTCATGTGGGGCCCACAGGTAGTTCTAGCCACACTGCTTTACACAAAATAGCTGCCAGTCGTACTGAGTCATCTCCAACAAAATTCAGTCAATTTCGATAAAATTTTCTGATATAAACACGTGGTTTTAATTTCAGAGTCCAGCTCTCACGTGGGACCCACATTTATATATAGTTATACTATTTTGTAAAAAGTATCCATTTCAACCCACCCTAACCCGCCCCAACCCGCATTTATATAGAACCCGCCCCGACCCACCCCATTAACTAATGCAACTCATTTTAAATCATCCAAACACACTCTATTTCAAAACCCACCCCATAAAACCCATTTCAACCCAACCCATTAGCAAGCCTACCTCCATCCCAGGCGCCAAAAGGGTCCGCGTCAGCAGCCGAGCGAGGTACGAGTAGTGTTATGTACTAGGGGTGTGTTAGTTGATGAAAAAATTTGAATTATGGTACTATAGCACATTTCGTTGTTATTTGACAGATAATGTCTAATTATAGATTAATTAGGTTTAAAAGATTCAGCTCGTGCTAATCAGTTAAATTGTGTAATTAGTTATTTTTTCAACTATATTTAATGTTCCATGCATGTGTCCGGAGATTCGATATGATGGGTAGTGTGCAAATTTTTTTGAGAACTAAACAAGGCCTAGCTGTTGTGCCTCAATAGTCACTTCATCAGAAAGAGAGAGAGATGTGCTGGGGAAACACGAGATTAAACCGCGTTAAGTTGTCATCTTGTCAACACAAGGGGTAAAAAGGGACAAACAGGCATGGCAAGATGGCCTACTTATCTAATCCAATTCTTTCTTTAAAAACAACCTAGTGGGTGAAGGTCACACCCATCAGCTAATTTAGTGGGATTAGTTATCGCTTTGCGCTTTCACTAGGCGTATACTAAAGCCAACGACGGCAACATCTTCGGTGCGCGTGGTGGGCCTGTGGAGGGTTGGATGCCGATTAATTATGGCCGCGTCTATAAACACCCAGTGGTTGCTCCAACAACCGGGATGGTGTGGTATCGTCGTTAGGCGAAAAGCAGGGGCGTATTACTCGTCACATTTCAAATGATCACCAAGAACAGCACTCCATCAACATATGCGCTGCCACGCACAGTGTCAGTGTCACATGTCCTTAGATTCTTCGCGACGCCAATAATGCTGCTAATCCAGACGTTTTTTTCTTAAGAAAATGAGGCGACGAGAGGGTATCGGTCACCAAATGAAGCAGCGTTTATAAATAAATTAAAATTCCCCTGTTGACTTTGATGCCACTGGCAGTGGCCATTGGCTGGGAATAGTGGGCGAAAACAAAAAACGGTTAGCTGCGTCGCCTGACGAGAAAAAGAAAGAGCGCCGGCTGCTTCACGGAGGCGCGCGCATTGCAAACACGAGCTCGCGGGACATGCATGTCGGTCGGTCAAGTATTCAGCTGCTACTCCCACCGGTCGCTCCACGTGCTCGCCGGCGCTAGGGGCGCGGTACCGAGCCTACGCCGTTGGAACGGACGGCCACGCTATAGGAAGCCGCCGGTGAGGCGGGACCACTGGTCATCGAGCACCTACTGTCTGAAATCTGAAGAGGTGGTTGCCGTTGGATCATCCGCTTGGTGGTTCGGATGGGCGCCAGCTGGCCACCAGCAGGGCGGTGGCGCGTCCCGGTACCGCACGTCCGCACGTTTGCAAATATCACCCTGTTTATGATGAGATTTCCGGCTATTACCTTGTAACAGTATAGTATATTTTTAAATAAGGACTCATCATTTGGAAGGCCTTTTTGGGTTTATTCTCTTTGATTGCAATTAAAGGAACATCATATTGTAGCTTGTAGGGATATGAATTTTGCATTGTAGTTTTTTTGGGGCTCACCGCACGTGATTAAGTAGGGAGCACCACCCTGCTGCTTCTTGTAGGGAATAGCTAATCAAAGGCAATACGTATAGAATGATTTCAAGTTTATCCCCAATTGCGTTTCAAAAAAAAAAATGTTTCTCCCCAAGTGATTAGACCAAGTTTACAGAATATTCTTTTTGTTAAGATCAAGTCTACGCATTTCTCATGCTATGATCCGAGATAATAAAACCCATTCGTGTGTGGAAGCAAAAAAGAAAGGAAATGGTCTTATATTGTGAACATGTTGTAACACTAAGTCATCAGTGTAGAAAAATACGACCAAGATGGTTTGTTTTAGAAGATATCATTATAGCCTCGACAATGACATATATACTAAATAATTCTAATAGTGTGATATACATTGTTGTCATATGTAGCTATGTCCGGAAGACAACTTACCAAAAAGCACAACAGCGTAACAAGGAATGATAAGAGAACTTTAGATAGTTCTAACAAAAGCTAAATATAACATATTATCATCTACCATGCCACACTAGCTTTCAGAAAAGGAAACTTTTCTTTTTTTTTTACTTTTCCAAAATCAAGTTAAATATTAGGGACCAAATAATAAATTGATGGACCAAACCCTATCACTCCACTTACCGTATGTCAAAAAGCCTGCTCATAGTGTGCGTTTGATGGCCATATGGCAGCTACGTTGACATAGTACCAGTTTCTTCAGTACTCGAAGTACTACCCTTGATGATCGCATCCAGGCCATCTCTCTCGGCAGGACCAAGAAAGTCAAATCCAAAGTACTTACTCATCACATTGTACAATATCTACATCCCCACATCATCTTTCTGGAATTTGCACCTTCAAATTTAAGATGCTACACCTCCTGCATTTATTTACAACTGCCCCAAATGTCCAAGAAGGGCCACTGTTTCCTTCTTCAAGTCACACGACCGAGTCACTCAACCTTCTTCAAGTGCACAAAAAGGCCGTGCACCCAGCACACCAGCACAGCACGCGGGAAGTCACGAACCGCTGTCGCCATCCGTAAAACCGCAAGATTCCAGGGGCTCGATTGCAACCGGGGACGCCACGCCACGCAACGCAACTCAACTAACCTCCCCTCCGACGGCGACCGGGGCGGGCCGCCATTTGTTTTACTCGCTCCCCGCGCCCCCCTTTTCTCCAGCCATCCAGCCATCGCCTCACCAACTCCCGTGTCTCGGTCAGGGTTAACCTAACCGGTGGGAACCGGTCCGGTTTGACCGGTTACCGGTCAAACCGGTCCGGTCCGGTTCCGGTTCCGGCCGGTACCCAACCGGCCAAAATTCAAATTTTAAATTTGAATTTAAAAAATAAAAAATTTTCAAAAAATTCCTAAAAATACTTCAAGGTGTGATGAATCTAATGGTGTCAAATTTTCTCAAAAATTCATTCATTTAGTATAGTTTGTGAGAATTTAAAGTTAAATCAAAAAAGAAAAAGAAAAAAAATGGGCCGGCCCATGAAGGCCCACCGATCAAACCGGTCAAACCGGCCGGTAAACCGGTCAAACCGGTCGGTAAACCGGCAAAACCGGCCGGTAAACCGGTTGCACGTGAGCTTTTGAATTTCAAACCGGCCAAACCGACCGGTAAACCGGTAAAACCGGCCGGTAAACCGGTCAAACCGGCCGGTAAACCGGTCGGAACCGGTTGCACGGAAAAATTTGAATTTATTTGAATTTGGATTTGAATTCAACCGGTTTCCACCGGTAACCGGTCAAACCGGTCCGGTAAACCGGAACCGGAGTCCGGCGGTTACCGGAAACCGGTTGGGAAGTAAAACCCTGGTCTCGGTTAGCGTGGAGAGAGAAAGGGGGGAGAGAGAGGTCAAGCCACAAGCCGGAGCCGAGAACAGCTCAACAGCAGGGAGGCCGGGGAAAAGGAGAGGCGTGGGAGGGCTGCCCTCGAGGGAGCCAGAGCCAGCCACCCCCACCGCGGCTGCCGTACGCGGAGCAAAAGCCTGCATCTGGATCAGGCCGCTCCCTGCTCTCGCCGTCGCCACCCGGGCCGCCGCCGAGCGGAGATCCGCCCCGGGCCTGGGCGCAGGCTGGTCTCTGCCTTCCCTGGTAAGGAAGCCCTTGCTTGCTTGGACGGATTGTTGGCTTGCTTTGTCCTGCGGAATCCGATCCGTCCGGCTAGTTCCGGGTTCCCGTGCTGCGCGGCGCGGTGGAGAATGCTTGTAGCAGTTAATTTCCCAAAGTTTTGCTGGGTTCAGCTGATCCCCCCGTGCCCGTTAAGGTCCGCCGGTGGTGGTTAGAGAGAAATGTCGTCTTGTCTTTTCTTTTAAGGTGATCTTCTTAGCTCCTAGAGCGTTGGGTACCTCCTTAGCTTTGGATCTTGCTGCTCTTGCAACTCGGATTGCTGTGGCTGGAAGAACTTCTAATTTAACACGTTTTTATGATAAAGGGGTTTCTATTAAGCACGAGCATGTACTGTTTGATCTTTGAGCTGAGCTGAGGCAGTTCTCGCCACTGACTGTTTTTGCAGGTACAATTCGTTTGATCACCTCCTAAATTCTCCACTCCCGTTTTCACATGAGTAGAAGGGACAAAAGGTGCAGCAATTGTGACTAAAGGCTCGTGCTTTTGAGTAATTCAGGAGGGATACATGCGTAACAAAACCCTGATTCTGGAATGATGTCCAGTCGAAGGAACAGCGGGATTATCCTACGGGAAGGGTCGGTTAGGGACTGGTCTGAGTTCAATGATCCCTCGCCGTCTCCAAAACTGCTGTATTCACAGTCCTATGTTGCAATGAGGGGGTTGCTGGCCTCAGTGGTATCCTTGGACTTTTTCCTGTTGTCAAGCAAGCTAAAATCTGCATGGGCAGGTATGACGTCCCAGAGGCATATTCGATCGCAGGAGAGATCGAAATCAAGGGGATTGAACTGCAAGAGAGTTGCTGTTCATCTGTTATTGTGTTTCATGGTTGGCATTTTCATTGGATTCATGCCATTCTTCTCGGTTGATGTTTATAAGAAAATTGTCTCTGAAAATGAGAGGCTTCCATTTCATGAGAGTGTGGTTGCGACGGAGATGATGGATACTAAAGTTAAGGAGTTGGAGACAGTTGTAGTAGAGAAAGAGGTCGAACTGATTGATGAACCAGAAGTTGGAGAGAGCCCTCCAGTTCCTGCAATGTTGGATGATGAGGCAGATTTTGCTGAATCAACACGTGCATTACCTGCTATTGAAGAATCCAAAATCACTGTGAAGAAGCTGCTGATAATCGTGACAATTACTTCTGTTCGGCCACAACAGGCATATTACTTGAATCGGCTCGCCCATGTTTTGAAAGCTGTACAGGCACCTCTTCTGTGGTTAGTGGTGGAATGGCCTGAACAGTCCTATGAAACAGCAGAAATTTTGAGGTCTTCTGGGGTTATGTACAGGCATCTCATATGTAGAAAAAATACTACAAGTGTGCGAAAGATTGCTGTCTGTCAAAGGAATAATGCAATCTATCATGTCAAAAAGCATCACCTGGATGGTATAATGCATTTTGCCGATGAAGAACGGTCATACTCTGCTGATGTATTTGAAGAAATGCAGAAAATCAGGTCAGAACAGCCACATTTTTTTTGCTGTACTGATGATTCATAATAAGCTGTTTGAAAATGCAATTTTATATAGATAATATAGTTTTTCCTCTTTAGCTTAACAAAAAATATTGTGTATTTTATTGACACAAATGATGGAGCTAGAAAACCACAAAGTTCCCATTCTTGCCTGAAACCTTTAATGAGAAATTTCAGGTCAAAAGATCTGCTAGCCATATTTGGGTAGAAATAAATCAGACATCCTGTTTCCCTTCTCATGAACTGTGCTATGTTTTTCAGACGCTTTGGCTCATGGCCTGTAGCAATCCATGTCAGAACTAAGTATAGGGCAGTTTTGGAAGGCCCTATTTGTAAAGGTAGCCGAGTCACCGGATGGCACACGATCCAGACAGTTCAGAAGAAGAGTATGACTCGTCGATTCCCAATAGGTTTCTCTGCGTTTGCTTTCAACAGCACAATGTTATGGGACCCTCAGAGATGGAACCGCCCAGCTATGGATTCTGTTATAGTTCACTCAGGTGGAAGAGGTGGTTTGCAGGTGAGTTTGTTGTAATGTAATCTACAATTGTTATAAGTAGTTTTTCCTTCAAATAGCTGATGGAACCTCTGTTGCATAAAGTCAGCACACATCCTAGTTGGTTAGTGATTTTTTTACATCCCGCCATGCAGCATACCGCGTAGCAGTAGTTATCCATGGAAATGTTGCTTCTCCGATTATATAAGAATTATGATGAAGACAATCAGAAGAAACTGTAGATACCTTAGGGGTCTCTTTAAGCTGCTAGAATGAAACAAATTGAATGCACCATGGCCAACAAACTATGTGATGAAAAGCATATCTATGATTGAGTTCTACTTGTCTACTTGATCATAATACCGATAGATGTTCTGGCCTGACATGTATCTTTGCAGGAATCGAGGTTCATAGAAAAGCTTGTTAAAAATGAGCGCCAAGTAGAGGGTCTTCCAGATAATTGCAACAGGGTTATGGTCTGGAATTTCAACCTGGAACCTCCTCAACTCAACTATCCCACAGGCTGGGCACTGTATAAGAACCTAGAAGCTGACATGCCTGTAATATAGTTTCTTGCTGCTGCACTATATCTGCTAGAGGTGATTTTTCTCAGCAAGCCAGAAACACCAAGGACATTTCCAGTGTCACAATGCTTCTAAATCTCGACTGCCTGTTGTTACCAGATGTCAAAACTCCAGTTAGGTTGCTGGATGAAGCCATCCTGAGCTGGTTGCTCCAAAGATTACATGGATATTATGTGTCGAGATCTGCCTTCAGTAATTTCAGATCTGTTGCAGGGCCAACCAAATCAGCATTTTTTTCCTTTTGTGTATTCCTTTTATGCTCTTTATTTTTTTTCTCTCCTTTATATTTACCAGCTAGATACAGCGTGTAGTGTTTGTTTTTTAGATTCTTCTGTTTTTGCATATGTGTTACCTTCTTACAGATGTAAAAGCTCGCATACATTTTAACTGTTTAAGGGCAAAAGGCAAATACCATCTTGATACATGAAGAGATTAAAAAAAACATTTAGCTTTTGAGCTGTCGATGCAGTCGGTTTTGGCTTTTCACGGGTTGCTTTCCCACGAGGCAATGGCAGTGCAACACAATGCCTGTAATATGTAACAATGAGGTTGGTCTGTCTGAGGTCTGAATTCTCGGACGTTTGATAAACCACATGGCCGACACAGGTCGGGACTCAGGCGTACTGAACGGTGGTATGAATGTATCAGAGCTGTATTTTATGGTGCAAGCTTGCATTATTTTTATAAGGATGAGCGTTTAACAAACCGAAATTACACTGGAGTTTCAAGATCAGGGAAATAAACCAAATAAGGGCTCTGTACATTGACCTGTGCTATATTATATGCTGAGGGCTTGATGTTTCGTACGATAATCTTACATGAGATCATAGGTGGGTAGTTCAGGATTAGCGACTTTCACATATCATATAATATAAATATATCTTTATAATGAGTCAGCACAAGCGTCGATATGTCCGAGTGGTTAAGGAGACAGACTCGAAATCTGTTGGGCTTTGCCTGCGCAGGTTCGAATCCTGCTGTCGACGTTTTATGTTTTTTCTTCACCGGTTCTCCTTGTATTTTATCCCTGGCTTATTTTTATTTTCAACACTTTTAAAATACTATTAATTTCATTGTATTGGTCAATGTTTTTTATTTTCATTTTTTATCAATGAATTTCGTGCTAAATTTTGCTTTCAATTTCTTTACAGCAAACATATATTAATATACATCTTGTTTTCTGTCTCTAGGCTGGCGCGCTACTGGAGGCGATGTGGACAAGCTCTCTGGGGAATAGCATCTTCACAAAAATAGACCCGTTAGTCCTATTTTTGTGCTACAACTAAACCGTAGGCAGTCAGTTTGTCGTGGTGCTGCAAACCACAGCCGGGTGGCTGAAGGCACCCGCCTAAGCCCAGAGAGTGTGTACTCAGGGGTTAGCTAGTCCTAGTTCGATCTCGCTCAAGAACACGATGAACACAGTGGGATTAGAGTGGTTCGGGCCGCCGGAGCGTAATACCCTACGTCCACTGTGTGTTGTATTGGCTTACCTCGAGAGAGTTCGCGAGAGCTTGTGTATGTCTGGAGAGCCTGTTCGGCCTGTTGTGTACAGCACGCGCCTCCCTTTTATATCTCAAGGGGGCGCGTACATGGCCGTTGGGACCCCAACAGGTGGGCCCAACGATGCAGTACAAGATAACGTACTGTTCATAATTATGGCGTCGCAGGCGAAGGAGATCCCTTTCCTGGATTCCATTGCCTGCTCCCGGAATCCTCCGTCCGGCATGTCCAGGCGCTGTCTTGTCGGAGCGGCGCCAGGCATAGCTAGCGGCATTGCCTGCCACGTAGCTGAACGGGCCGCGTAGCTTGCGGCGTAGAAGGCATGATGGAAAAGTGCTGTGCCGTCGTATCCAATTAATGCGGCAGACGGGCTCTGCGCGGCCGCAGCACAGGCGGCTACACTGTGTACCTTGGTAATACGCGGTGCACAGCGAGGCCTGACAAAGGCTGTCCCGCGTGCCGCGGCGACAGAGCACGCCTCAACCATCTGCATTAAATGCGGTGGGTACGCGAGTCTTCCAGCGGAAGACTCGCGCACGAGTCCGCGCTCCGGACCCCCACACGGTAAGGGAGGTCCGGATGGACGCAGAGGTCCCGGACCCCTACGGGGGGTCCGAGGCCTCGGCTGTCAGCTCGGAGTTTTCCTTCCTTAGGGACATGTGGCGTCTCCGGACCCATCCCTAGGCGGAGGACGGGTCCGGGGCCATTGGCTTGGTGAGGAAAGAGCCTAACCCGTGGGGCCTGGCTACTCCGTTCTTTGCGCGCAGTTACGGATAACTACGCGGATCCTGCCTTGCCGCAGTAAGAGTGGGTATCCCTGTTACAGGGTACCGACAGTGGCCCCCGGGCCCACCTTGGGGGAGGTACGAACCCGCAGGTGGGGCCACTACTGAGATTTGGCTCTGCATAGCTTGAAGCTTCTTACTACAGGGGCATTGACCGGCTTTAACCATCCGTCGGGTTGTTTGCTGCCTCATCACATCGCAACGGTTTACTGACTCATGGCCCCCACGCACAATGGTTCACCTCGTCACGCGCGCGATGCTCGGCATTGTTGCGGCCGGAGTAAACGGTATATTTACCACTGGCGCAGTTCCCAAAAAGCTCGGCCACGCCAGCGCTTAATACGCGCACGTCAACTCAGTTTCCGCCTCGCTTCGCGCGTGGGCGACGGTTCAGATCCTGCCTTTTCACACCTTTGTTGGTTACCCACCCTCCCTGACAGATGGGCCTGGGCCCCCTTTTCAGGGACTGGGCGGTTAACACCAGGTGCGGGCGTCGCTTGGGTTCCAGCGACGGTTCCGGGGCGCGCCGGTTGAGTCAGGCTTTATAACGGGGCAAACCGTATACCGCGTTTACTTTTCCGCATTCGCCTTCTTCCTTCCAACCTTTGCGCCCCTTTGCCTTCGAGCTTTCCTTGCCCCTTGCTCCCCCACGCAGGCTGCTCCTCACCTCCACAGAGAGATGGCATCCCTTGCTCATCCTCGCCGTTTCCAGTTCGAGGAGGAGTTGAACACGGTGCGCTGCCTGCTTGGGTGGAGCGCTCAGGAGACCGGCTGGGGGGTCCGAGCAGGCTCGGTTCCCCTTGGCAACCTCCACGCCGGGGAGTTTGTGCTATTCACCTCGCACATCTCCACCGGCGTGGGGCTGCTAATCTCTTCGTTCCTGCTACTGCTGCTGGAAGACTTCGGCCTCCAACTTCAGCACCTGACGCCCCACTCCCTCCTCCTGACGTCCATCTTCGTGCATTTGTGCGAGATGTTCATGGGAGTGCGGCCGCGCGTCATCCTCTTCCACTACTTCTTCGTCCTGGTGAAGTCCGGAAGGAGCAAGGACGAAGTGGGGGGGGGGGTACTACTTTCAGATAAGGAGTGACCTATCGACGCCTTACATTCCCGGCCTTACTGGCGGGAAGTGGGAGGAGTGGCGCAGGGATTGGGTGATCGCCACCACCGAAGCCAACAAGCGTCTCGCCCTGCCGACCGAGGGACCTGCCACCGACCGTGGATCCTGGAGGGCCAAGCCATCCCTACAGCCGGAATTCGACTCCGTGCTGGGCAAGATCAGGTCGCTGGCGGAGAGCGGCCTCACCTCGTGGCACGTGCTTGGAGATTTCCTGAAGCGCCGGATCGCCCCCCTGAAGCAGCGGCCGCGCCCTGCTTGGAGCTTCACCGGCCTCAACGACTGCAGCAGGACCCACCGCGGAGAGGGGAGCGACCTGACCCAGGAAGCCTTGGAGGTCCTGGTGCGGGCCGTGACGGGAGACGCCTTCATCCCGGAGAACCTGATCGTCCCTCAGGGTATTGTCCCCCTCTGTGAGGACTCCGCGAGGGTGGCGGTGCTGGCTACCCTGCCAACTCTTGACGACGGGGGGCTGGCCCCACGCCAGACCGGGGGCGATCCGAACCGTAGGCTTCGGATCCCTGGCGCATCAGGGGATCAAGCTACACTGAGCACCGCGGGGTCCGGCGCCACCACGAAGGGGAAGCAGGCCGGGGCCAGTAGCGCCGCCACAGCCGGTTCCAGCCAGGTACAGAGCAGCTCCGGTGCATCGTCGGGGGATGCAGACCGGCGTAGGCTACTCAGGGGTGACGGGACCCCAGTCACGGAGCCCGCCACGAAGTGTCAGAGGACCTCTGAGGGCACGGGCCAGGGTAGCTCCCGGGCCGCCGGCCCTCGCGGGTCCTCCGGGGCGACTGTGCCGCCACCATCGCCGCCGAGAGATACCTCCCGCCGGCAGCAACAGCAGCAGCAGCAGCCGCAGGAGCAGCTGCAGCGGGCGCGAGAACGGCAACAGCAGCAATAGGTGCAACCCCGAGTTGCGCCCGCGCCGCAGCCACGGGAACAGCAGCAGCAGGAGGAGGAGGAGCAAGCCCGGGTTGCGCCTGCATCGCGGCTGCGGGAGCAGCAGCAGCAGCAGGAGCGGAGGTCGGGCCTCCGAGGACGCTGGGTACCCGGCACTTCTGGGTTAGTGTTATTCTGCTCTCTTCCCCTATGCCAGGTGCTCTGCTTTTTGCTGAAGGTTTCTCCGCTTGTTGCCAGGGCTCCTCGCCCCAGCAGTTCTTCTACCATCGCCGACTCATCGGCTGGTGCCCAGGCGACCGCGGCCTCTGCGGCGATAGCAGCGGCAACGGCAGGTGCTGGATCCTCAGGTACAGCGACCTCTGCCAGCCCGGTGGTGCCCGATGTGGTGCTGACAGGTGCGTCATTACCAGACTCAGCAGCACACAACGCTGCAGCGGCGGGGGCACCTGTGACGGGCGCAGCAGACGCAGCGGCGGCGGAGTTGTCGGTGCTGGGCGCAGCCGCACCCGACGCAGCGACGGCGGAGGCGCCGGCGCTGGGCGCAGCCGCACCCGATGTGGCGGCGGCGGACACGCCGGCGCTGGGCGCAGCCACACCCGACATGGCAGCGGTGGAGGCGCCGGTGCTGGGCGTTGCCGCACCCGACGCAGCGGCGCCAGTGCTGGGTGCAGCCGCACCCGTCGCTGCGGCGGCGGAGGCGCCGAAGACAAGTGCTGCAGCGGAAGCTCCCACCTCCAGCTCTGATCTTGTTGCAGAGGAGGAGTTGGAGGTGGTCTTTGGCAGGTAGCTCCTGCAGCTCCAACTCCCGGAGGAGGAAGCGACTCCCCTACCCCAGGTGCTGGCCCAGGTCCGGCGGTCGATAGTGGAGGCAACCTCCTCCGCCGAGGCGGCCTTCAGGCGGGAGTGGTCTACCCTGGAGAGCGAACGCCAGCGCCTCTCCAACTGGCACACCCGCCTGGAGGCGCACACGAAGGCGGAAGCCTCCCGTGCTGCGGAAACCCGGTCGAAGCTCAAAGCCGACCATGAGGCCTATCGAGCCAACCTTCTAAAGGTATTCAACCGGGATCTTGCAGTATCGAGCCGGGAGAAGACCCTGGCCCAGCGGGAGGAGACTTTTGCCTTGGAGGTTGTTGGCTTCGCGGCTCAGCGGTCCGACCTCGAGACTCGCCTCGCGGCCCAGCAGTCCGAGCTGGAGACTCGCAGCCAGGGTCTCGAGGTCCGGAGGCAGGAGCTCGACGACCTCTCTGCAACTCTACAGGGATGGCGTGAGCAAACTGCAGGAGAGAGCCAGCAAGCTGACTGTTGCTGAGGCGGATCTGGAAGAGGACCGGAAGTCTCTTGACAAGCGGGAGTCCCACGCCTCCAACATGGAGAAGGAACTTGGGCACCAGCGGGACTCCCTCAAGAAGCTGAAGGAGTGGTCGGAGAAGAGGAAGGCCGAGCTCGAGGAGAGGTCTCGCGAGCTCGAGGAGAGGTCCCGCGAGGTGGAGGTGGCCAAGGCGGCACTGGACACCCGGGTGCAAGAGGCGGTCCAGGAGGCGGTCCGGAAGGACCAGGAGGACCAGCGCGTGGAGGCCCAGCGGATCGCTGACAGGGCGACCGAAGCGAGCCTAGCACTGGTGCCACTTGGAATGAGCCCAATCCAGGTGGCGGAGCCACCAGCTTCGATAGCTGACGCCTTCCCAGTGCTAAATTCTGCTTCGGATAGGCTCCAGCGTCTGGGGCCAGTCCTTGCTGGCCAGCTCGAAGCCGAGGGTCACGAGCTGATCCGAATGGTGGCGGAGCACATCCTGACCTGCCTCCGGAGCCACGACCCGGCCATCTCGCTGACGCCCGTGGTCGATGGTCCTGTAGCGGAGACGGAGGCCGCCGCTCGGGACAGCGTGCGGGAGGTCGTTGACTTCGTTGCCGCCTACTTCAAGCGGGAGCCTGCAGACCCTTGAGCTGGGGATTGTATCTTTGTATCTTTTGCATTATGTAACAAATATTGTACTAGTTGAAATTTTTGAAATAGAAGAAAACTTCAACTTAGCTGTTCGTCAGTTGCTGATTTGCGGTATGCAGCACCCCGGCGCCCTAGCCTCCTGGCGGATAGGTTCAGTTGTTTGGACATATCTGCCACCTGAGCCGTAGAAGATATTCCGGACCTCCTTGGTCATAGGTGCCGCATAGTTTGCAAGGCGAGCAAGCGTCTTGTTCCCTGTGTAGCATACAGAACTACAGAGAGAAGAATCAAATTCGCTTATACGGTAGTAATGATACTGCAACTTAGCTGTTTGACGCATGCAGAATCCATTCATGATGTCTGGGACAAAGCGGATGCTCCGGGCCCCCTGGGAGATAGACTCAGTTGTTTTGAGTCTGTCTACCATTGAGACTGGACCTTGATCTGCATGAAACCTTTGAAGCGGATGCCAGGACCCCTGGTAGGTAGGCTCAATGGTTTGAGGCTGGCTACCACCAGTCAGGGCTTAACCTGTGTACCACTTCAAAGTTACATCTTAGTAACAGGCCCGCGAGACTCATCCTGGACCGGTCCCAGGCTGGTACCAGGTCCGGGGCTCTAGATGCACAGGTCCAGGTAGCTCAGTGCTTGTTACAGAGTGGTGGAGTGCGTAGGCTTAGGGTATGGAACCAGGCTAAGGCGCTACACAGGGCTCCGGACCACTCCAGGAAACAGCACGATCTTTCCGGACCTGGCTTCATCGTCCCAGACCCTTCGCAGCAGTGGGTGAGGTCACTTTGTTGTACTTGATCCTTTGAGATATAGGGCTGGACATGCCGTGTAGGACTTAGGAAGCCAACTCTTGAGCTGGAATGAGGTCCAGGCCCCTAATTACCCAGCCCCGGGTACTAGGACACTCGTTACAGGGTGGTGGAGTGTGTAGGCTTTGGGTACGGAATCGGCTAAGCAGCTACACAGGGCTCCGAACCACCCCAGGAAACAAGTACCCCCTCTCCAGAGCTGGTTCTTAGGGGTCCGGACCTCTCTCCCAGCAGCAAGAGGGTCCGGATCTGTACGGCAGTCCAGCGACTCAATACAGATCTTAGTTGTAGCAACAAGAGTAGAGGTCCACGCGGGGGTTAGAAAGGTAAAATCTCGAGAATCAGAATGCGAAATTAAATTTTGACACAAAGACAGAATTGGGAGAAATTATTTCCTTTGCAATCTTGATGTACATGGCCTTGCGCGATGGATGCCAGAGGCCGGGTTTATGAGGTCGGACCTCTACCGCTCTGAGCCGCGCGTTAGCCGACGTTGCGATGGATGCCAGAGGTCGGGTTTACGAGGGTGGCCATCAACCGCTCTGGGCCGCACGCTAACTCTAACTTATTACAAAGGAAAAGTTTATTTCCCTGCTCTGCCTAGGTGTAAAACTTACGCAGATGCTCTATGTTCCATGGGTTGGGCAGCGGCACTCCATCTTCTGTGGCGAGGCGAACGCATCCGGGCCGGCATACCTCTGTAACCTTGAAGGGCCCCTCCCAGCTGGGGAAAAGTTTGTGGAGCCCTGCTCGGTTCAGAATCCGTCTGAGGATGAGGTCACCAGCCCGGAGCTCCCTACTGTGCACGAATCGTTGATGATAGCGCCTGAGCGCCTGGTTGTAGCATGCATTTCGGATTGCTGCTCGCCACCTTCGTTCGTCAACGAAGTCCACGTCGTCACGCCGCAGCTGCTCCTGCATGGATTCGTCAAAAGCCTGGACCCGTGGTGAGCCCAGGTGAATTTCTGGGGGAAGGCATGCTTCAGCCCCGTAGACCAGGAAGAACGGAGTCTCCCCGGTGGCTCGGCTGGGTGTGGTCCGGTTGCCCCATAGTACACATGGAAGCTCATCAACCCATTGGGCACCATGCTTTTTCAAGCAGTTGTAGGTGCGGGTCTTGAGTCCCCTGAGGATCTCTGCATTCGCTCTCTCAACCTGTCCATTGCTGCGGGGATGTGCCGCGGACGCAAAGCATAGCTGGATGCCGATGTCCTCGCAGTACTCTTGGAAGTGTCTGCTTTTGAATTGGGTCCCGTTGTCCGCAATGATGTGGTTTGGGACGCCAAATCTGCACACAATGGACTTGAGGAACGCGACTGCTGATTTCTTTGTGATATTCACCACAGGGGTAACCTCCGGCCACTTTGTGAACTTGTCGATGGCGACGTAGAGGAACCGGTACCCGCCGACGGCCTGGGGGAATGGCCCCAGGATATCCACACCCCACAAGGAAAATGGCCATGAGGGCGGAATCATTTGCAGAGCTTGAGCCGGTGTGTGTATTTGCTTTGCATGGAAATGGCATGCTTTGCAGGATTTTACCAGCTCAGCCGCATCCTGGAGTGCTGTTGGCCAGTAGAAACCATGCCGAAAGGCCTTGCCAACAAGCGTGCGAGATGAAGAATGACTTCCACACTCGCCTCCATGGATCTCCGCGAGCAACTCGTGGCCCTCTCCCTGGGAGATGCATCGCATGAGGACACCATTGGCGCCACGGCGGTAGAGATCCCCTTCTACCACCGTGTAGCGTTTAGCCAATCGGACTATGCGCTCAGCGGACACATCATCATCAGGGAGGATGTTATCTTTCAGGTAGCCCCGGATCTCGGAAATCCATGCATCGAGAGTTCCCTGAGCAAGTGGGGGTGGCTCTATGAGGTCTCCAGGATCCTCGGTAGAACACACAGCCCAGGTCGGGCACCATAGGTGGAATGCCGCCGGGACTGCTAGCTTCGAGGTGCTAGCATGATCCCCTTCACCCAGCTCGGCAGGCTGGGCGGTAGGTCTCAGCAGCTGTCTTTCGAAGACGCCCTCGGGCATGGATGCCCAGGTAGATGCTCTCGCGGAGAGATCATCCGCTGCTGAGTTGAGTTCGCGGGGAACGTGTTGCAGTTCCAAGGCGTCGAAGTCCTTCTCGAGCTTCCTCACGTGTATGAGGTATGCCGCGAGCTGGGGATTGTTGCAGCTGCAATCCCCTCGGACCTGCTTGACGATTAGCTGAGAGTCCCCCTTCACCAGAAGCTGCCGGACCCCCAGAGACAGGGCTTGCGTCAAACCAAAGATCAGAGTTTCGTACTCCGCCATGTTGTTGGTGGCCTTGAACTCAAGGTGCACCATGTACTTCAGCTGATCTCCGTCTGGGTCGATGAGGACCACACCAGCTCCGGCCCACTTCTCGCGGGCAGACCCGTCGAAGAAGAGTGTCCAGTGGGGCTCGGTGAAGACTGGTGTCCTGAGTTCCGGCTCCGGGGGTCCGGCGTTGAAGTCCGGACCCCCAGAATTACTTGGGGAAGGAGTCCATTCCGCTATGAAGTCCGCCAGGATCTGGCTCTTGACTGCGTGGCGAGGCTGGAAGTCCAGTTGGAACTCAGCTAGCTCTGTTGCCCACTTGGCGATATTGCCCGTGGCGTTGGAGTTGTGCAGGATCGCTCTTAGCGGATAAGAGGTCACTACAACAACTCGGTGTGCCTGGAAGTAGTGGCGCAGTTTCCTGGACGCAATAAGTATCGCGTAGATAAGCTTATGCGTCTCAAGATACCTGGCCTTCGCCTCGTGGAGGACTTCGCTGACGTAGTAGACTGGCTTTTGGATGGTCCGGACCCTGGTGAGCGGGTCCGGTTCGCCCTTATCCTCCACGTCAGGTCCTTGGGCCCCCAGCGGTCCTGGGCTTCCACTGATACGAGGCTCCTCCTGACCCCCTTGTCCGGGTTCCGGAGCTTCAGGCAGAGGTGAGGCTGACGGGCCCCCGTGTCTGGGGTCCGGCTCACCATCCTTGGCCGGGGAGACCCTGGTGTCCCCCCGGTGAGTTTGCTCCGTCCTTTCGGCGACCAGCACCATGCTGACCGCCTCCGCAGACGCAGCAAGATACAGAAACAACGGCTCACCAGGCTCTGGAGCCACCAATACTGGCAGTGAGGTGGGGTTGTAAGCATCTAGGCCCTCAAGGTATGTTTCGGTGATTAATGACAACCATTATTGTGACTAATGAGTTTGTACAGCTTAATAGATCATTATCACTCATTTGGTCATATGTCAAAAGAGGCCCCTCAATTTCATTATCCAAAAAGGCGATCTCGGTATTCAACTCATATATATGTCAAGACTAAGGATCTTTCTAGTCCTAAGTGTCATAAGGTTGAGAAGGACACTTAGGTTAGTATAGGTTTTATAGTTTTGTAGTGATCGCACTATTAAGAGGGGTTAAGGCCAAGTAACTTGAGCATGGACATGGTCAATCAAAAATGGATGCACACTATGGTCACTCAGGTTCCTAGAAGTTCAAATAAGTGGTTCTCAACTTATATGTCAAGAATATTTGGATTTCATTCAAGACTCAAATCAGAAAAGGCAAAATCAGAAAAAGTCTTTAACACCGGTTTAACCGACGCTTTCATTTTTCTATACGTCGGTTAAACGAAGTCAGCAGAGTCTGGACAAATCAATACACCGGTTAAACCGACGTGTTTGAATTGAACGTCGGTGCATTAGTCCAGAGTTGGTTTTTCCAGGGTGTTTCAAGGTTCTATACACCGGTTAAACCGACGATGTTTGAATTGAGACGTCGGTGCAATTGACCAGTGAGATGGTTTTTCTAGGGATTTCTGAAGTTGTACTCACTGGTTAAACCGACGATGGTTTTGAGTTAACATCGGTGCAGTTGTCCAGAGACTTGATTTTTCAGTTGATCAGTGGACAACTAAACTCACCGGTTAAACCGATGATACGCGGTTAATCTGCCCAAGTTGTAATGGCTAGTTTTCAGAAGGGGCAGTTTACATTCATCGGTTAAACCGACGCTGGCTATTGGAGGTACGTCGGATTAACCGGCGCTAAGCAGTTTTCTGGCAGCTTTTCTCCAACGGCTCTATTCGTGTGAGCTGCCTATATATACCCCTCCAATGGGTCATTTTGCTACTCTTGATACCAGGCAACATCCATACACTCATAATATAGTCAAGAGCCACCTTGAGCTTCATCCTTCACATACTTGTTCATTCAATCAATCAAGAAGCAAGACTAAGGACTTGAGTAGAGAGAAACTTGTGTGCATCCGTTCTTGGTGATCGTTTCTTGCTCAAGTGAAGGTCCTAGCTTGTTACTCTTGGTGATTGGCATCACCTAGGCGATCTTGGTGATCGAGGTGTTTCTCGCGGAGCTTGCCAAGGATTGTGGGAGCCCGGAGAAGAAGATTGTACGTGGCTTGAGCTCCACCACGCCGGGATGGTGAACGGAGACTCTTAGTGAGCGCCCAAGTCTCGGTGACATGGGAGGTGACAAGACTCTTAGTGAGTGTCACAACGTGGATTAGGGGTGTGTGCCAACACATCGACACCACGGGAAAAAATCCGGTTATCTCTTGCACTCTCTCTCATTTCAAGCACTTACTTTCATGCAATCTTTCATGTGCTTGACCTTAGAGATCATAGCTTAGCTCTACCTTGCTTAGTTTCATATCTTGGTTAGCTTGTGTAGTTTGCTTTGTTTAGCCGGTTGGTGAATTGAGCCTTACTAGCATTGCATAGGTTAAGGTTGTTTTAACTATCTTAGAAATTTGAAAAAGGCCCAATTCACCCCCTCTCTTGGTCCATCGATCCTTACAGAGGTGCTGCTTCAGTTCCTGGAAGGCTTGCTCAGCCTCTTCGGTCCAAGAGAATGAACCGGACCTCCTCAATAGTTTGAAGAAGGGGAGGGCCCTCTCAGTCAGCCTCGATATGAAGCGGCTAAGAGCGGCGAGAGATCCTGTAAGCTTCTGGACGTCCTTGATGCGGCCGGGAGGCCTCATCGCTTCGATCGCCTTGATCTTGGCTGGGTTTGCCTCGATGCCTCGATAAGAGACCAGGAAACCCAGTAGCTTCCCCGCTGAGACCCCGAAGATGCACTTCTCGGGGTTCAGCTTCGTGCGCGTGGCGCAGAGCCGGTCGAAGACGAGGGACAGGTCCTCCACTAGTGTAGACCCTACCTTGGTCTTGACCACAATGTCATCAACATACACCTCAACAATATGTCTAATTAGATTACAGAAGGTTTTGTTCATAGCTCGTACAAACGTGGGCAAGGCATTCCTTAGACCATACGGCATGACAATGTAGCAATAAAGCCCATCTACTATTACAAAGGCAGTATGCTTCCTATCCTCTCTAGACATCTGAATCTGGTGAAAACCAGAGTACGCATCTAGGAAAGACAAAAGGTCACACCCGGAGGTGGAGTCCACGATCTGATCGATACGCGAAAGAGGATAGGGGTCTCTAGGACATGCCTTATTGAGGCTGGTGTAGTCGATGCACATCTGAAGCTTTCCATTGGCCTTTGGGACGACGACCGGGTTGGCCAACCACTCAAGGTGGTGGACCTCCTCGATGAAGCCAGCGTGTAGGAGCTTGCGGACTTCTTCGCGGATAAAGTTCTGCCACTCCACAAACTGCTTCCGAGGCTTCTGGCGCACCGGCGTGGCGTCGGGGTAGATCCTCAGATTGTGCTCGATCACTTCCCTGGGGATCCCGGGCATCTGCGACGGTTCCCAGGCGAACACGTCGACATTTGCCAGGAGGAAAGCGATGAGCGCGTCTTCCTATTCCTCCTCCAGGTTCCCCGCGATGCGGGTGGTCCCAGAGGAGTCCGCCCCGATCTGGACTGTCTTCACGGGGACATCGTCCGGATCGGACGGCTGAACCCTGGGTGTCTTTGCAGGCGCCCTGGGTTGAGAGGGGGATGGGACCTCCTCGGAACGCGCTGCCTCCGCTGCCAGAGCATGCAATCTCTCGACTGCAGCGACAGCAGCGGTGCGGTCACCCTGCACGGTGAGGACACCGGCAGGGGAAGGCATCTTCAAGACCAAATACCCGTAATGAGCAATGGCCATGAAGCGGTAGAGTGCCGGCCGGCCAATGATGGCGTTGAACGGGAGGTTCACCTCCGCGACATCGAACAGAACGCTCTCTGTGCGGAAGTTCTCCTCGGTCCCGAACGTGACCGGCAGTGTGATGCTCCCCAGAGGGAACACCGGATGTGGGCCCACTCCGGAGAATGGGCGAGAGGGAGTCAGCTTGGACTCCGGGATCTGCAGCTGCTTGAACGCTGCATAGCTGATGACGTTGAGGCCAGCCCCCCCGTCGATCAGCACATGATAGAGCCTCACGTTGGATATGACAGGGGCGGTGACTAGAGGTAGTACACCAGCCCCAGCCATATTCTCCGGGCAATCGGATGGCCCGAAAGAGATGGTGGTGTTCATCCACCTCTGGTGCGGCGCCGCCTTCGGGACCCCTGGCTTCACTGAAAGGACCTCTCGGCGAAGGGTCTTCACGTCCCGCCGGGAGACAAGCTCCCAGCTTCCGTCGTACATTACGTACAGCTTCTTGCGGCGGTCGCCGTTGTCGGAATTGGAGTCGTCGTCGTGGTAGACGCCCTTCAGCTCCCGAGCGGGGGACTGGTACCCCAGCTCCTTCTCCCCAGCAGCGGCTCCGCTGTCGGAGGCCTTCTCCTTGCCAGGCCGCTGGCAAGGAGGGGGTGATCCGTCCTTGGAGGACTGCTCACGCCGCCCACTGACCCGCTTCGCGAGCTTCTAGATCTCGCGGCAGTCAGCGGCGCTGTGGCGAGCAGTGGGATGCACTGGGCATGAACCTCCGCTTCCACCTTGCGGGCGAGGGTGTTTGCCATGTGCATTCTGTCCCCCGGCCGCTGCTGCAGCCGCCGGCGCCGCCGCTGGTGCTGCTGCTGCAACGACTGGTCCACCAGAATGTGGCTCCCCGCGACTCCGGTTCTTGTTCTTCTTCTTGCCACCGCCCTGAGCGGTAGCACCGGAGCCACCAGCCTTGGTGTCTCCGTCTTGGGGGGTTGAGTGCCATGCACGGCCCTCAGCGGCCCTGGCACACTTGTCTGCCAGGGAGAAAAGCGTAGTAACGCTTTCCACCTCATGCGTCGCCAGCTTCTCGAGCATCTTCTCGTCACGTACCCCATGGCGGAAAGCAGTGATAATAGATGCATCGGAGATACGAAGAATAGTACCCCGTACCTTGGTGAAGCGCGAGATGAAGGCCCGGAGCGTTTCTCCGGGTTTTTGCCTCACGGCGTGAAGGTGTGCCTCCACACCATGCTGCTGGTATGCGCTGGCGAAGTTCGCTGTGAACCTCGCACAGAGCTCCTCCTAGGACTGGATCGTCCCAGGTGTGAGGTTCATGAGCCAAGTCCGGGCTGGCCCAGACAAGGCTACATGAAAGTAGCTCGCCATGACGGCGTCATTACCACCAGCTGCTGTGATGGCGGTAACGTACACCTGCAGGAATTCCGACGGGTTAGTGGTACCGTCGTACTTCTCTGGCAGGTGCGGGCGGAACTTGGACGGCCATGCCACCACGCGGAGGTGCTCTGCCAGCGCAGCGCAGCCCACCCCAGCCACCGGGGCGCACGCCTGTATCCGGGCGTTCACTGGAGGCTTGGGTGCTGCCATATCCAAGTCGGCGTTGAGGTTGCATCCCTCAATGTTGAGACGGCGCTCTCGCGCCCTCTCGACGGAGATGCGGGCATCCTCTCTCGCGCGCCGGCGGTTGAGCTCCGCCCGCAAGTCTTCTGTCCGTGCACCCCTCACGGTGGGGGAGCGCACAGATGCCGACGCACCGCCCTGGCGCTGGTGGTAGGGTACCACCGCATTGCCGGGCGGAGGTCGTTGCCCAGTCCTTGTAGAACTGGGGGAGGCCTGAGCCAGACGGAGGAGACGGTCAACGTCGTCCCGCCACTGCCTCAGGGCGTCTGGCGAGGCTGCAGCAGCCGGAGGGTTGCGAAACAACTCCCTAGCCGCCGCCAGCGCTCCGCCACTCGCAGCCTGCGAGGGGGCCCGTGAAGGCCGCCCTGTCCCTTGCCGTCGAGCAGCGCGCGCTGCCGCCGACGGTGCTTGCCCCACAGGCACAGTTGCCCCTGGTGCAGGAACTCGAGAGGCGTGTGGCGTGGAGGACGCCACACCCTCCGTCATCTCCACGTCGTCCACACGAACCATGGAGACGGGGAAGAGATGAACTGCGACCAACTAGTTCCCCTACCTGGCGCGCCAAATGTCGTGGTGCTGCAAACCACAGCCGGGTGGCTGAAGGCACCCGCCTAAGCCCAGAGGGTGTGTACTCAGGGGTTAGCTAGTCCTAGTTCGATCTCGCTCAAGAACACGATGAACACATCGGGATTAGAGTGGTTCGGGCCTCCGGAGCGTAATACCCTACGTCCACTGTGTGTTGTATTGTCTTGCCTCGAGAGAGTTCGCGAGAGCTTGTGTATGTCTGGAGAGCCTGTTCGGCCTATTGTGTACAGTGAGCGCCTCCCTTTTATATCTCAAGGGGGCGCGTACATGGCCGTTGGGACCCCGACAGGTGGGCCCAACGATGCAGTACAAGATAACGTACTGTTCATAATTATGGCGTCGCAGGCGAAGGAGATCCCTTTTCTAGATTCCATTGCCTGCTCCCGGAATCCTCCGTCCGGCGTGTCCAGGCGCTGTCTTGTCGGAGCGGCGCCAGGCATAGCTAGCGGCGTTGCCTGCCACGTAGCTGAACGGGCCGCGTAGCTTGCGGCATAGGAGGCATGATGGAAAAGTGACGTGCCGTCGTATCCAATTAATGCGGCAGACGGGCTCTGCGCGGGCACAGCACAGGCGGCTACACTGTGTACGTTGGACGCGGTGTACAGTGAGGCCTGACAAAGGCTGTCCCGTGTGCCGCGGCGACAGAGCACGCCTCAACCATCTGCATTAAATGCGGTGGGTGCGCGAGTCTTCCAGCGGAAGACTCGAGCACGAGTCCGCGCTCGTGCCTCTGGGCCACGTGGCAGCTCCGGACCCCCACGCGGTAAGGGAGGTCCGAATGGACGCAGGAGGTCCCGGACCCCTACGGGGGGTCCGAGGTCTCGGCTGTCAGCTCGGAGTTTTCCTTCCTTAGGGACATGTGGCGTCTCCGGACCCATCCCTAGGCGGAGGACGGGTCCGGGGCCATTGGCTTGGTGAGGAAAGAGCCTGACCCGTGGGATCTGGCTACTCCGTCCTTTGCGCGCAGTTACGGATAACTACACGGGTCATGCTTTGCCGCAGTAAGAGTGGGTATCCCTGTTACAGTGTACCGACACAGTTCATCAAGCATTTCTGGATGTGCGTCCAGCTGCTGCCTTCTGAATGGTTTTCTGCAAGCATTTCCGAGTTCTGACGACCTGCTACTTGAATGGCTTTCTTTTGGCAACATTTGAGTTGGGTTTGGCCTCTGTTCAAGTCATGTACCTGACCAAACAAGTTCAGAAGCGAGCAATGGCGAGCGAGGCCTGTTTGAATTGCAGGCTTCGTTCGTCGGGGAGGTCCGGAGGTGACATCAGGCGAGGTGATCAGGTGCAGCTGTTGTAGCAACTGCGACAGTTGCAGCACCGATGCTGCATCTGACGTCTCTTAGCACTGTTCGTCTTCTTCCTTTCCCCCCACATTTTTTTTTGAATAACCCTTTCTCCCACACTATTCTCCACTCTCACGTGTGAAGGTTGTTGGGTGCCAATCTGGTATCGACTGAAATCATGGTCAAGGTCAGACAGAACACCCGGCAACAAAAATCAACATCCAAATTGAGGAGGTGTTTGGATATCAGGAACTAAACTTTTAGTCCTCTTTTGATACTGATTAGATAGACTCAATAAGGACTAATTGCAAAACTAATTGTATAAGTTGCGGCTAATTGTCAAGATGAACCCATTAAACCTAATTAATCCATCATTAGCACATAATTACTGTTGCATAACATTACCAAATTATGGTCTAATTAGGCTTAATGGATTCGCCACAATAATTAGCATCCATTCATGCAATAAACATAGATGCACGAGCAGAAAATTGTAATCATAACCGATAAGTACGCGGAAATTGGAAAGGATCGAGGCACTACGATTCATGTGTCGAAAGATAAAGTTGCTTCAACTCATGATTCACGAACAAGACCATGCTTACAGCTTACACACAAAATTCAAGTGAGTTAACAGCACAGCACAGGATAGGCATACACTAGGCCAGCACACTACATCACATAAATGCCATAATCTAAATGAAAACCTCCAAGCTGATGAACTGATGCAATGCTCTGAAAGGAAAGACCACAATTCAGCTGGGAGTCCAGAAGAAAACAGCAAGACCTGTCCGTTCAAAGCATGTTAATAAGAGAAACATATGTATCTATGGTCTAGAAAAAAGAAGGATCCGATGTGCAGCATCACTATAATGAGATGTGAAGCACATGCGACTGCAAAGCCACATTGATATGTAGCATGGAGATATCAAGTTTACAATCCGTAAAGCAGGTATAAACAAGTAGCAATGCTTCATACTTATACTACTGTAATTAGAGGAGATGCACTTCAACAAAGTGACTTCTGGATGAACAACTGATGGCTATGAGACCAAGCAGTATGCTATCAACTGGAAAAAACAATTATCTACACTGGGGACGAGAGATGTTTGATCATTGTGGTCAGTCATCACTCATCAGGCCATCTCAGACCGCTCAGCAATTAACAGTGACTCAAGTTCTTCTCTCCGTTTCTCCAGTTCCTGAAATCCATGATTCAGAGAATGAGACATGATCAACAGTATCAATGGAGTATGGCTCGGGGACAAAAAGCATGCTCGTATCATTTAGTCTGTAGCCTTTTGTAGAAACTAAGATGGACAGTTTTGGAAATACATTATTCAAGAAACAATTGCTTGCCTCTGAATAACCGGAAACAATAATGTGTACCATCTTTTGCAAACAGATGTGAGTCTCATTTGACAGCATGTTTTACTGATGTGTACGCTCCTGTATTCTAACAAAAAGAACTTTAGCGAAACAGGTTCACCGTTCTTTTCTTGAGGTTGAAAAACATTTTTTAAGGTTAGTTTCTATTATTATCCAAAAAAGGTTATTTCCTATATTTCTAATTCACTGCACTTGGTTTTCAGCTACATATTCTCCTGAATTCTAAATGGGAAGCAGAAGAAACCACAGAAAAAGACACAGAAATGCCCAGCCTCAGGATCCGATGCTATCCCTAATAAAAGTAAGAACCAAGTACTCACCTTCAGATCCTTAATTGCTTGCTCTTGTGATGTTGCTTTCTGCTGCTTACGACGTTTTAACACACCAAGGCACAATATACCCTACATATTCAAGCTTTTTTAGTGCAAGTCAAGGATACTTTGATGATGCAGTATGAAAATGTTGATAATTTGTTCCGTTGCAATCACAACATCATACTTCGCTTTGCTAAGACAGACACCCAGGTCAGGGACAACTTCATGATGTAGCTAGTATTTGTAAGAGAAGCTCCAGACCATATTTTAAGCATTCAACTGGTCAATTGTGCTATGAAGCTAATCAGATAAGATTGGGTAGTTACTAAGCTAATTTTCTAAAAAAAATGATTGAAACTTACAAGGGATCAGCATCCTTTGAGATTTGATGTCTAACAGCGTTATGTTTAATCAGAAGTAGAAAGGCAGTTACACTGACACAGATGACTCATGAATGCTCAGAATCGGCAAACTTACCGAGATTATGTAGACAGCTCCACATGCAAGAAGCATATAGCTGGCAATCTCCTGAAGCAAAATCAGATCATTCCTCTCAACATTTGGGTATGCCTTTGTCATGACAGCAACACTGACAAGAACCAAAGGTAAAAGGAATTTAATAGAGGAATAGATATGTAAGACACTTCAGGTCATGCAAGGATAATTAATAGGTTCCTACATGTTGCTGTGTTCGTGGCAAGAAACTTCAAACTAAAATGAAATACCAGCTGGATAGCAAGTGCTTTACTTTGGATAAATGGTTTGAACATTGAATTCCCAAACTTTTCATGCCAGTATTCTAAAACATTCAATCAAGTTTGCCATGATAAACAGCGATGTAATTGGGCATCATCCAATTTTGGTTCAGGTTCACTAAAAAAAGCAAGTGATTGTTTGTCATGACAGGCAGCTAAATGTTTATTCCATGAAGCGTACAATTGATCATTTACAAACAACGCCTCACCCTCATGCCTAGATTACCTGTGGTTTCAATTTAGTTGCATATTAGTTGCAAAATAAGGGAGCTATGTAGATGAGCACCACATATTTATATGGCACAAAACATAGGTGGTCTGTACATTCTAATATGCATGCAAGATTGAGCTCTGAGTTTTAGAAATGTAATAGGAGAAAAACAGAGATATATGTTCATCCAAAGTGCTTACAATATCTGTAGCATCCCCCTCGCAGGCAAGTATTCAAATATCTGGTCACATAAAGAATAGCAGCATCACTAAATTAACGAGCCACTAAAATTATCACAATCCAAAGGTAATGACACTATATATGGTCTTATATATGACATAGCATTCAACGATCGATCATATAGCAAGCAATTTGGCTGCAGCTAACCAAGATCACTATTTGAAAACTCAATCACAGCCAATCTGTAGCATCCCAAATTGGGCGAAGCGAAATGGGGAGAAGAGAGCAGAGCAGACCTTCCAGAACTTGATGATGCACTCCCACTCGGTCTCGAGGACGCCGACGAAGATGGCGAACACCACCGCGTAGCACCGGAATATGCCCCCGATTATCTGCGAAGAGGAAGAACCCACCAGCACACACACATAAATGATAAATCGGCCAGTCAGCTCGCGACCCTCATGGCGGCATGTGCGGAATCATAGTAAGACAGGGGAAGCTCGAGCGGCGGGGCTTACGTCGGTGCCGCCGCGGAAGGAGTGGACGGCGGAGAGGACGTTGACGGCGACGCAGAGGAGCGCGGTGGCCGCCGTGACGACGCCGAAGCAGCGGCAGACGATGAGGAGCGGGTCGGCGCGGGCGCGCGGCTGGCGTCGCGGAACGCTGCCACCGCCGGCCTGCGCCGGCGAGTTGGGCCCCGACCCCGACGACCCCCGGTTCTCCATGGCTCGGACGCTACAGGCAGGGCTCGCGACGCTTCCCCTTCCAACCTTCCTCTCCGACGATGCTCGGCGAGCTGGAACGGAACGGGAAGCCGGGGCATTGAAAAGCAGGGGAGGACGGCGCCCGTGGGCCGGGCGCACAGGCCGGTGGGCCCAGCTCGTGAGGCCCACGGCGTTGGTGGACGCGGTGCAGGGAAGGAGCGAGAGGAGTCGAGGTGGTGGGGTGCGGGAGAGTGGCGTGGGCGTGGCAGGGATGTGGGCCCGGAGGTCGGCGGAAACGTGGACGCGTGAGGTGGCGGGAAGCGCCAGTGGGGGCGGAGCTCGTGGCGCCTCTTGCCTGGAGGTCGGCGGACGCGGTGCAGGGAAGGAGCGAGAGGAGTCGAGGTGGTGGGGTGCGGGAGAGTGGCGTGGCAGGGATGTGGGCCCGGAGGTCGGCGGAAACGTGGACGCGTGAGGTGGCGGGAAGCGCCAATGGGGGCGGAGCTCGTGGCGCCTCTTGCCTGGTTTCAGGACAGCTCCATGCCGGTAGGTACGGAGAGCGGAGAGAGCCTCTGCTGGAGAGAGAAGATGATCAAGAATCAAGAAACGATTTCCTGATGGAGGAAGGTTTCCAGTTGAGGACAGCTCGAGTCGTTTGAAATTTGAGTTTGCTCTGGCTGGATGTTGTAGCTAGCGTGACCTGGCTGACAGGTCGGTGGCCCGGGTTGACATGCAGGACTCGTATCATCGTCCGGCGGCATATTTTGCTTCCGTATCTCGACGGCGCTGGGCCTCAGATGCCGACGTGCCGTCCGATACGGCCATACGGGGGTAGCTCCCCTTGGCCCTTGCGGAATAGCAAATTCGTGTTGCACCGCACCCCTGCCTCCAGGCGTCCATGGAACGCGGAGGATGCTTCCAGGTTTGCTTCCGCGGCGGCGGCGGCGCGAGGGGAGCGCTTTGGTCCGAGACGATGAGGCCGCGAGGATCTGGGCCTCTGACAGGGACCATGCCGTCGCGAGGCTGGAATCCTCCTCGCCTCGGGGCAGGACGCAGGAGCACACGCGCCCGGTGATGGAGCGGCCTCGCTCGCCGAATCTGTCATGGGAGGAACATGGCCGAATCGGCTGTTCCGTTTCTGCACGGGGCCATGGGCCGCCGCCATGGTTGAGCTTCCATCACGCGGTTGCCAGCGGCTGAAGCATACCAAACGCGCTCTGCAGGCAACAACGAAACCCCCAAAGAATCACAAGGTATCACTACCACCACCACCACCGAATGCCACTCACGATTCCTCCCTTTATCTCGCGGCCTCCCCCGCCCCCGCGTCGCTTCCTTCTCAGATGTTCCGCCGGCTCGCGAGCTACCCCGCCGTGCGCAGCAGCGTGCCCACGAGCGCGAGATGACGACGCATCACCTGGACCTCCTCCTCGCCGCGCTCCTCTACGGCTGCGCCTTCACGGGCGCGCTCCTCGCCGCCGCCTCCCTGGCGCTGCTGGTCTTCCTCGCGGGCGCGCTGCTCGCGACGCTCGCGCTCGCGGCCTCCGAAGCGCGCAGGCTCGGGGGGCCGGCCGCGCGCGCGGCCGGCGAGGCCGCGGCCCACCTGAGGCTGGCGCGCGCGGTCGCCGCGTACGCCGTGGTCAAGGCCGCTGTGCGCGTGGTGCTCGTGGCACGGGCGAAGGCTGGCGCGCTCGCGTCGCGCGTCAGCAGGCTCGAGGTGGACGACCGGGCTGCTCTACGGCGTGGCTTCGGGCTTTGCTCTCTGCCGAGCTGGGCGTTTCATTTCTTTTTGTGTAGCATGACAGAATTCAAAGTACAATGGAAATCTGAATAAATATCTTGCGAGTGTGGTGATGAGCATTTTGTATCGTCAATCTGTGCTAGAATTAATAAAAACAAAATTGTCTTCGTAGTTATAGGGGCGATTTCTGACGTGATGATGTACATGTGGACATTTGTTTCAAACAAGATTTCCTTGCACTCTTTTATAACTTTGGTGACGATGGGAGGATATGAGAGAGATGAAACTTAGAAAGGCCTGAACATGAAGTCATTACTGTACTGCCTTCGACATGGTTTCCATGTCCAATCGGAAGAATAAAACTTATTAACATACAAAAGGGGACAAAAGGGGCTATCGAGGGATGAAAACGGTCGGAAACAGTAATTATTCGGTAATCAGTTTTTTTTGTCGTTTTTCTTTGATTGCGAATAAATAAGATATAGAATCTTGTATACAAATTTGTATTCTTGTTTTGAGCATTGAGCTTGTAAAGATTCATAAAAGGTAAACCTTAAATTCATCCTATATTTTCTCAAATGATAGATATAAAATTCGGTATGGATTCGGAAACAAATTCGGTATTTTTTCACTTTTTTTTGTTGTAGGGAGCAAATAATACATAAAATAATTTATGTAAAATTTTATTCTTATTTGTAATAATATGCTTGATAATATAAGAAATGATCACCATCAAATTTTATACATATCTATTTTAAAATATTAAATTTATTCTAACAATTCAGATTACCACTTTCATCCCTATTATTACTGATTGCATTCCTCTGATGTACAAAGGCAAATGGATTCTCAAATTTGCTACACTTTGATGAAAACAAAATGCAAAGAATACACGTAAAACTGTGAAACTATTCAATCTAGTATACAACAACGTATCCTCCTAAACCCAACACCGAGGTGCTTCATCAGATGTATACAAACGAATATTTTCAGTGTCGTTGTGTGGTTACAAAATTTCAAAGAAACATGCTCAAGACCTGTTATCTGGGACTCTGGTCGATGCCCTGAACAAGAATTTGATGGCATGACAAAGCCGTACAATCACTATACACGGGCACCCAATGCCTGGAGCTGGTAAAGGGAGAAACATAGGTTAGGGCTTAGGGCAGCAGCAGCAGCATATAGGCCTTTGTAGTGAAAGGTATAGTTTCAACGGATAAGCAAGATTCAAACCTGGCTAACCAGAAGATCCACTTGCTCTCTGTACATCTCTTTTAGGTCAACAATATCATTTCGAAGCTCTTCCAGCTGCAAAACAGAATCAAAATTAAAGTAAATTTTAGAATTACAGTTATTTTACATAGTTCAGTTCTTGTTTTGTAAACTGGATGCTGTTACTGCTATTGTTCTAGACTCTAGCTTACAAATAAATACTAACCAGTTCTTCACTACTGCACAATGCAAACATGTTAAAAGTGCATTGCTGATGCTAGCTTGAGCTTCAATTCATACCCCTTATGATACTGAAAAGGTCCTGCTTCCATTTTCGCAACAAAAAAAAAAGGAAGAGGAAAGAAAAGGTCCTGTTTCCCCAGCTTATAAAATAAACTAGTTTCTATCAATACTGATAACGGTGGATACAACATTTATAACCTATGCTTGGTGGCTGAGTTTACCTAGGCAGAATGTACCCAAAAAAATGTAAACAGAAATCCAGCCAATCAAATACTCCCTCTGTATTGGTAAAGGAAGTCGTTTTGGATAAAGTTTGGGTCAAACATTGGGAATATAAATCATCAATAACTTTTAAGTTGTTAAGTTTACAAATATGAAAATTATATGAATAGATTTGTCTTTAAAATACTTTCATAAAAGTTTACGTATTCACTTTTCTATAAATATTTTTTAAAAAATAAGAGGTCAAAGTTGTGTTTTGGAGACCGTGTCACTGTCCTAAACGACTTCCTTTACCAATACGGATGGAGTACTGATTAGTAACAGCTTATGATTTGTTGCATGGGAGTGATACCTCTTCATCACGTTCCCCCATAAGTTCTAGAGCTTGAAAATGCCTTTGTTTCAGAGCTTCCAATTCGGCCCTTAAGCCAGGAAGAGCAGCAGCTTCAGTCCGTAACTTTTCACACTGCATAAAATTTCAGTTCAGCTTGCACACAGACCAATAAAGAAGTAAAACTGTGATTGCATTCCATTTGTCAGGATTTACTTGTTCTGTCATTTTCACCAACTCCTCTGCCAGTGAATTCCGAATAGATTCCAATGAGGCCTGAAACACACCATCGCATTATTTTCAAAGAAAAATGCCCAGATCAGATCAGAATAACAAACTTAAAAAAAACATGATTTCTTTAAGTGACTTCTGTCTTAATCAATATTAGAACAAACAATATGAAAGAAATAATTGAACTAGAAAGGTTGCCAGCAGTCCAGCACATATGACTTCACACATTATAGGAGCATTCTTTCACCCAAAAGCAGCAAGTTCTGCTTCTAAATATGGAAGGCAAGAGTGTGTATAATGCGTAGATCTGAAGGTTCTAAGGGTTTTCGAACCAGTGCAGGATGGGACACAGCGACCAGTTTTTGGTAAAAATATGGTTGGCACAATTGTGGCAGGCAATTCGCAAATTGCATCATTTTTTAAAAGAGCAGCGTGAAAGATATATTTTGGACAAGAATAAACTCAGTTTATACAGTGAAAAACACTCATAGCTTTTCAAAATTGTATACTTAGGCCATGTTTAGTTTGTGAAAAATTTTGGATTTGGATATTGTAGCACTTTCGTTGTTACTTGACAATTAATGTCCAATCATAAACTAATTAGACTTAAAAGATTTGTCTCGTCATTTACAGTTGAATTGTGTAATTAGTTATTTTTTTCAACTGCATTTAATGATTCATGCATGTGTTTGAAGATTCGATGTGACAGACACTGTAGGAAAACTTTTGGGAACTAAACAGAGCCTTACTGTAGCCCCAGCTCTAATAATCAACTACTGCAAGTTTCAAATGTTCACTATGATTGTTTAGCAGCAGGAGAAAGATGAAAAAACTTGGGGTGCTAACTGAAAACTAAATAGTTTGAGGGAAATAACAGAAGGACACGTATAAATACCAAGCGTGACATGTAAGAAGCCAGCTCTCCATCTTTTTGACGAAGTGCTGATTCAAAAGCACTTGGAGTCATGGTCCTCAGATAATATGACATATTACTTTCTGAAGACATTCTCCTTTCTAATGAAGCATTGTCTGATAAATCCAATGATGCTTGAAGGAAATGGCTTTCTTCCAGACTATTTATACTCCCAGAACTAGAAAGCTTTCTTAGAGGGGCATTTCCTTCGAGAGCAAAATAGGAAATAGTGAGGATGTAAGGTACCAAATAGAGGCAAAGAAATTGGGTCTCACTCGCTTAAATTAACTGGAAAAAGATCAAATGCGTACTTGTTTGATCGGGAATTGGAACCTTAGGTGCTTCACGGGAAGACGTTTTCTCAATTTCTGCCCTGGCAGCCTTTTCCCTTTCAAGGTCCTGAAAATGCAATTCACGAAAGATATTATTACAGGCATTCCAATTAAGTTGGGTCATGTATCAAGAAGCAAGCTAAACTGATCTGATCATTTATTATCATTTTTCCATAGCAATCATATGATCACTGACATGACAAAATTGTCCAAGTAAGTTCAATCTTTGTGTTATATGATGTATTGATTAATGAATTACTCAGTTAAAAATTAGGCATATTGACAAAATTGGCAGGAAAACATCATCTTCAAAACACAGTTCTCAAACCATTCAAACACAACTGGAACAATGATTTTATTTCTGAAATTATTGCAGTTAACTACCTTCTCAAGCAGTTCCCTGTGTTCTGCTGCTTCTTGCAGCTCCTTCTTGTGCCTAGCCCTAAGCTCCTTTATTTCTTCTTCGAGTTGTTTGGCCCGCCCTTCTTGTATTGCCACCTCCTCCTTAATTGCTAGGTACTCCTGTCTACTTTCAGACGCTCTCTGCCTCTCCTTTTCAAGAGATCGGCTCAGCTGTGTCTGCTCTGTTCTAAGAATCGTAATCTGCATAGACCCAACAATCATCCAAAAATTACTTGATCGTAAATCTGAAATTGAGATCTTAAAACCCTAATATTAGCATAGTTTTTGTTTTGTTAGAAATTAGCACACAAACCTGGGTCTCAAGAACAGTTATCCGGGATAAACTTTGCGACAATCGCTCACTTACAGACCGCTCTTTTTCTTCTGCAGCAGCAGCTTTAGCTTCTGCTTCCTGCATATTCAAGCAAAACAACAGATTATACCAAGTTCTTCACATATATCTTCCGATATTTCTGCCTGATGCATTATGTCAACAGAACCATTTGCTTCAGTTTTTTTTTCATTGCTTTTGTGTAGCTACAGTTAAACATTTTTTTTAACAAACCTGAAGACGAGAGTTCAAGGTTCTCTCAACCCCAGACCAAGCTTCTTCCCTCCGAGCTGCTGTCTCCTGATAACATTAGCACACAATTGATTAAGTGACTGACAAAAGCAAAAGGAACTCAATATGTTAAAAGAAAAAAAGGGCAGAAGTGTGGCACGTACACCAAGAATAAATAACAAAATAAATGTGAAATAAGTTCAAGAAAATTCAAATAAAGGACCAATACCTGCATGGCTTCAATTTGCCTTAGTAGTGGTCTGGTAGATTCAGGAACTTGTGTGACCAGTTCATTATAACGAAGTTCACTGGCCTGAAGTTATTAGACAATGAAAGAGATTGAGAATTGTTCCTTGTTTATTTTACAGCCTGGTACCAGCTAACCAAGAAGAGCCTTGCTTACTTGATACCGCTTTTGAAGATCATCATAGTCCCTTTTTAGCCTTTCTTCCCGGAAAGCAGCCTGAAATGGACCCAACAAAACAGTTACAGCCAATGGAACTGACATTGAGCAGCTACAAAGTAGACTGTCAAATAGGTTATTTCTCTTGAAGCATATAGCTAGATGGCATCGATTAATTAGGTCAGCAAATAAAGCAGTTACTAAGGACGGTTTGGTAATAGGTGTGGATACAAATGTTCAGCATTTACCTCCTGTTCTTGCCTCGTAAGAGAATGCCTCAACTCCTCGATTGTCTTAATCAACATATTTTCTTTTTCACCAGCTTCTCTTAAAAGGCTCTCCAGTTCAACTTTGGCTTCACTGTTGACTCTTGCTTCAGCCAACGCCTCAGCCTCTTTAGCTGCATTAAGAGCATTGGTGTAGAACTCCTTCTGAGCTGCAAGTTCAGTCTGATTTCTTTCTATCGTTTCTTGAAGCAACTTTTCAGTTGCTGCCTTGTCTCTCTTAATGCTCTCAACCTTAGTCTCCTCGACCTGTTTAGTCAAAAATTGCTAAGCGCATGCCTACTTTTGAGGACAGATAATAAAAAACTGATGAACACAACACAACATCATGTTCAGGAAATAGAACTAACTTCACTCATCTATGTAAAGATAATAATGGGACAAAATCTTGTAAAATTGCAACTAAATCATAAAAATGTAAACAGCTATAAAGGTAACCTTTGATTGTAAGTTTGAAACCACATCATGAAATACAGGTGATGTGAAGTAATAAACCACAGTTTAAACAAAATACAGCATCAGGTCATAACAGAAGTAATGAAAAGGGACTTTGTCTGTATTCATATTATGACATCAAGCAAAGACAGGGTATTCTTTATGCTGTGCAAGAAGGTAGGCAGAATTTAATTACTTTGCATCACAAAAGTAGATAAGAACTTAGTTTGGATTATATTAAATATATACAGAGTGCATATTCATTTTACCTGGATCTTTGAGTTCAAACGTTGTTTTTCTTCTTCAAGCTCACGAATCTAGCTTCAACAGAAGAACAAAAAAGTAGCATAATTGGTCATACTGAGGAAAACAATTTATTGTCTGAACATGGTGTAAAGTTTTATTCCATGCCTGTGCCCTCAGTTTTCGAATTGTAGCTTCTTGAGCAGCTTGCTTTTTGGATAACTCCTCACCTATTTCATTAGTAAAAACAAGATGACATCAATTGATGGCTCAAAACCAATTCAAAATGGAGAGGAAATAATTAATGGGGACCTAATTCTGCATCTGGGCTAAAGCAACATAAGAAGTAACATCAGCACGATATAATGTATTGTATGGTGGTTCTAATGCTTGAAATGGACATTAAATTTAACAAAGAGAAACAATGATTTGTGTGTTCATATCATTACACTGGGAGAGGTCTTTGAATAACGAGAATATAACATTGATTCACCATGAACCTTAGTAGAACCGGTATAACAAATAGGTTTTGTATACCTTCAGCCATGACCTGATTGATAATCTCATCCTTTTCTTTCAAAAGGGCAGCTGCGTCACTTTTTTTATTCTGTTCTCTCCTTAGAGTATCCCGTTCTTTGGTTAGTGCGTACACCTACATACATCAAGGCACGCAAATTACAAAAGATTTTCCCATAAGCATAAGATAATGTAGAGATGAACCATAGCAAAAAGGAAAAATAATTCTACAGGTTGACCCATAGTAAAACAGAAAAAAGGAAAGCTAAGGACAGAGAGAAAGGCATTCTAGTAACTTATGGTGTCCTGGCGGTGGCATTTCAATGATCTCAACAATGCAACTTACTTTTGTTTATCCTTTTTATCATTAACCATTGTTGGAATAAATGCATGAACAGTAAAAAGTCTTCACCTATAACAGCAGCCAGAAAAAACAAGGAGTGAATCTAGTTTGCATTTCTGGTGACTTTACCACAAAAATGATGTCAAGAATAAAGATTGTTTTTTAACTCCTGATTTTCTAGAACAATAGGAAATAGAAAATGAAGCCTGTTGACTAACTCTGTATATCATTCATCACATATCAACCAGACAACCAATCTATCCTTGGTGAGTGGTCTACCTAAGTAGCTAGTTGTTAAAGCATAGCAGAAAACGATGTTCCCACCACTAGCACAAAGAGTAATAAATACAAGATAATAACACCAAAAAGCAGGTGATACAGTTGCAACAATGCATGCAGCTGTAACATGTCCCCTCAAGAACAGGTAAAATTGTAGCATGGTGTATCCTTTGCCAATGGTCATCACTCCTAAATCTGGAAGCCACAATCGATTACCGAAGCATCAAGTAACAAGAAAGTGGCATTGTGCCTCACCTTCCTTTCAAGAGTTGCTACTCTCTGGTGGTATTCATCCTTAAGCACATCCAATTCTGCTTCAGATGATTTAGTCTGTATCATATCAAATATCGATCAGTCAAAAATTTAAAAAAGTTTAAGTGCACTACAGCACTAATGATTAATTCAGAAAGTATTTTTATAGCATTCGTTGTGCTCTGATGTGAGGGGATAGCTGGATTAGGGTAACCCGCCCTCACGTTGGAGGCTCTGGGAATTGGACTCTAATTCTGCTTGCTTTCATTGATGAAGCCGGCCCCATTATATAGAGGCCGTAAGATTACAATCTCCTAAAGTATCTCAACTTCCTAATTAAATAAGATTAATTCCCTAATTAAAATTACATGCCCAGATCACACGTTGCTTGGGCATGAAGTAGAGGAGCCGTGCGGTTGCTGTGCCCTATCCTGCAAGGCCGGTGCAGTGCCTGCCCCGGCGCCCTTCTTCCTCCTCTCGTACTTGCGACCCACAAATGAGTCCACAACACTTCCGTCCTCCTTTTGAAACAGCTTGTCCTCAAGCTGAAATGATGGATAGCGCTCCTTGAACGACTCCAAAAGCTCCCAGGAAGTGTCGGCAGCCGGTAGACCAAGCCACTGCACGGAAAGCTCCCACACGCCACGGTTGAGTCTTGCGCGCAGCACCTTCTCAAGGGTAGGGACGGCTCGGCCATGGTCGATCGGCGGTAGAGGTACTGGCGCAGCTGGAGGAACGCCCACAAGCTTCTTGAGGAAGACCACATGGAAGACGTTGTGGATACGTGCTGAGGCTGGCAGTTGTATGTAGGGAAACGGGTAGGCTACGCTAGCATCACTACCGCATAAACCCAAGATACTTGGGAGTAGAAGATCATAGATCATTACCACTAGACGCGCAGCGCAGCGGAAGAAGTCGCGCGTCGATGTAGAGGAAGTAGTCGATCACGTCCCACGAACCGAGCTCCTCGTACTTGATCCCAGCAGCCGATCAGCGCAGCAGTCGCAACAGCGCCTCCACGGAGTCCACACGTACGGGGATGAAACGCCGGGCGTCGGTGTGCTAGCACCGCACGCACGGCAAGGGCGGCGGCCGAGAGAGAGGGAGGGGCGGCGGCTAGGGAGGTGGCGCGGCTCAGGTCATCGCCCCCCTTAGCCCCTCCCTCATATATATAGGGCGTACTAATGAGCTTCTATCTCATAGGCCCATTAGTAACCCTAATCCCTTTTGGATCAATATCCACTTGGGCCTTTAAACCGTATTGTGATGATGGGCTCTTGGGCATATCACCAACACTGTAGACGATAAGCGACTTCCCCGATGCGCTCCAAGACCTGAAACGGACCATAGAACTTGTGTGCTAGCTTAGCAGCCGCACTGGACGTGATACTCGCCGCGGCTCGGTGGTTGAGGCGCAACCACACCCAATCCCCCACTGCAAACTCTACGAAACGGCGAGAACGGTCAGCCGCCTCCTTCATGATGTCTTGGGCTTGGTGAAGGCGATCGCGAATGTCGTTGAGGAAGATGTCACGCTCATAGAGCTGGCGATCCAGGGCCACCACCCGCGCCAAACCTAGCCTGTAGGATGCCAAGGTCGGTGGGGAACGCCCGTAGACCACCTCAAATGGCGTGGCCTTGAGCGCGGTCTGGTAGCTGGTGTTGTAGCAGTACTCGGCCCATGGCAGCCACCGCAACCATTGCCAAGGTCGATCTCCCGCTAAGCAACGTAGGTAGACGCCCAAGATTCTGTTGGTGACCTCAGACTGTCCATCCGTCTGGGGGTGGAAGGCGGAGCTGAGGGGCAGCTTGACACCGGCGAGGGAGAAGAGTTCCGTCCAAAACTTGCTGGTGAAGACGGGATCGCGATCGCTCACAATGGAACACGGCAGTCCATGGAGCTTCACGATGTTGTCGAAGAAGGCCTGGGCGACGGAGATCGCAGTGTAGGGGTGCCCCAGCGCGAGGAAATGTGCGTACTTGGAGAAGCGATCGACGACTGTGAGCACCACCGTCTTGCCGCTGATCTTGGGAAAACCTTCAACGAAATCCATGGCGATGTCCGCCCAAACCGAGCTCGGCAACTCCAGCGGTTGCAGCAGGCCCATTGGGTGAAGGTGCTCTGTCTTGCTGCGCTGGCAGACGATGCAGCTGCGGACGTAGTCGGTGACGAGCCTGGACGTGTGGGGGCTGTAGAAAGACGCCCTCAGGCGATGCAGCGTCTTCTGGGCCCCTTCGTGGCCGGTCCCGTGGGCGTGCTGAAGGAGAACCGGCCACAAGGAGGAGTCGGGCACAAATATGCGCCCCTTGTGGAGCACGAGACCGTCCCGCTCCGTCCAGGCTGCTCCTGCCAGGCCGTCGGCGATCTCCTTGCGCTTGGTGATGAAGGAGGGAAGGGACGCCACCTCCTGCTTGAGCTCATCGAAGAGCTCGAACGCTGGTCGGGACAGCGCCAAAGCGTTGATGGTGCACTGATCCTCGTCACGCCGGGAGAGGGCATCAGCGGCGACGTTCTGGCGCCCTGGCCGGTACTCCACCGTGAAGGAGTACCCGAAGAGCTTGCTGACCCACGTGTGCTGAGGAATCGTGGACAGCCGCTGGTCCAGGAGGTACTTGAGGATGCAATGGTCAGTGCGGACGACGAACGGACGCGTCCACAGGTACGGTCTCCAGTGACGTACAGCCTGCACAAGACCAATTAGTTCGCGTTCGTAGGCCGCCAGCTTCATGTGACGGGGCGCGACCGTCTTGCTGTAGAACGCGATGGGGCCGCCAAGCTGGTGTAGCACGGCCCCGAAGCCCGCCGCCAAGTCAGGAAGCTGCAGCACGGGTCCCGTGGTGAGGGCGTGCTGGAGGGCGCGGAAGGCGTCCGTCGCTTCCTGCGTCCAGCAGAAGGCCTCCTTCTTGAGGAGGGCGGTGAGGGGCGCCACGATGACGCCGTAGCTGCTGATGAACTTCCGGTAGTAGCCTGTAAGGCCAAGAAAGCTCCGAAGCGCCCGCAGTGTCCGAGGCAGCGGCCAGGCGTGAACAGCCGCTACCTTGGACTGATCCATGGCCACGCCATCGCCGGTGACGATGTGGCCCAGATAGGCCATGCTCTTCTCGCCGAAAGAGCACTTGGACCTTTTCAGCACCAGCCCGTGCGCCCGGAGGGTCTCGAAGACGGCGCGGACGTATTGCAGGTGCTCGATCCATGTCTTGCTGTAGATGAGGATGTCGTCGAAGAAGACAAAAACGAAGCGACGAAGGAAGGGGCGCAGTACCTCATTCATGAGCGCCTGGAAGGTAGATGGCACGTTGGTGAGGCCGAAGGGCATCACCAGGAACTCGAAGTGGCCCTGATGGGTCCGGAAGGCTGTTTTGTTGATGTCGGCGGCAAACATCCGGACCTGATGGTAGCCGCTACTCAGGTCGAGCTTGGTGAAGAACACCGCACCATGTAACTCGTCCAAGAGTTCATCGACGACAGGATGGGAAACATGTCGCGGACGGTGACGGCGTTGAGGGCGCGGTAGTCGACGCAGAATCGTCATGTCCCGTCCTTGCGCACCAACAGCACCGAAGAGGAGAACGCGGACGTGCTGGGGCGTATGATGCCCTGCCGCAGCATGTCCGCGCACTGGCGCTCGATCTCGCCCTTCAGCAGCTGCGGGTATCTGTACGGCCGAACCGCCACCGGCGCTGTCCCGGGCAGCAGGCGGATGTGGTGGTCGAAACTGCGGCTCGGTGGAAGAGACATCGGCGGCTCGAAGAGGTCGGCGAACGAGTCGAGGAGGAGCGGGAGGTAGTCGATCGCTGCTACGGACGCGTCAACTCGCGGACCGGATGGAGCTCCCTTGCCGACAAGGCACACCCGGCGGCCGCCGTTCCAGAAGGACAGGCGATGGCGCGCGCAATCCCAGTGAAAGGATCCCAGGGAGCGCAGCCAGCAGTACCCCAAGACCAGCTCGTAGCCCTCCAGCGGAATGACGAAGACGTCGATGTTGAAGGGTTCGCCGCTGATGATGACGCGGACGGCGCGGCAGATGCCGGAGGACTGCAGCCGCTCGCCATTGGCCACCTTGACGTGGACATTGCTCAGGGGCTCGGGGGACAAGCCCAGGCACGCTGCTGTAGAGGTCGCCATGAAGGTGTGCGTGGATCCCGAGTTGACCAAGGCGGTGATGGGAACGCCTGCGACGTCGGTCTCGAGAAGGAAGGTGTCGGTGCTGTCGAGGCCCGTCATGGCGCACATGGAAACCTCGACCGCCGGCCCGGAGTCCTCGTCAGAGATGTCGTCCTCCAGGGGGGGTGTCTTCTGAGATCTCGATGGTGTAGACGCCCTTGCCCTTGCACACCTTGTTGTGCCCGGGAACGAACTTCTTGGGGCAGTTGAAGCACAAGCCGCAGGTACGGCGGTCGTCCATCTCTTCTGCGGACAGCCGGCGGAACCGTGTGAACGGCGGTGCTGACGGCGCGGGGTCTGGAGGCGGCGGTAGGGTGGTCGAAGCCGCAGTAGGCGCCGGCCGGGGTTGAGGGGCCGTCGCAGTTGTTTGAGCAGCCGGCGACGTCGCTGCTGTAGACGACCTGGAGCCGCGAGGAGGGGGCGCCACGTGGATCGAGACTCGGTGGTGATCGAGGTCGAACGCCGCTCATGCGCCCGAGCGAGGTTCATGGCGTCCTCGAGGTGCTCCGGGTGCTGCATCTCGACATCAATCTGCAGTGTGCCGCCCAGACCGGCCATGAACAGATCGGTCTGCTGCCGTTCGGAGACGTTGTCGCAGCGGGCAAGATGGGTGAGGAATTGGTCGATGAAGTCGTCGACCGTGCCCGTCCGACGAAGCTGAGCGAGCTCGCCGAGGGGGTTGCTGCGGATGAAGAGCCCGAAGCGACCGTTGATGGCCTGAACGAACTCCGGCCACGATGGAACGCCGCGGTTGTGCTCAAGCCGAAAGTACCATCGGGCGGCTGCCTCGTGCAGGTAGAAGGACGCCGTCCAGGTCTTGTTCGCCTCCGGGGTGCGATAGGCTAGGAAGCACTGTTCACACTTGTGCAACCAGATCGCCGGATCGTCCTTGCCGTAGTAGTCGGGGAACTTGAGCTTGTGTGCTGGAGATTGATGGGGAGGCGGCGGGTCGGATCCGGACGCCTCGAACTGGTTGGCGGGGCCTTCTCCAGAACCTTGGTTTGGATCCGGTTGACGGCGACGTCCAGCGTGGAGTACTGGTTCTTGACTTGGCTGATCTCATGGGTGTTGCGCTCGACCGCGCGGCGGAGGTTGTCGAGCTTGGTGCTGATGTCCGCTGGAATCTAATCGCCAGCCATGGCGGACAGGGGTGGCGCCGGGTGAGGGAATTCTCGGCCCGACGGCTGGCTGGAGATCGACGGGTGAGGGGTTGTAGGCGCAGGGGGGTGTGGCGACTGGGAAGGCAGGATCGAACAGGAAGCTGATACCAGATGATGTGGGGGGATAGCTGAATTAGGGTAACCCGCCCTCATGTTGGAGGCTCTGGGAATTGGACTCTAATTCTGCTTGCTTTCATTGATGAAGCCGGCCCCATTATATAGAGGCCGTAAGATTACAATCTCCTAAAGTATCTCAACTTCCTAATTAAATAAGATTAATTCCCTAATTAAAATTACATGCCCAGATCACACGTTGCTTGGGCCTAAAGTAGAGGAGCCGTGCGGTTGCTGTGCCCCATCCTGCAAGGCCGGTGCAGTGCCTGCCCCGGCGCCCTTCTTCCTCCTTCTCTCGTACTTGCGACCCACAAACGAGTCCACAACACGCTCAGTTCCCAGAGTTTTACTAAAAACAACGGTAACTTCAAAATTCATGAACTTATTAAAAAAAACTGTTTCTGGAAGGGAAACGATGGAAAATATGCTCACAAACGTACCTTGAGATCATCAATTGTTGCTTTGAGTTGCTCATTCTCGTTCATCAATCTCGCAATTTCATCAGCTTTGGACTGTGGAAAGAATTAAGTGCCGTTAGGCATAAACAGCCAGGTGTGTTGCAACTAAATGACAAAAGATGGGACCAGAAACTAAATGTTTTCAAATGTACTAAGATGCTTCCCTTCTGTTCCACAAAAAGTATGAATTCATAAATTAAAAATGTTCACTTCCATGTGAGAAATCATCTGCAGGTAACTTTCTTAGCATACAACTCTACATGCTTTTACTGAATTGCTAGAGCAGAGATTAGGGCATGTGGAAATGATACCTGAGATTGTCTTGCAGCACCTTGCAATGCAGCATCCATCATTTTCATTTCACGTCTTAATTTCTCTAGCTCAACGACAGAACCAGCAGATTCCAGAATCAAAGAATTTGTGCTTCTAACAGATTGCTGAGTCTTTTCTTCTTTTCTAAAATCATTTGCAGGAGAACCTACTTCCACAGGTTCAGCAGGCGCATCTGTCAAATTCACCACAGATTCATTCTGCAAATGCGAATCATGCTCTGCAATTATGGACTTCGATCTAAATTCTTCAGGCTGCTCCGGCACAATATCCTCCTGTTCATTGACAGATGCTGCCCCTGCCTCTGTCTTATTGCTTTCTACCTCATTTTTTTCAGTATTAGTATTTTCGTCATGTACTTTGACTTCAACATGGGTAGCTTTGTCTACTGTATCAGCGCTATCCTGTGGGCTACTTATTTCTTTGGAAGCATCAGATTGTTGATCAATCTTGTCCTCAGCTTCAATCATACCATCTGAGCTAGCCAGCACGGACTCAGCTGGTTGTGACTGCAAGGCGTTCCCATCAGATGTCTCTTCCTTTCCAATATGAATAGATTCCCCTGTTTTAGTGTCACCTGGTTGATCTATTTTGGTAGGTGAAGATGCTCCACCATCAGGTATGTCGCCCCCAGACTCTCCAAGCTGATTAGGCTGTGCTTCATCACTAGGACCAGAATGTTTGCTATCTTGATGGTCCAGGTTTTCATTCATAACTGAACTAATATTCTCAATGGAACCACTAGGAGTTTCTTCAGCTGTTGAAGGATGGGTCGGAGATTGTGATGATTCTGATGCTTCAGAATCATCCCCCTTAGACACTGGTGGCTTAATGGGGTCATCAAAAATTTCTTCTACTGCTGAAGGATGTGTTGGAGTTTGTGGTGTCATGGATTGCTCAGAAACATCTGCCTTAGAAACAGGTGACTCAGTGAAGATGTTAGGAGCTTCTTCCGCTTTTGAAGGCTGCATTGGAGATTTGGTCGTTCCTGATACTTCAGAAGCATCTACCTCGGATCTCTGCTGCTTCATAGGGGTGCTATGGTTTTCTTCCTCTGCTGGCGAATTCTTTGGAGATTGTGGCTTTTTTGATACTTCGGTGCTATCCTCCTCACCATTGTGTCCCATGAAAGCCATGACAGGATTGAAGAATCCTATCCCATCAGAGTTAGATGTCCGTGATCCTGATGCTGCATTACCAAATAAACATTTATTTGATTTGACGTGGATAACTATGTAAACAAAAATGTTTCCCTTGGAAAGTTCTAACCACCCAAATGGAACTGTGAGAAACAGGTATTGACAAAGTCAATGCTTAGACTAGCTAAATCAATCAATGCTAAAAGTTTCAGCAAATCAGACAGAATGCAAAACTTTTCACACTTTCAAACTGATACAAGGTGCACAGAAGTTTGGAATTTAAAAATATGTCTAAATCAATCAAATAGTACACAATTCAAAGAACTAATATAGTGAACTTGGACTAGATGTGGAAACTGAACCCATGATAAGCATATTTTTTCTGTCAATACCAAGTTCTTTACAAACCCGGACCATCCAAAATCAATCGAAACAGTTGTTCCATCAGTGTCATTTCAATAGCCATAATGTTAATGTACAGCCAAGCATGCACCAATGCACCCTGACTACACTGACTACACTGCAAAGGAGAATGGCAGGACCTAGAGTCGTAGCATTAGCGACTCCGTTTCGTACCTTCTTCATCGTCGCCGCGCTTCTCCTCTAAGCCGAGCGCGCTGTCAAAGTTCTTCTCGATGTTCTTCACACTCTCGCTGATCTTGTTGACTGCTCCGGCGATGTCCTGCAGCCCGCCCAGGGACACCTTCCCGGACCACCACGCCATCCCAGCTGCCGGACTCCGATCGCTACCAGCTCACCGCCTCCAGCTACGTACCTGCACCCCTAGATCTCAGGCATAGATCTGATCCGCGCCGCTGATCCACCTCCCCCGCCCAAGCGCGCGCGAGCGGGGATCTGGACCGGCGACCTCGGCCCCGCCAATCAAATCGATCGAGCCCGCCGATCGCGCGAGAGCGAGAGGATGAACGTGCGACAGCGGGGCCGACGTCGCCGGGGAGCAGGGCCGAGTAGCGGAGGAAGCTCTTCGGCGAGCTCCCGCCGCGCGGCGGCGAGGTGGGAGATGTAGCTGCGGGAGGGAGGGTGGGGTCGGGGAGCACGACAGCGAGGGGGGAGAGAGCTCGTATAGTGCGTTCGGCCGTTGGCGTGGGGGCGCCGCGTCGGCGTCGGTGATCGCCCGCCGGTGCGGTGTGATCTGAGCCGCCCGCGCGCCCCGCTCGGCTCGGCGCAGTGAGGTGGGTGAGGTGAGTGGATCGGTGGATCTCGACCGGCCGGAGGCCCGGAGCTGAGCCGGTCTTCTTCTATCCGCACTTCCGCAGCTGGTGCGGCTCGTGCGGCGTCGGCCAAGGTGCAGTACGCGCGACGCTGCCTACCATGGCCAACCAAACCAACCTGTGCGCCGTACGGGCATGGCCGGACTCTGGAGGGTGGGTCGTGTGGGCTGTTTCTGTTTCGCGTGGAACCGAAATCCACAGAGGTAAAGGGCCCGTTCGGCCTGCAAATAGTCTGGTTAGAAGCTGTGTTGGGCCTAAAGTACAGAGCCTGGAAAACCCGTTCGGACCGTCAGTCACGTGGACACAGGGGTGACGATGGATTATGATCCTTATACTCTCTTCACGATACTATACTAGTTGGCCCTTAATTTTTTTAGCTCAAAATTGAATAAAATTAGAGTCCGATTCTTTTAGAACCCGACTCTTAGATTATCAGGCAAAAAATTGAGGCCTTTTACCACACACCCCATACAAAGTCAGTCGCACGAACTAATTTGTCTTGGTTGGTGCTAATTTTTTATAAAAGAAAAATACTATTACTTGGTTAATGATTGGCTGACAAACTATCGAAACAGAGTTATTGTATCATCGAGTAGTGAACACTGATCAGCATCCTCGCAATTTTTTAGGGCAGAGCATCCTCCCAAGATTAAACAGGCGATAAAACTAGTTACCAGCATCACGATTTGACAAGGGACCGCTCTGTGTCGATGTCATGAGTTCATGACCTACTTATTAGCAGCACTGCCCTCGAGGCTTGAATCAGTAGAACTGAAACTGTACGAGTGTGATTTCCTCATACATTTCGAGGGTCGCGATCACTAACAGGAAAAAGCGACATTCATCCACCTCTAATTAGTAACGATTGTTTTAAACCCAGTACTAATACTAATTTTACTAATTTAGTCCTACAGCACAGTGTCCCTCGAGGCCATTTAGTACCGTTTTTTAACACCACCGAGCACTAAATGCTATTATTTAGTACCGGTTGGTGTTACGACTCGGTACTAAATAGCTCCCGGCCCCAGCCATTTAGTACCGGGCCACCCGATATTAAATGATGGCATTTAAGTACCGGTTGGTGTTATGCCCCGGTACTAAATGGTCATAGTCTGTACTAAATAGTCCGTTCTGGTTACTTTAAAAGGATAATATTTTTAATGCATTCACATGTATTGTGTGGTTGAGACAATGCGCGTGGCCACATGTCACGAATTCGAACCCACGCAAGCATATTTATCTGCATATATTTTTGACCGGTACAAATGGGGGCCTTGCGCCCCGTACTAAAGCCACTTTTTGTGGCATTGGATGCGACTAGGACAAGGACAGCAGAAAGCTAGTGCTAGTACCGTACATCTCTTGCACCCTGTAAATTTTTTGATTTTTTTCATATTTGAAATATTAAATATAAACTAATCACAAAATTAATTGCAGATTCCGTCCGTAAATCGCGAGACGAATCTAATAAGCCTAAGTAATCCGTCATTAGCATATATTTACTGTAACAATTTAATGTCTAATTATGCTCATTAAATTCGTTTCGTAATTTACAACCAAACTATGCAATTAGTTTTTTATTTTGTGTAGATTTAATACTCCATGCAAATAAGATTCTCATTCGACGTAATAGTTTTGGAATTTTGAATTTCATCTAAAATGGGCAATAGCGAGGCGGGCTCCATGCTGGCATGCCAGGTCAGCTCGCTGCAGAATCAGAAGATGAGGATAAGCCTATCCGGAGCAGGCCACATGGCACCCTCCCTATGGGCCTCGGCCATCCCCGAGCCACGCGAGGCTGCCTCCCTCCCACACACGCATCGGATCCTTAGCACGACCCGCCGGATTAAGTTTGTGAACGTACGTACCCACCGGAACACTAGTACACCGGTCATACGCAGCACCAACCGCCATGGCCTCCCTCGCCGCCGTCTCCGTGCAGCCGGTCGCCGTGAAGGGCCTCGCCGGCAGCTCCATCTCCGGCAGGAGGCTCGCCGCCGTCAGGCCGTCGCGCCGCGCCGGGGCCGGCGCCTGCGCCTGCCGCTCCGCCCGCAGGCCCCGCGGCGCCGCCGTGGTGGCCAAGTACGGCGACAAGAGCGTCTACTTCGACCTCGACGACATCGGCAACACCACCGGGCAGTGGGACCTCTACGGCTCCGACGCTCCCTCGCCCTACAACCCGCTCCAGGTGCCAACCAACTCGATCGATCGATCAATTTCTTCCTGCAACCTTGCTCTTACACAGACGAATATATCTGCAGAGCAAGTTCTTCGAGACGTTCGCGGGGCCGTTCACCAAGAGGGGCCTGCTGCTCAAGTTCCTGCTGGTGGGCGGCGGGTCGCTGCTAGCCTACGTCAGCGCGTCGGCGTCGCCGGACCTGCTGCCGATCAAGAAGGGGCCGCAGCAGCCGCCGCAGCCGGGGCCGCGCGGCAAGATCTAAGTTCAGTTGTTCCTTCTCCTCATCCATCTGTCTCTACTAGCTGCTTGCTTGTACCGCCGCTAGCTCCGGACGCCATGGATCGTCCTTGCCTGTCGTTGTGCTGCTGATATTCGATCGCGCTGCCTGTTTATCAATGTTCATAATGTTGTATTCATATATACTCTGGCATACAATTACAATGGTGTTGCGTGCTTACCTTACCTAGATCGAGCTCGTGCAATACCTAGACAGTGTGCGTACGTGTTTTTTATGTTGCCCCGCATGCTCTGGGACGACGCTGCTCGCTGCCGGCTCGATCGATTCCAATCCTACTGGCAGAGAAGATATATAAGACTATTTCCAGTGAGGAGTTTTATTTTCATTAATTACCATGTCACATAAGATTTTTTTATGATATGGCATCAAATTTAAGAAGAGGGAGAAGAAACTAGTTTAATCTAGATGAAATCATATCTACACAGATACCAACTTTAAATGCTACTACTTGGAGCTTATAAAACCACGCTATGAAATTATGCGTTGTAGAGGCAGTTTTAGACACCATTTTATTTATTTGTTGCTTTATGTGGCTACTTTGGAAATGTCAAACACTCGATTGGGATTAGCCTAATGGGATGACGTACTATTCCTCCACAACCGCGCATGATCCGATTAGTGCAAGTATTATAGTTGGCTGTAAACTGACTAAATGATGAGGTGAAGGAGAGAAGAGAGGAGAGGATAAATGAGCTGTAAGTTTATAGTCAGCTTGGGCATAAGAACAAAAAAAATATATGAGAGAGACAAATGGACCATGTATCAATTATGTATCAATTGTGAAGAACTAACTATTATATAGATAAACTGAGAGAATGCTGAAAGAATCCTTACAGCCAACTTATTGACTGTATTATTAGTCTTACTCTTACAGCGCGGTGACCCGGGGACACTTCGAATTCCCCGGCCCAACCCCGAGTCTACGGCGACGGCGACACTGCTTTGTCTCGGCCGACGCGATCGATCCTTTCAATTCTCTCCTCTCGCTGGAACACGTACGCACACCCAATCGATCGATCTCCCCGTCCTGTTCCTATATTTAATGTATCTCAACTCCAAAGTTCCTATATTTAAGCAATAACACATTGTTTATAAAAAGGAGTGTGCCACACAATGGTATATAAAAATATATTTGTAGTTGATTTTAGCCACATGCAAAACATTAAACAACTTAGAGATGGACACTATGTCTGTGGGTTGTATGAGCTGTCTTTATATTTGTCTGTATGATAAATTCGAGATCCTAGAGACGACCTGCCGTCTGTGGGTTGTACATGCCCTTACTTGCAATGTGCAGTGGCTATCCGAACAATGAAACAATCATGAGCGTTCCATTTTTTTTGTGACCGTGTCTAAGTATGTTTATCATTAAAAGGAAGAGAGTTTGAAATACAAAAGAAGGTTTGGTTTTGGAGATATGAAACAATCACGATTCACGAGCGTTCCATTCGCCCAAGAGCTTTGGTCTTCGTCTTCGTCCCTCCTCGCTGCTGCAGTAGTGCAGTGCTGCTGGTGGGAGCTATGAACGAGCGCCGCGTCACTGTCGATCGATGGGTGTGGGGGAACGAAACCAAAAGAGGCTACCAAAAGCCGTCACGTGGAGGCCACCCGGGGGCAGCGTCACTCGCGAAAGGAGGGGAGGAGAGGAGAGGAGGGGCGAGGGGGCGCGCTGCCCTTTTTGACCGCGCCACTCCGTAACGTACGTGCCTTTGGCTCCATGCACGGGAAATATCATGATGATGACGACGATCGATGATGCTTGCTTTTAGGCCCAAACCGGGGTCAGTCTCCTTTTAATTAAGTACATGGGAATCTCCGCAGATTTTTATTTTAGCCCGTGATTCCAAGAACAATACTAACTACCTCCATCCTAAAATATAGCTATTTTAAGTTAAAATTTATAAATTTTAACCGTAGATGGTAAAAAACATATAAAGATTGATAATGTAAAAGTATAATATTTTATTAATAATAAAACCAACTATATAATATTTTCTATTTAAAAGTAATTATTTTTTGAAGATATTATTAGTTAAAGATGAAAATGTTTGATTTTGACCAAGTTTAGAAGTTGTTATGTTTTGGAACGGGAGCAGTATACGTTTACTTGATCCATGGACATTGATCAAATATGATCGAATTGTTGCAGATTTAAGATTTTGCATGCGCCCTGTGCATCATGAATCGTGGGTTTCATGGTCCATCAGCATCAGAGAGAGCCCAGACGACGTCACACAGCAAGGCGTTCTTTTCTTTTTTATATTAAAAAAATCAAAATTTCAAAAATATATGTCCGTTTTGAAAAATTTCAAAACTACCCCCGGTCGCCCTCCATAGGGCGACAGGCCCTAGATGTAATTTTTTTTCTTCAAATTTGCAACGAGATCCATGGCCGAAAAAAAATGAAAGTGGCCTGTCGCCCCCCCCCCCCCCAACGGGCGACAGGGGGCCTGTCGCCCCCCCTCGGGCGACCGGTGGCCCCCGCCCACAGGCGCGACAGTGGGGCCTGTCGCCCCCCCCCCCCTCGGGCGTCCGGGGGTACCCCTCTATATAAAGCCTTTGACCCCATTCCCTCATCATTTGAGCCCGAAAATTTCACCAAAAATCCAGAAAAAAGAGAGGGGTGAGGAGAAGGAAAGCGGCGAAGCCTTGCCGGATTCCGCACTTGTGATTTGCAGGTTAGTACATTTAGTTTATGTATTTTTCCATTGGTATTGTAGAGTAATTTAATTTAATTAGTGCTATAGTAGAACCATTTAAGTAGGAGTTTAATGATACTTTAGTTTCGTAGTATTAAATTAGTTTAGAAAATTAGTACTATGCATTTATTATTATGATTGCAGTACTATTATAGACGTGTTTATAAATTAATTACGATTTAGAATAGAATTTGGCATATGCAGTATAGAATTTGAGTGTCATCACGTAGTTATGAATACTTATACGTTGTAGTTGAATTCCATACTTAGTTTTTACGGATTATTGAATAAGGTATTGAAGTAAAGAGTATAACTCGATAAGTATTCTGTGATATACAGATATGTCGACCAGGATGCAGTTTCAAGTATTTTATGGTGACTACAATGTTTTGTATGGGCCTTTCTGCCTTTAAGTGCACATCTAGCGTCATAGATAAACCTCTGGAAAGGAGTTTTGGTTCCATATGTAAGTGGCTGCAGCGTGGGTTCCGTGTTGATCCATTGACACATGTGATGACCGTCCAGTCTCTTGTTAATTGGGAGGTAGAAAGTGATTTATGGGAATTGATGATGATACACAGCACTGATGACTGGTAGAAGTACATGCAAGCAGCTTTAGAGCGTGGGTGGCCTCTGGCCATTCTTGTTCAAATCCGGGAAAAGACACAAAATGAAATCCAACATGGTGCAGATCAATCAACTCCGAGTATTCGAAGAGAGACCAATTATGTTGATGAGTCAGAAGAGATAGAGAACCAAAACATGGCACCACAAGGCCTTGCTGATGAGGGAGAGAGGATACATAGCATTATTGACGAGATGGAGGCAGAAGACCAAACCGCAATAGAGATGGAAGAATACGAGAGCTCATCTGATGACGAGCAGTACTCATTGCCAAAAGAGTGGAAGGATCATAGTTTTGGCAGTCATGTCGCAGAAGACGTACGAAATCAGGAGTGGGAGTACAGAGGAAATGAGGTAGTGCAAGGTGCAACATATCCAAACATTGAAGCCGTAAAAGATGCTGTGAGACTATGGGCAATATCATTGAAATGAGAATTCAGAGTCGTAAAGTCTGGCAGTAAAAAATATGAGGTGAAGTGTGTGAATGATGGATGTCCATGGCGAGTACATGCATTTAAGAGAAAATGGAAGTCGAACTAGAAATGTTCCATTGTGACAGAGCACACTTATTTGCTGTCAGAAGTTCTTCCCTCGCATCGCAATATATCATGCGACTTTGTTGCAATGCAAATATATGAGTTGATTATGGACAACCTAAATTATGAGCCAAAAATGATTGTTCGACACATTGAGCAGACTTACCAGTACACCATTAGTTATTTGAAGGCATGGCGGGCTAAACAAATGGTGTTCGAGATGCGGTTCGGCACATACGAGGCATCATATGATAACCTACCTCGTATGTTATTCCAGGTTGCTGCTAGAATACCTCGTACCAACCGTGACTAGGGGGCAAAAAATTATGCAACGAGCCTTCTTTTGCATAGGTGCTTGTGTTAGAGCATTTCAGTGTTGTCTTCCGGTGATCTGCATTGATGGCACATTTCTGACTGGAAGATATAAAGGTCAGATACTCACCGCAATCGGGGTAGATTGCAACAACCAAATAGTTCCGCTCGCATTTGCATTTGTTGAGAATGAGAACCTAGACAGTTGGTATTGGTTCCTTGAACGAGTGAAGGTTCATGTTGTTGCTGCACGTCCAGATGTGTGCCTTATTAGTGATAGGCATGCAGGTCTGCTGGAATCAATACTGAAATTGCAACGTGGAACTGCGACAACGCCTCCATTGTGGCCCGATGTCCAAAACAGGTGGTGCATTAGGCATATGGGTGCAAATTTCTATGACCACTTCAAGAACAAGGATCTTAAGAACATGTTTAAGTGGTTGTGCACCCAAAATCAACAGAGAAAATTCAATACATTATGGCAGATGCTTGATCAGTTGACTGCAGGGCTAGTGAAGGTAAGGGCATCAGGAACAGGCACGAGTCAGGCTGCAGAGGCTAGGGATTCAATTGAGAAGCCATTTTTCACACTGGATTCGAGGTGGACCTAAGGAGAAATGGTCATTTCTTTATGATACCAACGGAATACGGTATGGTATTCAGACAACGAACCATGCAGAGTGTTTCAATATGGTTATGCGTTCTTGTCGTGCCTTTCCTCTTGTGGCAACTGTTGAGTTCATCATGTATGAGTGCATGAAGTATTTCAGTGAGCGTTACATGGCTGCAAGTATAAACATCAGCAACTCCCAAATTCAGTTTTGCACAAGAGTGACATCAAAGCTCATTGTATACCCAATGTCTGGAGGTAGGTCTAGCGAGAAGAATTACTACGGTTTTGGGAAAGAAAAAGGGGGAAGAAAGGGAGACCCCATAATATGGGAAGGGCCTCTTGGACCTGATTCCTTTCCGGAACCAGTGTTTGAGTTTCCGCCACACCACAAGAGTGAATTTACCAATGAAACTCCTCTTCGACAATACGATAACCGTAGAGAACCATAGCCAAAATGCAGACATGGTGAGGACTGCTTAGTGCAGATGTGCACCGAAGGGATGGATGGCGGTCGGCGTTTCTTTAAATGTCCACACGCATGAGTAATACTCGGTTGTTTCATTTATTTATCTTCAATGAGACATCTTACAAGAAATTTGTTTTGCAGTCTTCCGATGCTCCAGAAAATTGTGGTTTTACTAGGTGGGTCGATCCTGCACCAATTAATTCTGTTTAGGAGTTCATCGAGTACCTCCAGATAAAGATCTTTGATCTGGAATGCAAGGTGAACCATTATGAGGAAGTGAGCGAGGGTAACAAAGACGACGAAGATGATGATACCAGCAATGCTGCCGGTTCACAGGATAAACCATGCACTATTCCTTACTGCAACTGCCCTTGTCACAAGAAGAAGGGCCCTGCGCCTCCGGCACCACCGCCTGCACCACCTGCAATGGGTGGATACTGCGGAGAAGGCTCAACGCAGTTTGCTACGTGGGGGTACGGCTACTAGGACTACCCTAGTGCTAGTGACATGCTGCATCGTTGTGTTTGTTGTGTTTTTTTAAATTACCTAAGGCATGTTAGGTTAGTCCGGAATTTGTTTACCGTAGTTTGCAACGGGTTCTGCCATGCCACTGCATGTGTGATGTGTGTTTCATTATCGTTGTATTATGATGTAAGATTTGAGGGTTCACATTATGTAATACATTTATTAGTTCTTATTTCTTATCGTTATATTAATTAAATGTGTGCTTTTTAGTATTCTAGTGACATGAAAAGCTCCGAAAATATTAAGGACAAGTTCAAACATTTCATAGATTCCCCGCTACAACTGCAAATTAATGGTAAAAATTACAACACATAGAGTCAAGCTCTCAACTGAAAACATAAACAACTAATTGCAGTGGCATGTGCACGCGACAAGGTAATTTCTTGTTGCATCTAAACCTACCATGCCTTATGGAATGTAAAATACCGAGATTACATGGTACTACTCTACTGAGTGCATCGAGTATATTTGCTCTTTCTAATTGCTTCGGGGCCGGCTTCCTTCGCACGGCGTGCCCTCTCTCGCTTTCTCTCCCTGTCAGCTTCACGTTCGGCCGCCGCCTTACGATCCACCTCCTCCATCCTCTTGCGGATCTCTTCTTGCTCTTTCTTGCGCTTCTCCTCTTGCTGTTCCTCGTGCTTCATTCGGCGCCAACGTTCTGCAGCCCACCTTGCTTGTTGTTCCATAAAGTCCTTTGCCTGCTGCGACTGCACGGTGTCGAACCACTGCATAAAATCACAAAGAGGCGGAGGAGACTTTGTCCAACAAAAGTTAGAATCATAACTCAATGTTAGGTCACAAAGAAAAATAGTGTATGTTGTCCTGCTACCTTGGCCCGGTCTTTGCCGTATCGCTTAGGTGGATCATATTCGTAGTTCTCACACATAAAGAATCTCATGTCGTAGTCATCTCCTAAAACCTCAGATTGCATGAACTTGCATAACGAACCGCAGAAGCACATTGGCACATCAATTCCTTCCGGTACGGTAGCTACACACTTGCTCCACGGAATGTAGGTTGATGCTGACGAAGACATTGGCTATAGTGTGGTGCGCCAAATGATGAACAATGATTTAAATAATGCACATATCGTATACCAAATCGATGCGTGAAAATATAGGTATTGTCATAATTCTATTGTCTTATGCTGCAATATCAATAAGGTATTGTCATAATTCTATTCTAATGCATAATTAATTTTAAAACAAGTCTGTAATAGTACTCAAATTGTAATACTAAACGAGTGTTCTAAAGCACCAAATCTAATTTAGCTAATCTGCTAATTAAATTAAATTGTTATATAATATCAACGGATTCATACGGAAGTTACCGGTAGATCACAAGTGCGGAATTCGGCAGAGCTTCGCCGCTTTTCTTCTCCTCACCCATCTCTTTTTTCCTGAATTTTTACACTCAAATGGCAAGGAAATGGCAGCCAGTGCTTTATATAGGGGGGAGGGACCCTGTCGCCCGTTGGGGGGCGACAGGGTCCCCTTTCATTTTTTTCGGCTATGGACTTTGTTGCAAATTTGAAGAAAAACATTACATCTAGGGCTTGTCGCCCTATGGGAGGGCGACCGGGAGTATTTTTGAAAATTTTCAAAACGGACATATATTTTTAAAATTTTGATTTTTTTAAATATAAAAAAGAAAAAAATCCCACAGCAAGGGCCTTCAAGGGGGCCCAAGTCCAACGCTAAAAGGAGGATTCTACTGGGCTTTTTTTTTTTTAAAAAAAAAGATGATTCTACTGGGCTTTTGTAGCCACTTTTACTAGAGATGGTTTTCCTCTCTTTTATTAGTGGCTACTAGAGACAGATAATAGCACAAAGCAAATAAAAGCATACAAAAAAAAAACTACAAAGACAGAGTTTTATGTAAAGCAGTTGTGAGGACCACACGCTGAACAGATAAGAGCTAGTACGCTCTTGTTTCGCATGATCTATACGTTGATTCAATGACGAGTGCTAAGGTTGTCTATACTTATGCTGTGACCCACCTCGTTCGATGATTTGCTCGTTCTATCATGTTTTGCCCCGTTGATTAGTGTCAGGACCATTAAGCTCTCTCCTGTATCATCATATGATGATGTCTCATAATATTCTAGAAGTGAACCTTCAAAAAAATATTCTAGGAGTGTATTTCCGCCCCATGGAACCATGTAGCACGGGGCCACGTACGATTCTTAAGAAGTGCATCATATTCTTCTTGCATCGCTTTTCTCCATTTTTGATCATCCAATGTTTCTTGCGGTTCTTGAGGTTAACCTATCATACATAAATACCATTATCGAACAATTCTACCAATAAACCTTTTGGGCTTAAAAACACCACTTTGTAATCTAATCTTAATTAGATATAGTAAATAATAGGAGATAGATCTACCTTTGCGGTGGCAATGAAGAATCTTTTCCATGGAAAACATAGTATATTCAGAAGCTGATGCAGAAGATCTTCGACAAAGGTGAATCTGGGTTTGTAATTATGCACGCGATTATACAAGTGAAATACCGCCCACGCGCCAGGGTTTGGTTGGTGAAGACGTCACTTCTTTCAAAGAAGAGTTAGGTCATGTTTAGTTCCCAAAAAATTTTACACAGTAACTGTCATATCGAATATACGGACACATGCATGGAGCATTAAATATAGTTGAAAAAATAAATAATTACACAGTTTAATTGATTAGCACGAGCTGAATCTTTTAAGCCTAATTAGTCCATAATTGGATATTATTTGTCAAGTAACAACGAAATGTGTTACAGTACCAAAACTCAAACTTTTCACCAACTAAACACACCCTTACATAGAAATCTCATAAAGATTGTGCTATGTTTTGAATCCACTTCGTCAGAGTTTAGAGAACGAAATGATATTAGGAGCACTTGATCCTTGCGCGTGTGCTCCAGCAAGAACCAACACCTCCAAAAGAAAAAGACCCTTCTCAACCTTACCTTGCTTTTGGCAATTTACATACTCAAAATTGACATGTTATCATAAGGGTTATCTAGATACACTCTGTAGTTAGCACATAGCTGAATTTAGTTAGGCGATCCCAAGATTTCTTAGAAATCTAATCTGCTACCTTATTTTGTCAGGCACCTCGTAATGGAGGCATAAGGAGGGAGCTATACCATGGTTTAAAATAATTATAAGTATTCCGTATAAACTAGCTTTCGTGATCTAGAATTCAGCTGTGACCCGATGAAAAAAATCTCAGGCCGTGTCATGTGACCACTTGTTCAGCTGCTCTCTCCTTTGGCTCAACCCAAGGTGAAGAGAACTCAGCACCTTGCCTACTTCTGCACACACGGCCACACGGGCCGAGGTGGCCGCATCACTGCATCAGCGGGGTCTCACTTTCCGTTTCTCTTTCGCCTCTACACTCCTTCCCCCACTCCTCTCTCTCTCTCTCTCTCTCTCGGCCTTCTTTTCCTAGCGGCGACGGCAGGGAGAGGGGCGCCGCCCTTCCAGTTCGGCAGTTCTTCGACGAGAGGTTCACCGGCGACGAGCATCCGACAGGTACGTCCCCCCATTCCCTTCCCTTTCCCTTCCTTCCGTGCGAAATCGAGCACCCAAAGCCCTATTGTATGCTATTTGCATTCGGATCTGGCCATGTAACTTACTAACTTCGATTTTTCGCAAAAATTATGGGTGTACACAGTCCTATACTGGGTCCGCCCCTGAACTCAGGTGGGATCCGGAGAAATCTCGCGATACTTTTCAGGAGCATGTGATCCTGAGCAACGGTGGGTACAGTCAGAGATGTCTTCAGTCGAGAGCAGCAGTGGCACCAGGGCGGCGAATGGTGCCGCTGCCATCAGTGCTGCCGCGACGGCAGCAGGCTCGGCCGACGCCAGATTCCACTCCCAACTACTGCAGCAGGACAGGGTACATACACTACACGACTTATTGTTCCATGGGCGCATGAAATCGGGCTCGTGCTTTAGCCGCAGCTTTTGCCTCGCATGCTTTAGATATATGGATGAGGGCTGGAATTTCTAGTAGGCCTTGACGACCTAGATTGGCACAGCCTTTGCCTACTTAGTACGAATTGTACTGACCAGCAGTTGGTTAGAGCTTGAAACTGGGCATCTTAACCACCAATAATTAGGCTTCAGTACTACATGCTTGCTTGCTTCTATTGAATATTCTGCTCAATTTACTTTTGTTTTTGCTGGTTGCTGCTGTTGTTGAAATGCACACACATACGGCACTCGTACATTTTTTTTTCAGTTCCAGAATACTGTGTTGCTCTTGCAATAGTATTCCCAGAGAATCTAAAATTGTTGACTTTAGGAACCCTGGCTACTTTACACACATTATTTACAGTTGAAGTCAGAAGCAAGATAGCTTTTACACTTGAGATAATCCTGCTGTATGATAAAATCTCTTTCCACACGAAGACCTTCAGAATTTTGTGAAAGGCTAACATTTCTTATGTTCTATTGTAGCACTGCCACTTATGCTTCATTATTGTTATATAATTTCCCTTTTGATAATTATAGTTAAAAGAGAAGCTGCCTTAGTGCAGCTGGCTAATCTCTGTGGGAAAGAGCTAGCCAACTGGGTTTGGAACAATTGTTCTCGCTTTTGTTCAAGTGGGGTTTAATACCCCCTAGCCCACCTCAGTGTTTTAATTGTAGCTAAAATGGTTCTTTTGTATGTAAAGAGCAGAGGTCACTAATGCTTTGAAATTTCATTGCTGAGCTACTAGCCATACATTTTATTTCTGTTTCTAGAAACAGCTAAGTTATGTGGTTGACCTAATATGTGCTTCTCTATGCTTCTCTATTAACAGCGGAGCAGATGGGCTGGCTGCTTTTCGGGCCTATCGTGTTTTGGATTGCAGAAGGGCGGGAAAAGAATAGTTCCCGCAGCACGTTCTGATGGGAATGGATCAACTGCTCGTGGGAATGGTGTCCAATCTGGTGCCAATTCGAACCAAAATGTGCCTCTGAATTTATCTCTTCTGGCTCCTCCATCATCACCAGCATCCTTCTCAAACTCTGCACTTCCTTCGACTGCTCAGTCACCAAATTGCTTTCTGTCAGTATCTGCAAACTCGCCTGGTGGTCCAACATCTAATATGTTCGCTGTTGGGCCATATGCTAATGAACCTCAACTTGTCTCTCCACCTGTCTTCTCAACTTACACAACTGAGCCATCCACAGCACCACTGACCCCACCACCTGAACTAGCTCATGCAACTACTCCCTCGTCTCCAGATGTTCCATATGCTCGATTTCTTTCTTCTTCCATGGACATTAAAACTGCCAGCAAGGAGCATAACATGCCTTTCTTATCAACAACCTATTCTGGTGGTTCAGGACTCCAGGCATCTTACCCGCTTTACCCTGAAAGCCCTTGTAGCAGCCTCATATCACCTGCTTCAGCAACTCCGAGGACAGGTCTCTCCTCACCTATACCTGAGCAAGAGGTTCCGACTGCCCATTGGAAGACCTCTAGGTCAGCCTGCGACACACCATATTTCAGGGCTTCACCCATTCCTGAGCAAGAAGCCACTGCACAGTGGAAGACATCTAGATCTGCCTGTGACACACCATATGCCAGGACCTCACCAGCCAATATATTTGGGCTGGATTCATCTACCCCAAGAAATTTCATGTTAGATAGCAACTTCTTTCGGCCAGCAGCATCTGCTCAATTCTATCTGGACCAGGCTCAGCAGACGTTTCCACATAACGGCGGGAGAGTTAGTGTCTCCAGGGAGAAGCAAGATGCTGATGAAATCGAAGCTTACAGAGCCTCATTTGGGTTTAGTGCAGATGAAATCGTCCAAACTCAGTCTTATGTGGAGATACCAGATGCACTTGATGAGTCATTCAGCATATCACCATTTGGAAACATTGCTCCTGCTACTGAGATGTGTGCATTTAATGATCTGCCTAATGATGCTCAGAAGGTGGATAAATCATTTGTCTATGTGAAAGATTGCACAAGTCCAAAGAAATCAACAAACCAGCTTTCCATTGATTCTCCAAATAAAGCGCTGCACTTGGACGCATTCAAAGGTAAATATCCTTACCTTTTGTCTCAATCATTCAGTTGTATCTGGGCATAGCAGAATCGAACTTTAGATTTTTCTTGCTACTATGCCAAATAATTATCTGATGACTTGAAAGTTGAAACACTATTTTCTATAAGCTGAACTCTGCATCTTCTATCAGCTACACCCAGATTTTAATATGAACAAATTTCTAATCCCTTGCCAGTGTTGTGTTTCTATTTCCTCAATTGCTTATTATGTTTCTATCCTCGCATTGCAGGAACAAAAGGTGGTCATCAGTCTGAGGACGAGGGCACAGCAAAAGATAGCCATCCTTTCAGAAAGGCAACGGATGAAATATTGCTAAAACCCATAGAAGTAAGGAAGAAATCTCCTCCTGGCCATTCGTGCTCAGATGCAGAAATTGAGTACAGAAGGGCAAGGAGTTTGAGGGATGCCAATGGTGTTTTCTCACGGCGCAGTGCATTGGCAAGACAACTGCACTAATAAATCACTAGTATGCAGGATAATTTAATAGTTCGCGTAGCCTAGTGTGCATCAAATGTGAGTTGTTGTTAGAAGTAATCTGTAGGCGAAGAGTAGCCTTTTGTCGTATCTGGGGATTATATTGCCAGAATGTTCTCTGGATATGTGGGTGAGCTTGTACTCTGTTTGAACTCCAAGATCCTCCTTTGTAGACACTCTAATAGTCCGCAGGAGCAGTGAAATGAAAGGGCGTTGGCACATTACAGGCCTGTGTTTTGATTGTCCTGTTGCGGGCTGTGTTTCTGGCAAGACTGTTTTGTTCATCCTGATGTGCCTTGTGCTTGAAATTTGCAGACTGCTGATTTGATCGGACATCTTTCTGATGTTGATATATTTGTGCATATGTTTATCTGGGGACGATGAGTTTTTGATGACGATGAAGGTGGCTGCGCTGGGTGGTCACTCTGGTGCTGAAAACATTTGCAATCTGCCTAGTTCCCATTCGGAAAGGAGAGAAGTTTGGCTTGGCCATAGTTTGCAATTTGCCAGTCAATTTGGATGTCTCCGTGGTGATTTGTCTTCGCTCTCGTTTCTTCCTGGAGCTAGTCCCATTTGTTTTTTTTTTTTTGAAATAAACTAGTCCCATTTGTATGTTTCTGCTTCTGCAAGTAGTGTTGGTCAGCAAGACAGCAACTTGTGTAGCACAGTCTGACGTCTAGAATCTTAGACAAGGAAAACAACAGCTGATCGACGTCAAGAGCATTTTAAACTCTTTGTCATTTGTTGCTGATTATTTATTTGTTCTGCTACATGCCTACATGAAGAACTCTTTGGCGGACCAGGCTCCTCTGACGTAACAAAGGCACCTCACTCCGTGACGTACCTCCCTGGGTTTGCCTTTGCCGTTCCAACTAGGAACATCAGACAATCTGCTGGTTTTCATTCTTTCTTTGCGAAACACAGTACCCATGAGTTTAAAAAAAAAAAAACAGTACCCATACACACAGACGCTCTCAGTTGATCGAGGCTTCATGCTTGCAATAGAAAACCAGATCAATTCAAGTTCGGATGAGAAGGAACACCAGATTAGATGTATGTTCGAATTCTTTAACTGACTTGCATGATTATGCTTCACAATAGTTTACATCTGACATTCTGACTAATGATAGATGGTGTATGGTAGGATGATACGAGATATGAATTATGACTTTGGCTTATGTATGTTTGTTTATCTCCGCATGGATTGTAACCATGAAACCCAGCCTTGATGTCACATGTACTTGTGTGTGGCCATTGTAGTTACTTATCACAATATAATGATATCTGCTGGATATTGTTCCAGAAGATATATGTACTGAAGATATCCTTCTGTATGACTTGGATTTTGAAGTCTGAAAGACAGAATGTTTACTAGTAGCATCTTCCCCGAGCGTATACGAGATGCTTATGTTATATAAAATGTTTATCTTCAGAATTCTTTAGGGTGGCGTCCAATTATTGCTTGTCCCTGGATTTATCCTGTATGTATCGCTGTATGTGACCTGTATTTCTGCCTGTCCTAAAGACAAATTGTCAAAAATACCTCAGGTGTTATTACCTTCTTTGTGAATACGTAGGAGAGGTGTATATTTTTGTATTAAGAAGGAGCTCAGGTGCTATTACTGTATTACCTTCTGTAGAGGATTCCTGAGGTGTTTGGAAAAGGAAAAAAAAACAAACACGCAGGTTTTTTTTGAAAGAAGGGTGTCGCCAGTACAAAGGTCTTTTTTCATAGAACCAACACCCCCCCCCCCCACCAAGGAGGCAGTCTTTTTTCGTTGTATATAGAAGAAAAATATGGGGAGATAGTCCTCGAGGGAAAACAAGGTGGGAGATACTCTGGATGATCTGAAAAATGTTTCCTCAAGAGTGTCTTGTTTGATTGAAAATGAAGATAATTTCTTAGGTCACTGACATTAATAAAAAACCGAGCTAACTCACTGGAAAATCTTTTAGCTCTGGAGTGTCAAGCTATTGGTCGTCCATGCAACTTTTTGTTCAACTGCTCAAGAGTATTTTTGAGCTAGGGTAGCTTAAGAGGAGGTTGAAACTTGAAATGAAGATGAGAAGTAAGTGAATAAGAAAATAAGTGCTTGGTTTTGGTGACGAACTGACGATGATGCGATGACTTGTATGAACTATGAGATGTTTCATGTTTGTGCTTTGTAACTTCGTCTTTACTCGTTCGTTCCATTAGCGTTTGGCAAAGGTTCGCTGGGATTTTGTAAAGTAGTATGCCTGGCTAGATGTTGGACTGCTGGTGCTGATGACCATCTTCTCAGAGATGTTCTAAGCACAGTGATTTGTAATAATGGAATTCATAAGGGGTTTGCCGCTTTTCCATGTCCAAAAAGGAATTCAATTAAACAAGGCTCTAATAGGGCAATACAATCTTTTCCCCTCCTTTTCTTTTGAAACCGTACAAGTACAAATCCCACAGGTCGACTGTTGATGGTCAGTTCATGAGTTCACATTGGCAAGGCTTCACGCACCAAACTTCCTCCGAGTTAGTTTACAGAACCTCAAAGGGAACCCCCAATTCCGAATATCATAATGCTTTGGAGACATCTGTGCTATGTACAAAGTTTCTTCCAAAGGTTTCGTGGCAGCATGATCCATCTATCCTCACCCCTATAGCAGCTAGTGTCTAGCTATTGGGCTTCTTGTTCCACCCAAATTATCAAGGTAAGAAAACCTCTTGGTTGCAATTGATGAGATCTTTGACAGCTTCGGACCATTAGCGCCCTCCTTGACATGGCCCACGAAGTCGTACATCGTTGCTGTAACTGGTTCCATTCTCCTCGACTTCTCTACCTCGGCCTTAGCATCTGAGATAACCTTATCTGTGTCGTCTGAAGTTAAACTGGGGATCCTCATTGAATCCGCGTTCTTGGGATCTTGAGTGGCCAAGTCAACATTGAGGACATCTTCGATCCGAGACATAACTGTGAAAGCTAAGCTCTCGAGAGTCCTGGAATAACTCTCCAAAATGGCAAGGCCAACATCCTGAAAAAAATATAAGAGGAAGATATGCTATACATGTGAGTAAACAAAGCACTGTAGTGTATCTGTAAAAGGCAATGGGAATTGCGAATGCTTTCTGTACCCTGTTGCATTGGATTTTGCTTATGTCTAGAGTTGACTGAGCAATGCCAGGATATCTGTGCTTGATCAGGAGAAGAACGTTCTCTGCCCTGCCTTCAAACTTTCCCCTCTTCTCGTGACTGACCCCATGTCCCCACGACAATTTGCTGTCCTTACTGGTCATTTTCTTCTGCCAGATGACTACTGAGGCTTCGACTCGGTTCTTTAGATCAACAATGTTGTGTTCATCAGACAGGTCCACAGAACTTAGAAGTTCTTCCGGGTCAAAATAATCGTCAGTTATAAGTTTGTACATTGACTCTCCAAGGGTGGACTTCCCATTCTAGCAGACAAAACAACAAAATGTGGTAGAGTTATATTGTTAGAATTGCTGTAAAAATTTCTTCAAAAAAAGAATTGCTGTGAAAAGAATGTGTTAGCAGTTTGGTCTTATGGATCACCTTTGGTAGGGACTCCATGTATGATTCTGGGACCTCCATTTCCATAAGAATATTAGCATTGATGGCCATTGCTGCCTTCAGCACTTGGGCAACGAGATCCTTCTGGTGTTGAAGCCATTTCCTGTATGCATCTGACAAACCATTAGGAGGGACCCTAACAGTTGGGAGCCACCATTTGTCATCCTGCCTCGGCATGTTGCCCTTCTCCGATTCGTCTGCATCTTTGGACACATACCAGAACTCCTGTCTGTCCTTGAAATTATCAAGATATTCCTGTTGCACGGCAGAAATATGCAATACCAAAAGTTAGCACATCAGATATCCCTGTGAATTGGTTCAGTAGAAGATCAGGATGAGCAGGCCCATGCTTACAAGGAGCATTCCATCGAGCTTGCGCAATGCAGGGATGTTCATTTGTAGATCTTGACGCTGCTGGGTTACCATTATCTGTTTGACAGGAAGAAAGGGCAATTCAAGGCCGTTCACTGGATAATTGAATTGGGAACGTGTAGCTGCATGGACAAGACGCACTGAAAATGGGGGGGGGGGGGGGTTCTACCTCCATACAGGTCCCGTGGTCGGACATCTGCTGCGAAGGAACAAATTCGACAATGTGATCGGCGACGGACAAAAGCCAGTCGATCTCCTTCTGCCACCGCGCTTTCTGGTCGGCGGCCATCGGCTGCAGACGGCGCTGCTCACCGAACACAGAAGCTGAAAAGATGTCATCAAACGCCTAGTTAATCAGGGATTCCATTAGAAATCGAAGGCTGCCCAGATAGTTGAATCGCAGAAGGAAACACGTGATCTTTGAGAAAAACAATAAGAAAAATAAAAAGATCCCTGAAAGAGAAAATGTATTACCCGCAAGATTTGTGATGGCGTTGGAGAGGGCAAGAGCAGAGGACACCCCCTTGCCGGTGCCGGACATGTCCTCTCCGAGCAGCAGCTTGGAGAACTTCTCCTTCACCATCTCCGCATCTGCAACTCACCAACGCAAATCGTGCTTCTCCAGTAAGATTGCAATTCGCAACAGCAGAACGGGGCTCCCGAGGCCGACGGTCCAAGAAAGATGGTCACCTGAGGGCGGGCCCTCATGCCGGGCCGGCCTGGGCGGCACCGCTTGCGACGACGAGCTCCCGGCCGCCCCCTTATCCGACGGGCCGCCGGCCAGCGGCGGCGGAAGGTCCACCGAGAGCCGGCTTCCCTTGGACCCGCAGCTCCTCGACAGAATCCGCCTGGTGGAAGGCGCCGCCGGCGGCGGTCCCTCCATGGTGCTTTTGCCCGTCCCGTCCGAGGCCAGCGACAGCGGCGACGACGGCGACGACACCGACCTCCGCCGCCTGAACGAGAGCCTTTCGAGGCCGATCTTCTGGAACGGCCGGGCCATCACGGGCGCATGGCTGGCACACGCGCGCTCGCACGCACTACGCCGCCCTCGGTGTCAACGTGGAGCCTTTCTTGGCAGAGAGAAAGAAGGGGGGCGGGGCGGTGGCTGGCTAGATTTTGGGAGGTGCGACGGGAGGGGAGGGGCGGGGGCGTTGCGATCTGCTGGCAAGGCTGCGGTTGCTGATCGTGGTCGTGGGTGGCAGGGCAGGCGGGGAGGAGCGGAAATTGGTTGGGTTCGTTCTTGTTCTTGGCTGCCCCTACCACCCAAGCTTGGGAAACGGCAACGTTCCCAGCATGCGGCGCGAGGCTGTTTTATCCTGACTGGCTGGCCCGCCCCAAATATAAGGCTAGCTCCAACGCCTCCCCGTAAAGGGCCCTCCCCGCAGGTACGGGGAGCTTTGGGGGAGGAAGCCCTCCAACGGCTCCCCCCATAGCTCTCCTGTATATTGGGGGGAGTTGAAACTCCCCCCACGTATGGGGGAGTTGAAACTCCCCCTATATCTCTAATCACACCGTTTCTTTACGATATTAATCTCGTTTGAGCCCCGTAACACGATAATAATGCGTATTATGATAGTATAAATACTGTATGTTTTTTCAAATTCAAAAACGTTAAATAAATAGTTAGTTAATGAGTGATAGTATATAGGGGGAATAGATATGGGGGGAATGGTTGGAGAGAAGGAGTTATAGGGGGAGGAATCTTTTGGAGGAAGGTAGTAAAATATAGTAAATAGTACGTTTGGGGGGAGTTGGATGGGGGGAATGGTTGGAGAAAACCTAAGAAGAACATGCACGCCTTAATTGGGCAGCAGTGTAGCACGGCTCGCGAAATCTTCCGCTGCTCGTGCGATAAATGGCACGGGCCGTGCGAGGCGGCCTTGGCGCCGGCCTGTCCCCCGTCCTGCCTGCTTGGGCTTGGTCCATCTCGTATTCTCGTCTCGTGGATGGAGAGAGACAGAGAGTACATGCACCGGGATAAATATGCAAATGCTTCACCGCGGTTCGTATTGCGGTTACCTTTGCAGAGCGTTAGTTGAAAGCGTAACGGTGAATTTTTTTTCCGGTAGGTTCAGTAAAGGGTTTCCTCGACCTCGACAACCAGCCGGTAAGTTCGAAGTCACAACGCGGCAGATGCAAAACATGATCCTTGGGTGTGAATGCGCTGCGAGCCGCTGCACCCGTTCACACAAGTTACAGACTCGCAAGCAAGAGAGCATCAACCATGAAAGACTTCCAACATTGCACGCCAGAAACAGCAGCAAAAAGAGGCCAGCAGCTTCTCGTTAAAACTCTCAGGCAAATCTCGTGCATTTTATTACTAGTATTTTCTTTGCATGCCCTGCTACAGCCCACGGCCCAGTAGGCACTCGGTAAGAAGGCCCAGTCAAAACAGCCACCACACAAACAAATTGGGGGGATGGTGGATGGATAAAAAAAACTGGGTTACGAGTTACGACGCCTACGCCGCCGCCCGGACCAAGCAGCAGGCAAGGCAAAGCGTGCAGGGAGAAATTCCAAAGGAAAAAACCGGGGTCATTCGTCGCGGCCCGATCCGTACTTGAGCCCGAACTCCCGGAAGCCGATCTCCATGTCGGCGGCGGCGACGAGCAGCTCGGCGGCCTGCGCCGGCTGCAGGATCTCCACCGCGCGCTTCATGGTGCGCAGCCGCAGCGCGTCGGCCTTGTCCAGCACCGCCCGGACCCGGCGCACCAGTCCGCGCACGTCCAGCTCGCCGCCCCCCGGCGCCACCACGCCGCGGCCCTCCTGCACCTCCGCCATCTCCCGCGACAGCGCGTCCTCCTCGGCCACCGTGCGCCGCTGCAGCTCGTCGACCTGCGCCAGCTGCGCCGGGCTGAGGTCGCCCAGGTTCCCCGACCGCACGCCCAGGAGGAGGTCCGGCAGCTGCGCCTCAAACCGGCGCCCGGACTCGGTGTAGAGCAGGTGGACCAGCGTGGTGGGGCGCCACCCGGCGAGCCAGTAGGCCGCGCCGCGCTCCGCGGGGCTGGCCCACGGCGCCGACAGCGTCCACACCGGGTCCTGCTCGGAGCGCGCGGCGCAGTACGACTCCAGGTGGGCCACGAACCGGCCCACCAGCGCCTCCAGCTGGGCCGGATCGTCGGACCAGCGGGCCGAGCTCAGGTCGCGGCGCAGCGAGCGCAGCCCGCGGAACCAGAGGTGGAAGCGCCGGGTCGCCGCCTCCAGCTCCATCTAGATAGGATAGACCTCCCGAACGGAACGGGGGTGCGCGGTGCGATTTATAGCGGGGCGGAGGCGAACGGACGGCTGAGGGCGCGCGCCGGCCGGGCGTATGAGGTGGCGAAAGGTGGCGCGCATGCAGGAGCCCATGTGTACGCAGAGCACTGGGCCACTGGCCGCCTGGTTCTGGACGGCGACGCCGTCACGCCGGGGCAGGCGGAGCGGGTGGCTCGGGTGACATGTGGCCCGACCCGACGTTCCAGTGGGTTGGTTGGTGCCGTCCACCCAATAGACGACGACGGAGCACTAGAAACTGAAGCTGAATTTCGTCGTGGAAGATCACGGCCGCCCACGCTAGCTTGCCGTCGCCGGAGAAACGCTCTCATCTGACCAGTCGCCGGAGAATTGCTCGTTCTCGAGCAGACATCCAGGAAGGAAGGAATAATGTTCACTTCAAGTATCAGCTGTGACGCGAGCTCACGGGCTAGTTAGCCGATCTGTAGTCTGTAGACGATCACCAGTTCACCACGTACGGCGGCAGCTGCTGGCGCATAGGTGCTAGTAATCTTGTGCGCGCCCGTAGTTAGAACTGCATTCCATGTTTTCTTTTGTTAGCATGCGCGCGAGCTCCGGGTTGTAGGTTTGGCCGCATGCTTTCCCACGACGTGCGCGCCTTGGTCGACTGCTCCGTTTTCCGTTTCAGTAAGAAGAGAAAGAAGAACAGAAAACACTGCGCTTTCAGGCAGCACCAAACCTAGTGTTCAAAGTGTTCGAGTGTGTTTGAGTTGTGATTGCTTTTGCAATTGAGCGTGCTAGCTCGCCGGCTGCCAAGAACACCGTCGGAGAACCAGCACATAGAAGTTTGGGCCATTCGAGGCGAAAAGTTTTGGGTTGGATTCCGATCCATCTGGCTGGCTGCACATGTTTTGCGAGGGACGGCAGTCATGTGTGCTACTGTTCACTCAGCTTCGCTGGAAACAGGAGCGTGTTCTCGGCGCCCTGATCTTGGATTATAATACCTGGGCAGACAAAGACAATGTGGATAGTGTCGTCTGCTAGTGCCCCCAAGGTCAGGTTTCTACTTTCCGGCATCAATCGTGGAGCTTTTTATATGCCGCGCTGCCGGCCATGGCGGCCGCGTGGCCTTTAGAAGCTTTATTTGGTCTAATAATGGTCTTGTCCTGCTTGGCCAGGGACAAACACCTACACCTAGAGGAAAAGAGGATACTCTGAGAGTGCTGTTCTGACTTTGCCACAGTATACTACTAGCTGCGCCTTCAGAGTTCAGACACACGTTAATGCAGGGAAAGGGCATACTACCAAGCATCCACAAGGATTACTGTTCCTACAGTTTTACATTTACAGCAGGAGATATGCCCATCGGTTGACGTTGCTGGGATGCTGCATGCACAAACGTTGCGTAGCGTAGAAGTATGCACAGCGTGAGCTTGCAGAGTGGTTTTCTTCAGAGCACATCTGATCAGACGATGGTCATCGTCCCCTTCTCTTGGCTCTCGCCAATTATTAGCCTGCTTCCGCGGCCGAAAGGACCTCCAGCTCTGCCCACCAGAGCGGAGACAGCCTCGGCGTCGCAGCGACCGGCGAGATGCCTATGGCTTCCCGCAGCCTGGCAGTGATCTCCCTCATGCTCGGCCTGTTTCTCGGATCGCTCTGGATGCAAGCGTGGATCACCTTGCCGATGATCGCTAGCTCATCTTCCTTGTGATCATTCAGTGTAGGATCAAGCAGGGAGACTAAACTCCGGTCACCGTTGTTAATGCACTCCAGTGCCTAGGAAGAAAAAAAATATCATCATTTGTTTTTTGTTTCAAGTTAGATGATGTTCCATCGTTGATATCATTACCAAGCTGACGAGGGATCGGTCGTGTGCAGGGTCAGGAAGCTTGCCCGAGATGATTTCAAGCAGTAGAACGCCAAAGCTATATACATTCCCAGCCAGGGCAGCAGACACTTGTTCATGGTGAGGGTCAAGCTCACCATCTGTCGGCGTTTTCCCTTTGGAAATCAGTTCATGCCAAACGCTCATGTCAACAATCTGCAGAAAGCACTCGATTGGATCAAATTGATAGTTACTTCACTCTGATGCTTAACAACATGGTGATTCAATAGTAGGCGATGTAAGGATCAATTTGGTAAAATGCAGGGACTAAAAAGGCCAAATGGGATAGGACTATCCTGTAGGAGTACTCAAAATCGTCAGCTGCAAAAACAGTTTCAGAAAGAGCACGCACAGCAGTTGGCGATGCTGAATGCATATATAGAAGTAAGTATGTACCTTTGCAGCACCATCTTCAGAGAGCAGTATGGAACTCGACTGCAGGTCAGGGTGCGCCACTGGAGGATTGAGCTCATGCATGTGTTGGATGCAGTATGCTAGTCCCATGATAACCCGCATCCTACCTCGCCAACCGATGTGCTCAAAGTCCTCGGCTGCAAAAACAGTTTCCAGATTTGAAATTTGTTAATTAACCGTGAACGATATTTTAAAAGTAGCCTGCTCAATAGATGAATTAGCAAGATAATTTTTTAACATACCATGAAGACTCTCATAAAGTGTCCCATTCGGTGCATATTCAAGCACCATCATCCTGGTGAAAGGTTCCTCCTCCTCACAAAAGCCAAGCAGGTTGATGAAGTTTTTATGGTTTATTCGTGACAGTGTGTCTATCTGCTCATTCATGAAAGAAATGTAAAATTTCCGCGCTAATACGCAATACACAATACAAAAAAATGTTCATCTAATAGACCAAAACGCCGATAACCTTTTTCCTGAAACAGCTCTCTGAATGCTCTGACCACTCCTTGCTTGATGTAATCATAGTGGACACCACAGCAATCTCAACACCAGATGACAGTGTTCCCTTGTAGACAGTGTAGTGTGGATAACTTGTTATAATGTTGCTGAAGTCCTCACAGGCACGTTCCAGCTCCGATCTCTGCAATTTTGGTACTCCTGAAGCACGGACCAGATCAGCAGACTTAACCGCAATAAGCAGCAGCCCATGTGCAATTTAAAAGGCAAAGTACTTCTCAAAAATAAGAACAAACAGCGAAGTGTCAGGTTTGCAAAGACCACAGAATCAACAGAGCAATGGAGAACTTTATTCTTTCTATTTTTGTAAGAAGTACAGAAGTGTTAAATATTTTTGAGCACATGTATGAACTTGCAGCAAATAAAGTAGCACCTGTGACGAATGCCTTCTGCAGCTGGCCACTGAGTCCCGTCTTCCAAGGGCCTATGGTTGCAACCGCGCTCTTGCGGCATGGCAGAAGCCAACAAGCTATTCCAGCAAGCAACAGCAGGCCAGCCGCCGGAAGAACAGTCAAGTACAGCCACCTCATGGATGTCAACCAATCATTGGACTTGGACGGGCGATGTGGAGAACTCCCAGCAGCAGCCGGCGGCGCTACCTCGTTCGGTGTCGGATGATGACCCCCGCGTGGACTACTGGATGCCGGAAACGAGCCGCTCCCCTCAGAAGGAACGCGAGCAGCAACTAGCACAGGAATATTTGCCTCCGGACGCGCAGCGAGATTGGTATCCTGGAGCAGCCTCCGGTGGCTAGGCTGCGCCGCCGGCAGATCCACGGTGGAGCAGCCGCCCATGGCAGAAACAGAGTGGAGGGTCAACACGGCGAGCACGAAAGAACTCGGCGCACCCATCGTCGGCTGCGCGCCCGGAGGTCACCTCAGATGACGATCAGATCAGATAGCATAGCCCTGCGCGCGACGGCCCTGACAAAAAAATTCAGAACCTGGACTGCTGGACAGAACCATCGGAGTCGTCAGACACTTGCATCACCGACGAAACTGAAGAACAGGGTTTGAAAGGAAGAACGCGGTGGAGAAGAGGAACAGGGGGCGGGCGGAGAGCTTACGGTGTGAAGAGGATCACGACGAGAAAGGGTCGGAGTTGTTTGGTGGCAGCAGTAGTTGGAGGATGAACCCCAGCAACACACTTTTCTTCCTTTTCTTGGGGCCGAAACGGGGAGGAAAATTAAGCAGCATGCCAAAGAGAAACGGGTGAAGTTTCGTTGCTCATTGCAGCGTCACCTCTCTTTTGTCAAAGATCGATTCAATAGCCGGTGGCTGGGACGCCTGACGAAGCCCACCTTGTGGATCGCTTTCCACGGAACAGTTACAGTCCTCAGCTCCACGCTGGCGCGTAGCGACTTGTCGGGCAGTGGCCACGTACGCTGGCGATGGCGCCAATCGCCGGCGCCCAACGTTTCATTTTTTTTTTTGAAGGGATTTGCCCAAGAGTTTCAACGCGCAGCGTTTTTAATCGCAGCCGCGGTGGTGGTGGTGCACTGGTGCTGGTACTAGGCTCTACCACTACCAGCGAGTCAGCCACGTGAAACCTGAAAACTCGCCCGAAACGAAGACTGCAGCGTGCCAGCCCACGCCGGCCGCTCTCGGCGGAAACTGTCGCGGGACGAGCGCCGGCGCGCCGCGGCGACCTTGGGATTCTAGGTCCTCCACCGCGGGCGATGGGCCGGTTGGTTCTGAATTGTAGCCGTTGCGGTTGGTCCCCACTTCCCAGGCAACAAAGCCTGCCTGAACAAGGTGCCCGCCCCGCCTGCAACCTGAAAGGTGCATGTCGACTCCGGCAGGAGGAGCCGCTTGGCTTGTCGCGGCGAGGGCCGCGAGGCGAGTCACGAGCGAGCCCACCGGCGAGCAGGATAGGCGCCTCCGTGGATCGCAACGGCCAAGCGCATCGCGCCGCCGCGCGCTTTGACTTGTTGCTGGACGGCGACCGCTTACCTGCAGCCGAGTCGGTCTTCCACGGCTGTGTTTCTCGCCGTTGTTGGTAGAGCCGGCCGGTTAACTGGCCCGTCACAACTCTTTTGTTTGGCATGTCGTGATCGTGAGTCTTCATGCGCTGTGGATGGATATCTTGTCAGTCGCAAAGGCCATGGAATAAGTGTCATTGTCACAGTAAGAAAATCAAGGGGCAAAACAAAGAGAGAGAAAAGACGCAGCCGCCTGCAAGGAGGAAGGAAGGGTTCAATGGCTTGAGCCAGAAGCAGCACTGGTTTTTTTTCCCATAAAGGGCCGCGTCCGAATTTCATTACCCAGGAGCAACGAAATTACAGTGTGTTCTTGACTAACAGAGTTTAACAGAAACGAAGTCTTGAGAACTACTAGCGCAAGCTTAACACGACCAGCGGGCTAAAAAATTTATTACAGAGGCAAAGAAACATCAACAGGTTTTTTTTAAAGTATATTACAAAAGCTCCTGCACGAGAGTAGGAATTCTCCGAATCACAGACAAACGAACGCAGTAGGCCAAAGCTTCCTCAGCGTAGTAGGACCAATCTTGCGCCATCACCGTGGGCTTGTGCGTGAAAGTGTAGCGCCGTCTTGAGAAGAGCAGCTGCGCCGAGCTCGAGTCCGTCCTTGTTTTGGCCCAGCTGCAGACCTGCCCAATATTTCAAAAAGGAGCTTGCTGAGCACAAGATCTCCGTTGGAGAGTTGATTATCTTTTGTTCAAAGCAATTTTTATTCCTAGAAGTCCAGATGGCCCAACATATGGCAGCCAGACCAACCATATGAAACTGATTCCTATGGGGTAATAAGCCTAAGATCCACGGCCAGAATTGTCCAAAAGAGGTGGGTCTATGACTTGCACCCAGGACAAATGCTACCAGACTCCAGATGTATTTGGCAGTAACACACTCAAAGAAGAGGTGGTCAATAGATTCAGGGTTATTACAGAAAGTGCACTGCATGTTCCCTGTCCAATTTTTCTTAGCTAAATTATCTTTAGTGAGAATGGCATTGTGTTCAATCAGCCATAACCATATTTTGATCTTTAAGGGAAGCTTTGCATTCCAGATCAAATTATAGTGGGTTCCATATGCATTGGAACACAAGTTCTTGTAATTAGATTTGACAGAGAAGAGGCCAGTATTTTCCCATCTCCATCTAGGACTATCTTTCTCACTGTTTACTGCAAAAGAAGCCAGCAGGTCTCTTATCTTTCTGAGCCGGGTTTGTAGGTCTTCATTTAACCATCTCCTGAAGGACATCCTCCAGTGTTGTCTTGCCATCCAGGCCACAGAAACCTCAGTCTCGTAGCAAATTTCAAAAAGTTGGGGGAATTTGTCTTTCAGAGGAGTGTCACAGATCCAGCTATCTTTCCAAAAGCTAGTAGAGTCTCCTTGTCCCACCAGCATTTTCCTCCCAGCAATATAAATATCCTTAATAGACAAAAGTTGATTCCACACAGGGGAATTAGTTGGTTTCTTTTTTAGAGAATGGAGACAGCCATTCTTCACATATTTCTTCCTCACTATTTCTTGCCATAAACCTTCATTTCTTTCTAACTTCCACCACCACTTGCACATGAGTCTTATATTCATTTTCCACAGATCCTTCACACCGAGACCACCTTTGTTCTTAAGCTGACAAATTCTTAGCCATTTAACCAAGTGATATTTTCTTTTGACCTTGCCACCCTGTCAGAAGAATCTTTTCCTGATTACATCTATCTTTTTAAGGATAGTTTTGGGCAAAAGGTACATGAACATGCTGTATATGGGGATGCTGCTGAGGCAGGCATTCAACAGGGTTAGTCTTCCACCCAAAGACAAAGCACCTCTTTTCCAGCCATCCAGTATCTTCTCGATTTTTTCCACTAGAGGGATCCAATTAGAAACCTGAATCTTATTACCAGAAACTGGGACTCCCAAATATTTGATGGGCCAGCTCCCTATCGAACAATTGAACATTTCAGCATAATTCAGACTTTTCTTATTATCCTGACTTATCATAATAATCTCACTCTTATTGAAATTTATTTTTAGGCCTGACATACTCTCATAGAAGTAAAGTAGCAGTTTAAAATTTTGGGCAATTTCCATGTCATCTTGTATGCACAGAATTGTATCATCTGCATATTGAAGTAAAATCAACCATCCTTCAATGTATTCAGGGATTAGGCCTTTGATCAGTTGGTTTTGTTGTCCCATCTATATCATTTTGGCCAAAGCATCAGCAGCTATATTAAACAATAAAGGTGACAAAGGATCACCTTGTCTTACTCCTTTTCCACTTGTGAAGTAAGGACCCACCATATCATTCACCTTAACACTAAGTGTGCCACTAGTCACTACTTCTTTAATCCAAATACACCATCTCTCGGGGAAGCCTCTTTGACTTAAACATTCAAAGAGGAACTTCCAACTTATCTTATCGTAGGCTTTCTCAAAATCCAATTTGAGCACTAGACCATCTTTCTTCTTGACTTTTGTATCATGAATTACTTCATGTAAACTCATGGTCCCCTCCATGATGCTTCTCCCCTTTAAAAATGTAGTCTGTCCTTTGCTAATAATTCTTTCTAATACTGATTCTACTCTCATCATTAAGGTTTTGGAGAAAATTTTGAAGACCACATTGAGAAGGCAAATCGGTCTATATTGTTGGATTTGGTTAGCTTCTTTTAACTTTGGAATTAGAGTTATGACACCATAATTCAGTCTACTGATGTCCAGCTTGTTTTCATAGAATTCCTCAAACATCTCCAAGAGGTCTTCCTTGATGATATCCCAGCAAACCTGAAAAAACTCGACTGGCATGTGATCTGGGCCAGGTGCAGTGTTTTTCTCCATATTAAAGACAGCCTATTTTATTTCCTCCAACTCAAACTTTCTACATAAATCCTCACATTCAGATTGAGAAACTTTCTCATTAGAAACCCAACAGTCTTGATTTAGCTTGATGTCCACATTGTCTGATTTGTCAAACAAATCTTTGTAGTAATTAGTTGCCAAGTCTAAAATCTTCTCAGTTTCTTCTATCTCTATCCCATCTTTCTGTATACTAAAGATAGTGTTCTTTCTTTTCTTTCCATTTGCCACTCTTTGAAAAAAAACAGTGTTTAAGTCTCCTTCTAGTAACCATTTATTGTTGGACCTTTTGTGCCAATATAATTCTTCTTCTTCAAGCAATCTGTTATTTTCTGATAGGATAAAGTTCTTCCTTTCCAGGAGATGAGCTGGTAAAGGATTTTCTTCCTCCAGTTTTCCAAGGCTATCAACTCTTCTCTTAGACATTTTTTGTATTTTTTGTTGTGCCCTTTTAAGCTCAATCCCCAGTCTTTCAGGAATTTTTTTAACCTGTTCATTTTGATACACCATCTGTCAACTGAATTCTTGCTTGTAATCTTTTCCTTCCAAATATCTTTTACTTTAGGGACAAAATCTTGGTGTTTCAGCCATGAGGTTTCGAAGCTGAAGGCTTTGGATCTTTTCAGATTTGGCTGATCAGTGCATAACAACAGAGAGTTATGATCAGATAATTCCCTTGGCAATCTTCTCAAACTAGTTAAGGGGAAAAGTTGTTCCCAGTCTTCAGAAATAAGGATCATGTCCAATCTTTCTAAGGTAGGAAGTTGCTAGTTATTGCTCCAAGTGTAATTCCCTCCATTAAGTAGAATGTCTCTTAGCTCATGGGTGTTAATGACCCAGTTGAAGAGATCAGTGGCTTTATTTCCTATAAAACTTTTATTTTTATCAGAACTAAATCTCAGTATGTTGAAGTCACCTCCTAATAACATAGGATGTTTCTTAGAAGAGCATATTCGAGACAATTCAGTTAGAAAAGATTCTCTATTCTCCTCATGAGCTGGTCCATAGACAGTGACTAAAGACAGAGTTCTTTTTATTTTCTTATCTTGCACAATTGCATTCACAGATAAGGAGGCTTCTATAAAGTTTAGAACCTCAAATCTGTCTAGATTCACCCCACACAATATACCACCAGATTTTCCATTAGAGGGAATCCAGTGTCAAGCAAATTTTTTACCATAATCAATTTTCCTGAAAAAATTGTCAGGGTAATGTTTCCTCATTGTTTCTTGAAGACCTACAAAGTCCACTTCCTGATCCCTTAGAATATCTTTCAGCATAGTGGACATGCCCTTTTTGGACACACCCCTGCAGTTCCACAAGACACCTATCATGAGCTTAGTTTATATCTTGGGATCCTCTTTTCCCTGAGGTTATATCCAGAGCAAATCTTGGATATCCCCTCGTTGAGAGAGTTATCCCCCTCAGAAGGTGGGGGAGCCCTTCTCTCAACTTTCTTCCTTGGTTTAGCAACCAGACTCTTTCTTTTGTTCTTGGATTTCTTGTGAGAAACTGTATGTAATCCCTCTTCATCAGTGTCCTCATGCCATTCTAAAAATTTCATCTCAAAGGGGAGAGAAGTCTCATCCTCTATTCCCATAACTTCAGTACCCTTATCTTTTTTTCAACGAGTCCTGCTCTAGCCCTTTCTAATTCCTTCAGCACATCAATTTTCTCATAATTTAGCCCTTCAAAGTCTAAACCTAGCTTACCAGCTTTGATTAAAATATCACTATTTTCAAGAACTGCGAAGGAGTTCTTAGAGGAAAGGAGATTACCTTCTAGGTTCTTCTTGGACAGTAGATCTTCAGCCTTTTCTGCAATTGTCCAGTTGTCTTGGCCTTGGGTCTTCAATCTGTCACTTTGTTTCTGTCCCTCTTTGATTGGCTGAGTTTCTTCAAGACAAGGCTGTTCCTGTGAAGAATAGTCTTGGCTAGCGAGTTCCACAGTCTCTTGGGTGCTGATATATGGGCTTGGAATTGAAACCTTACCAGATGACTCATCTTCAGCTTCAGCCATTTGTTCCTCTTGGCTGCTGACCCTTGGTTGTAGCTCTTCTTGAATAGTTTTTAGTGGAGAGTGTTGGCTAGATAAAAGGGTCTGTTTTGCTTCCACAGCCACCAAAGGATCAGATTTGGATTTAACCATATTAGTACCATACTCATTGATGACAGTTGAAGAATTATCTCCAGTATCTATTTTCCAAAGACTTTTTATCTCCACATCCTGGAAAGATCTATTGGTGAAGTGTCCCCCTCCTGGGGAAATAATATCATCAAAGCTCAGTCCCTGTTCAGGGGATTCAGTTTCACCAGCAACCCCTTTGAGTGTTTCCTTGTCTGTAGGTCCAGACACAGGAAGTGTTGGAGTTGTAATTTGTTTCTCTCCTGTCTGGTCCTGCTCCACATTTTCCTGTTCTGTACCATCTTCATTTGCTTCATTTTCAGATTTTTTTTCTCATTGTCTGTGTCACCATTTGTCTGTTTACCCTCTTGGTTCTCTGTATGAGACTCCCCCTCTTTGTCTTCTTGGGGGAAGGACTGTCATCCTCTAGTCTATCAGAGTTTCTTGTCCAATTTGTACCTGCTGCATTGGTAACACCCTCAGTAGGGACTTCTCTTTGGAAGCTAAACTCATAGAAATGAAAGTCCAAAAGACCCTCCACCATGGCTGGGACTTTTCTCACATCTCTACAGCCTATCTTGACCCTCACAAAATCTCATATCCTCAATTTGTTTTTGTCCACTTCCAGAGGTATTCCAACCAGTGAAGCTACCATACAGGCTTTTTCTCAGATCTCTTATCCATAGGAAGTCCAAAGATTTTGAACCATGCAGTTTCCAGAGAGCCTTTTGCTCCAGCATTAGAGTTCCAAACTTCTACTTTGAAGAAAACATCAGGTACCGTGCCCATTTGCATGCCAGTAAAGAAATACAACTCTTCTACTTTTTTTGCAGTTGGAAACCTCATTTGGAAGGTATTGTCAGATAACTTCTTGGCATACCACCTCCAGGTAGATTGGGGGCCTGACTGGGCTTTGAATTCGTTTTCCAACTGTCTGGCTGTTACTGATCCCTTCGTGATTCTGATCAGAGCACAGCTAGTGATTTCCTTTGAAGCATCTTCCAGCCCCTCGTTCTGAATCACATGAAATCCCTGGCTAGCAGAAGCAAGACCCACAAAGGGGGCGATGCATTCCCAAGGGATCACTTCCTCACAGACTCTTGGAACATGTCCCTCTTTCTTGCATCTGCCACATACCACTGGTTTAAGGCACTCCTCTGTCTTGTGACCAAATCTTCCACATCGCCCGCAGGCACCAATAGAGAGATTACCTCCCTTATCTTCCATTATCTTCAGAGCTTCACTTTTCTCTGCTTGGGTTTTCTGCTCTTGGTTTGCTCCTTGATTGTTGGTGTTGTCAGACTGCGCTGTATCTCTCAGATGCAGATCCTCTGTTTTCTTACTTTCTTCTGGAATTGTATCTCTACCCTCCATGTTATTCCTGTTTTGATTGAGATTCTCCCTGAGATCGAAGTGATTGTCTCTGCCTTGGTTGTGTAGGTTTCCCCTCCCCAGGCCACGCGGTCTCCATTGAGAGTTAGGGTGTCTCCTACCTCTGAAATCGCCCTGTCCATAATTGGGGTGGTGATGATGTTGTGGGAAATCCCGAAATTCTCCAAACCTGTCATTTCCGGGTCCTCGCCCGTTGCGGCTTCCACCCATCGGTGCTCGCTGGCCACCAAAGCTGCCACAGTCCGCCATTGGAAAGGATCTCAGTCTTGTTACTTGCGCAAAGGATCTGGAATCCCCAGCAAGTGTCGACCACTGCCTCTCTTGTACAGAGAACTGCGCTTCAGGATTGGGGGGGAGAGGAACAGCAATTTCCACACAAACACCAACTTCCTCACTACGATGCCAGAGGTGATGAATTCGCTTTTCTAGATCAGGATCCCCATCAACAAATCGAGAACACGAAGGGTTCCCAGTCTGGGGAGTGAGAGGATTTGCGGTCCCCTTCCGAGAGCACCAAGGGCTCTCAGAAGAGGGGCTAGGGTTAGAAGGAGCGCCGCCGCTCGTGCGAATTGGGAGGGGGGATGAGGTGGTGGTTTATCTGCTCCCTCGCTCGGGACCTCTAACTCCTTTGGCCCATGGATCAGGCGGGAGGGAGGAGAGGACAGAGACGAGGGTGGTGCGCCCGGTCCACCATGGACTCGCGGAAGAGTCGTGACCTGCGCCCCTCCATGCGTGACGCGTGTACCTACCTGAGCGGCGGATGACGCGCAGTGGAGATTTGTCGTCGCCTTCCTTGCTGACGACCGGCAGATCGCCGGCGATCTCGCCGTGGAAGCGGGGGGCTCTCGTAAGGCGAGAGCGTAACCGTCATCTCTCTCTCCCGATTGATACAGGCCTGGTTAGTGACAGCATGTCTTTTTATTTTTATTTTTTTGATACCGAGCGACAACACGTTAAGGTTAGATAAGTACGTAGTGGGGTGCAATTACTCGGCAACGACAGCGACAACCGCGAGCCGTTGACTTGGAGCAGTGCTTCAGGCTAGTAATGGTAATTAGCTGCTAAATACTGACAACGGATGGATACCTGCTCCTGAAGCGGTGGATGCCATCACTGAAGCGGCTGATCGCTAATCGTCGTCATCGAGATCGAGGGCAAGCATGATTCGGACGCTATCTGCCGAAACTGTGATACAAGTCGCAGTGCAGTTAGGAATAGAAGGAACTGCACAAACTTTACTGACGACTTGACGAGAGAAAGAAAAAATGTAGAGATAACGAGTTCTACTCCAAGGGCCTGCTGCCGGCCTGCCGCTGCTGATAATTTTGGAAGGGATCACTTGTATGCCTTCGCGGAGATGGGACTATGGGAACCTGCAAGAAGAAGCATCGACCCAATTCCCGGCGTGTGGCCGCGAGACATCAGGCACCCCATCCGTGCCAGTGCCATCGTCGTCTCAGACGCGGCCAGCCGGCCACCAACCAAACCTTTGTTTAGATGCGTAAAAGGAATACTGTAAATTACTATTGCACTCTTGTTTGTATTTGATAATTATTATTTGATTATAGGTCAACTAGACTCAAAAAATTTGTCTCGCAAATTATAGACAAAATATGTAATTAGTTATTTTGTTTACCTACATTTAATACTTTATGCATGCATTTAAAGATTCGATTGTTGTGGAATCTTGTAAGTTTAGATCATTTTGGCAAAAAAAATTGAAAGGGAATCTTGCTAATTTAAAATATTAAATAAAGTCTATCTTACTATTACTAATTAGAGGCTCTTTTGGAGCCTTCACGTAAAACCACCTAGGATCCTAAGTGGATATTCTGAAAAAATAGAGAAATCCTATAAATTCTCACGAAAATCAGAAACACCCAACCATCAATCCAACAACTCTAATTATAATAACCATCAGATATGTTATCTTTCTTAATAAATTATCCACCTCTGTCATTATGAAAATAGACTAAAATAACCTTCTAAACATGTATCTAAATTACCCACCTCTGTCATTATAAAAAATCTAAACTAACCCCCTAATCTTTGTGTAAATTACTCACCTATGTCATTATAAAAATAATACAAATATCCCCTTAAATTTGTACATAAATTATCCAATTATATCATTATTATTACAAGTTAAATTACTCATCTGAATCTAAATTATATAATTATAATAATATATTAAAGTGCACCAATATAAAATTTAAAATTACTATTTCTATTATTATTTCTATTATTATTTCTATTATTATTTATATAAAAATACTACCCGCGATATATGTCACCATATATTCATGTACGATGGAAAAGATAAGAATACCAATTCACAAACAAATAGTTCAACTAAACATATATTGAATACATATGGAGGTGCACAAAATGAAATTTATTGTAACTAAATAATAAAAATATATATTTTAGAGTATGTGCTAGAATATTTAATAAATGAAAAGGGCGTGAGATAGCTAATTATAATTAATGACTTTATTTTTATATTAATTCTAATTAGCCTGTGCGGGAGCACGGGTTGATAGACTATTTTACAAAAACTTTTTGCGCGAGATGAATCTAACGAGCCTAACCAATCCATGATTAGTCCATAATTAGTGGATTGTTACTGTAGCATCACTGTTGCAATTTATGGATTAAGTGTTCTCATTAGATTCGTCTCGCGATTTACAACCCATCCATACAAAAAGTTTTATAAATAGATTTTATTTAATAGCTCATGCTTGTGTTTAAATATTCGATGTGATGTTTTTAGGTGTAAAATTTTGAGATCTAATCAAACCCTAAAGAAGAAGGGGCAAGTGCACTGCAGTGGCAAGCAAATCGATTCTTCCAGAAAAAAAAAGGGAGGTACCGAGGTGGCGAATCAGGGATATCGCGGGTCCAGCCCAAAATGGAGCCCACTAAGGCCGAAGATGATGCGCGGAGTAGCCGTCGCCGTCGTCCCCGTCAGCCGTCACGCATGCCCTGCTTATCTCTCGCCCCCGGTTCTGCCATGCTCCAAACGCGGACCTCTGTGAGGATGGCGTGCGAAGCCTCTCGTTGCCTGATTCTCACAGGCGCTCGCCACACCCAGTGAATTGTGAAACCTGCACGCGCCATTGCTCAACCTGAATGCTTCCAGTTCCAGACACGACGCCAGCCAGCCTGCCTGGATCGGAAGAATGACCGTACCGCCACCGCGGTGGTTCAGAACACTGCCGAAATTTTTTACCCTGGTGACCAATCCGACAGCCCGTGGACTTCCCATCGCGTCTTCGCTTCGATGATGACCAAGCAAAAACGCGGCGGTGGTAGCGTTGGCCTCCAGGCTCCAGTGGACAGGAACGGAGAGGAAGCGCTCGTGCCCACCTGCCGAACCCGAACCAAACCCGTAGCAGATCTTCTAGAAACCGTCGGGCGTGGCCATAAAGGCGCGCGCTACAGGAGTGCGAGCGCTAGATCCGCTCGCTCCCCGCAGGCACGAGCGAATTTGTTTCTCGCTTCGAGCGGCGCACACGACACGGGGTTCTCGGTTCTCCTCCGTGCAATCTCCGTAGGGGAAAGTGGGGGTAGGAGGTGTGGTGCGGAATGGCGGCGTCGCTTGCATCTGGGGAGGTGGTGAGGCGGGATGGAGTGGCGGAGGTGGGTGCGGGGGCGGGGGCAGAGGAGGAGGACAGGTGGGCGCGGCTGCTGCCGGAGCTGGTGGCGGAGGTGGTGCGGCGCGTCGAGGCGTCCGGCGGGGAGCGGTGGCCGGCGCGGAGGGACGTCGTGTCCTGCGCCTCCGTCTGCAGGCGGTGGCGCGAGGCCGCCGCGACGGTCGTGCGGCCGCTGCCCGAGTCCGGGGAGATCACATTCCCGGCCTCGCTCAAGCAGGTGAGGTCGTGAGGACTGAGGAGCCCGCCGGTGGGCTCAGTGTTCTGTCAACATACCACTGATTTTGTATCTCGGCTCCCGCATTAGAGCTGTAGAAATGCCAGTTTTATGGTGGAGTTTGATAGATAGATTGGGATCGATGCGAACTAAACTGTGTTTCCATAGGATTTGGGCATTTCCATCACGACTGCGAAATTGTTAAAGTGCTACGTTTGGAATCTAGACTAATCCTTGTATTTAGTTCAGGTGTTAAGTTTGATATGTGTTCGGAGAACTCTATTTCTTATCCCAAAATCCAAATATATGGCACTAGTTTTACTTGCCAGATGTTTTCATTGGATTATTTTTCCTAATTTATTGTCTATTAGGGTTGTAGCTATGGAGGTTTGAGTTCACAATTTTGTGCGAGATGTGCCAATGTCTTATTGTCCTTTTTTGGGCTTGAGCAGTTTAGCACCAATCTAGCTTTTCTTATTTATGTCGAAGGTTTAAATGAGGGGGTTCAGGTGTCTAGTTTAGATTTTTTTTTTCAGGCAGCTCTGTAGCTAAAACTGATCCTTTTTCCCTCCATTCCTTGTGATTTGAACAGCCAGGGCCAAAAGACTTCCCGATCCAGTGCTTCATCAAGCGAAACAAGAAGAACTACACGTTTTATCTCTACCTTGGGTTGAGAAACAGTAAGTATATATATGACATCATACATCGCCACCCTTCGTGCTTTGATGTGTTATTCGCTTATTCATCTTATTGGTGAACTTCTGGTCTTAGACAACACTTTGGAATGCAGTGCGAACAAACATGATTTGTTCCGAGTTTCCTTTTTTCTTTCCATCTATTTTGCTTGCTTAAGTTGTTCTAAGGATCTGTAATGGACGCGTTATAAAGGTTGTCTTTACTGAATGTTATGTTTGAACTGCTTTTGTATATCTGCGCACATTTCAGAACAGAATGTCCATTTCAGTGTCATGATAGAGCACATTAAGAAATTTTATTATTAGCACAACCTGATAGAGTTGACAAAAGATTTACATAGCTTTGACAATTGACATTCTCCTCTGCTGGGGCAGCAGAGGGGATTGTGTGCGTAAGCTAGCTACAAAAGTTTACATGGATCAGTAGAATAGTTTATCAAGTGCGTGCTTGTTTAGCATTTTTTGCTTTAGTTTACATGGTTGTTCATTCCTTACTTGATTCTCCAATAAGTTTTTTTTTATGACATAAGGTTTTCTGTTTGGTTTTAAGATCTGACGGTTGCCACGGACAAAGGGAAGTTTCTCATGGCTGCTAAAAGGTTTAGGCGAGGTGCTCATATAGAGTATGTTATTTCTCTCGATGCTGATGATCTGTCGCAAGGAAACAAGGCATATGTGGGAAAATTGAGGTACTTTCATGCCAGCCCATAGTTTGCTTTTATAGAGTTGAAATTTTAACAGCTGAGTTTGAAGAAGTGACAATTGATAGTAATACTTATTACAAGAATATATGGGCTATATAGTTATTTGCATTTGCACATCTATGCTGGGGTTACCGTACATGATTGTGCAAAACAGGTCTTCTGTCTTTGCCTTGGGGGAAAACTAAGGCAAACGTTAGTAGTTGAGCCAGTATTTGACATAAAATAGATTTAACTTTTCTTTTGCTTTTATTTTAATCAATCAAACAAATGTAGTACATGGATACGTTTGGTAGTCTTCCTTTATCCACGTTGTCTCTTATTTGTTCCCATAATAAAAAAATAGAGGATCATATTATCTCGTTTTTCATTTCTACGTTTAGGTTTTTTCAAAGTCAAACTTTTTTTTAACTTTGACCAACAATATCTTTAAAAATAGATAATTTCAAATAGAAAAGGATACATATTATAATAGTTGGTTTTCGCGATGAATCGACTAACATAATTTTTATGTTATTAGCCTCTATGATTATTTTATTATTTGTAGTTAAAATTGAAAATGTTACTTTGAAAAAGTCTAAACGTAGCTATATTCTAGGACGGACGGAGTATTGATCTTGTGCATTGGAACTCTGCATCCCAAAAGTCTATGAATTTTAAGTAAGCAGTTTACTATTGCTGATTATATGTTGCAGCATTACTCTGCTCCACATTTGATTTCTTGGTGTAGAAATATGGAGAAGAGATTTTTTTTTTGGTTCAGTCTCGTGTGTTTGTGTTGTAATCTTTTGGCCTATCGACATGACTATACTTCTGCTACACCCATTGCAGGTCTGATTTTTGGGGAACAAACTTCAAAATTTATGACAGCCAGCCACCCTATGACGGTGCAAAGGTGTCAAGCACGCGATCTATTCGGCATTTTGGAAGCAGGCGAATCAGTCCTAAAGTATCGTCAGGGAATTTTGATGTTGGACAGGTTTCCTACAAATACAACCTTCTCAAATCCAGAGGGCCTAGGAGGATGTTTTGCACCATGGAGTGTCCATCGGTTCAAGAGACCTGGGAGAATTCCTTCAAGGTGAAGTCTCTAAGGCGACCGGGTACCACTGTCCTCAGAAACAAAGCCCCACGGTGGCACGAGCACTTGCAATGCTGGTGCTTGAACTTCCATGGGCAAGTGACAGTTGCATCTGTCAAGAATTTCCAGCTGGTGGCTACAGCTGATCTGGGCTATCCTGATAATAGCGTTGGGGATGAGGAAACCGTTCTCCTGCAGTTCGGGAAGGTTGATAGTGATATCTTCACTATGGATTATCGCCAGCCACTCTCAGCATTTCAGGCGTTCGCCATCTGCCTTAGCAGCTTTGGTACAAAGCTAGCTTGTGAGTAACAATTTTGTTCGGGGTAGTTCATGTCACAGAGTTGTTTCAGCCAGTTGAATCTGCGGACGCTCTTCTCATGTCAACTGGCTGCATACTTCAGCTAGTTGAATCTGCCGACACTCTTCTCATGTTGTTACCTTTTTCTTCCGGTTTGGATCAAGGAGCAGTTTCTGCCATGTATAATCATTGTGCAGAGTTGTTTCTAGGACGAAAAATGTATGTAGGATTAGCTTGTGCTGGGAATTGAAAAAGGAAAAGGGCCTCTTGTATATATGACCTTGAATTAAGGAGATACCTAATTCCCTTTTTCTGACCCGCCATTTTATATATTGTTGTAAACTTGACGATGCTGTTTGAGTTATATAATCATGGTTATTGGTGATTGAAGTTCACCAATTTGTGTCAGCAGTAGTCTCCACAAAGAAGTCGTGATTAGTCACAAAAAAAAAAGAAGTCGTGATTGATCATCCAAGTATAACTGAAGAATTGAACCCTCCAGGAAGAGGTGAAAATTGCAATTTCAACAACAATGGTCGCCTGACTATAACTGAAGTATTGAAGCATCCAAAAGGACGTGAAAAGGTCCTGCCATAGTGCTGGCCTCAGTCGCCTATGTGCAGCAGGCGAGGTCACTGACGCTATCATCTAAACTCGCCCGCAGGGTCGATTAAGGCAGTCAGTTATTTCAGCTGCAACCTTCTAGGATTTCAGAATCACCGCTCGCCTTTGCAACGTCAGCCTCCAGTGTCTCCATCTGCAGCTCAAGCAGCCTCAGCCTCTGATTCAGGCGATGCAGCCTCTTCGTCACAGGCTCATCTGCCAAAAGGACGCAGGAACCAAGCCAGTTTCCTCTTACTGAGCATCGGGAAATGGTGAAGCAGGCGAGGTCACTGACGCTATCATCTAAACTCGCCCGCAGGGTCGATTAAGGCAGTCAGTTATTTCAGCTGCAACCTTCTAAGATTTCAGAATCACCGCTCGCCTTTGCAACGTCAGCCTCCAGTGTCTCCATCTGCAGCTCAAGCAGCCTCAGCCTCTGATTCAGGCGATGCAGCCTCTTCGTCACAGGCTCATCTGCCAAAAGGACGCAGGAACCAAGCCAGTTTCCTCTTACTGAGCATCGGGAAATGGTGACAGTCGAAGCAGACGAGTTCAGTTCAGCCTACCTAGCTGCGTGATGAACTGCGAAACGTGCGCCCCCTGCCCGTTTCCAGCAGTGACGGTCGCCCCGGCGCTTGTGGGTTCATGCGGCTTGGATGACGAGCCACCTCTCCTCCTCCCAAGCATATCTGCAGTCCAGCTGCTCGCCCTACCACTGCGATTTCCAGTTCTCAAGCAGCTTTACTGAGGTGCGCGACTGGTGCAACGACCAACGAGGCTCACAGTGTGCTTATATATGTGGCTGGTTGTACTTGAATTTTGACTGAACTCATGATTGGGTGCATCATAAATCGATTGGATTTCATGTTTGTGGTCTAAATTTTCACTGATCGAGCTTGCTTCAGTCAAATGTTGGGGGTCAGAGTCGGAGTCGGAGTCAGACCTACTGACCCGGCGACTTGGACCGGAGCCCTGGCCTCCAGTTACGATGACCGGGGGCTTCTCACTTCGCTCGCTCGTGACCTGTGAGAGACTGAGAGTGATGTAAAACCCTTAGCATTAGAAATCTGATTGAACTTTAACGCAAAAAACTGTACTCAATGGAACACGCCTATTTTTCAGTTTCAGTTTGCACATAAAACTGCGAAGGCCGCTGCGACGCGCGGGCAATTTCAGTGCCGCCGCGATTGCCGTTGCTCGGACTCCATCCGTCGACCAGCCCCGGCAGCTTTCTGTAGCTTGGGGTCGCCGGGTCGGCGACCGGTGGACAGCCCCACCCAACGCTGCCTGAGCTTACCCATGTCTGTCCGTCGGTGCCCGGTCCATCCCCGTGCCTAGAGCTCAAAAAACTTCGTGTCGATCGCAGATAGAAGGCACCTACTTATCGGTTTGATAATCTCCAACGGTTCTCCAATAAATCTTTTCCAATAACCAGCGTAGTACTTTTTCAGTTATTGGCAGATCCGTAGCGTAGAGGCGAGGCAGGGCCGGGTCATCCGGCATGGGGCAGCCCTGCACTGCAGCTCACCACGGGTCGATGCCTCAGCAACCGACGTGAGGAGTCGTTCAGTCCAAGTCCGCGCTGAAACCGGCCGTTTCCCTTCGAACGGATCGAAAACGCTGCGCCTCTTCCGCGCGGAAACTGGCCTGAGGAACAGGGAAAAAGGGTTGCAACGTTAATGGCGTGAAGGCCCTGCCCCGGCTCGAGCGTTGCCGGTGGGCGGCGTCGTGCACGCGCGCGACTCCGTCTCCGGCGCGCTGCTCGCGTCGTGTGAAAAGTCGTGGCCGGGGGAGTCGGCCTCACGGCCGCCGGTTCAACTCGAGCGCCGCAGGAATGACGGAGAGTCCTTGTCCGCGGCGGCGTGCGTCTCCGGCGTCACAAATCTGACCAGGCTGAAGGCCTACCTCTAGCTCTAGCATCTTGGCCGTACGGACTTCCAGTATTGATCACGCAATTGAACAAGCCAGCCAGATCCACGTACAGAATCCTTGGCTGCGGCCGTGGCAACTTGCTTGGGGGGCAGGCAGCGCCGGCCGGCCGGCGTGGCTACCACGGGCTACGGGGGCGCGTACAGCCAGAGCCAGCCGCCCCGGCCGGAAAACGGGGGCAGGGGTAAAGGCAAAGGCAAAGGCAAACCGACGGGCGGGCGGGCGGGCGACGTGCTGTGCTGGTACCCGCCGGCCGGCCGGCCGGGAATTGATGGGTGGGTGGTGGGGACGTGGGGTACAAGCAAGCGAGCGTGACTCGCGGCGCTCGGGCCGGACGGCCGGACGTTGCCATGGGGACCCGCACGACGCCGGTGGTGGTTCCCGAGTCCCCGCCGCGCGTCGGCGCGTGCGATGCCGTGCCGTGCCGGCCGCGCTAGTGCGTAACAGGCAAAGGGCCGCGGCGGCCCTGAGAGAAGGGCAAGTCCATCCAATTCAATGCGACCGGCTGGCTCGGCTTTCCTTTCGCTGGCCGCCGGTCGCACGGGCCAGAGCAGCCGGCCGGCGGCGCGCGTGGCGATGTCGACTCCTGGGAGGAGACGGACCACGTAATCCGAACGGCGAACGCGCGGCGCCGCCCTTCACGGCCGGACGGCGGCAACCTCTGGTGTCGTGTCGCGCGCGGTTCGCCGGAATATATATTTTTTAGGCCCTCTTTGTCAGAGCTCCGCTCCGGCTCTAAAACGGGCACCAGCCGAAGCTCTGCCAAACGGTGTACTTTGCACCAGCTCCAAGCGTGAAGCTGCCCCTGGAGCCCCTCGCGGCTTCCACACGCGAGGAGGAGCCCCAAAACGTAGCTCCGCGCGGCTCCTCCGGCTGCTAAATCGCGACTGTCATCTTTGCCCCCGGTTTCGCTGCGCTCGCCTCCTCCCGCATTACCCCGGTCACTTCGCACGATCCGCTTTCCTCAAGGCGCTGGGGCTGCGGCAAGCCGGGTGGCGGATGGCGCGGCCGGAGGCCGCGTGGCGGCGGGCGGAGCGAGCTGCGGGAGGCGTGCGCCGCGGGCGAGGCCAGCTGCGGGAGGCGTGCGCAGCGGGCGAGGCCAGCTGCAGGCGGCGGATGGCGCGGCCGGCTGCCGAGGCCGCGCGGCGGATGGCGAGGCCAGCTGCGGCCTGTGCGGGAGGCGCGCGGGGCAGCTGCCGTGGAGGCGGCTTGCGGGCTCCAAGGAGGCCGGAAACGAGCATGGAGGCTGGTGCGGCGAGTTCGGGAGGCAGGGGTGCAGGGAATCAGGAGACGACTGTGAGCCTGTAAAGAAGGATAAGGTGGAGAGAGAAAGGAAGGAGAAAAATAGGAAGAAAATGGAAAAAAAGGAGAAGAGGGTATTATGGTCATTTCATATTTTCTTTATATTTTAAAAGGTAGATGGAGCTGTTTTGTCAAACGTTTTTCCAAAATAGCTTCAGCTCCACCATAAAAACCGCTCCACCAATGGAGCCAGAGCCAGAGTTGTTTTTGAAAAAGCCGGAGTTCTACCAAACAAGTCCTTAAAGGAAAGTTCGCCGGAATATCTTGCTCCGGATTCAAAAAGGGACGGCATTGGAACGCACGGTGAGGTGCCCGGCGGCAGGAGAAAGAGGCTGGCAGCTGCGTGACCGTGGTGCCGGCTGCTCGCTGGCATGCCAAACATCGGCGGCTTCACGCGGACCATGGGGGTGGGCGGTTCTCCATCGCTGCGAAATGCCGCCGAAATCTGGCGATTCCGCACCCTCGATGATGTATCGCTGCGATCATGTGGACATGTGGTACCAGTCCATCACCGAAACAAACGATCAAAACTTAGTATAACACACTTAATTAAACGTAACCGCCATCATTTGAACGCATCAGGCGCATTAACTTAATTAAGTGTAACTTGACATGTTGTTTTCAACCCACAGACCGATCGAAACACACCAGAAGTCTCGCACGAAGGCGAGCGCAGAAGGTACCAGCACGATATAAACTTATAAAAATAATAAACTACGTTAAGACTTTTACAAAACAGTTTTAAATTTAAAATTTATAAACGAAAATATAGTAGCGGAAAAGAATCTAACTTACAAAGTATTTTTACTAGAGAATAAATAAAACAAACTAAATAAATCGAGAACTACCGAGACGTGAAGACAAAACGCCACATCGAGCCCACTGATATGACACCTAGTTAGCTCCTAAACCTGAAATAGGGTAAACAACAAATCCTGAGCAACTAATACTCAGCAAAACTTACCCGACCAGTGGGTATAACATAGCCCACATACCTAGACATGCAACACCTTTGGCTGGTGGTTATTTTGCAAAAAACAACGACTAAAGTGAGTCCTTAATTTCCATATTTTAACTCCAGATTCTATACAAATTAACCCTAATCCAATATTTGCATAAACAAACTATAGCAAACATGGTGGTGCAATTAAGAATAATTCAATATGTTCAACATTATATATATATATATATATATAACTCACATTCTAACATTTTGCTATGATGCAGTAAAGAGATCAAAGCCCTCATAACCGCGAGACACGGCGAATCGATTCGATTTAACCTTGCAAGGTGGACCTAACCAACACAACACGTATAAGCCCCGTCGAACCACACCTACCAACCTTTCCCCTCTCCGCCTCGAACTACAGGACCGCCCCACCATCATATGGTCAGCCGAGCTCAACGTGAGACCACCAAAAGTAATATATGCATCTCCGTTTCTCTGCGACTACTCGACCACCCCAGGAGGTGAGATGGAGTCCTGTACTTTCGAAGTAAGGCAGTACTCGGCTTACCGGTTTCGACTACCTCCTACTCCCGGCATGCGGTTAGTACAATTCAATCCCCGATCAGCACTGCCGACAACGACCGGTCCTTAATCGACACAGACGGGACTAAGACACCCAGAAATCATGTCCTGCTGCCATTCCTATGTATCCTCATCATTTCCCGTCCGGTCTTAATTCTCCATTTATTCCATATCAAATTCGACATCTCATGTACTGTAATATAATTATATCTCATATCTCGCGAGTAACCGGAAATTACTCGACTTCTAAACATCCTATATCTCGCGAGTGCAAGAGATCACTCGTCTTCTACCGGAAAACCATTAAGCATAGCACTTCTATCGTCCTATACATACTAGTATAACTCAGGAAATCTTATGAATCATGCAACTAGGGTTCCATACAATTCTTAAACCTAATGCACAATTAATAGTTACGTATATAGGTGTCATAATTTAAAATAATCGGATGTGCACCGGGGCTTGCCTGAGGGTAACACTAAGTTAGTGTTAATATTAACAAGGCCTTGGGCCCTTCCAACCATTGGGCCGGGTCTTCACGAATCCCCTCTCAATCCTGCTTCACCGATCTTGAGTTTCACGATCCATCTATAGTCAACATTCTCACCACGTATTCTATACGAATGCATATGAAATGCCAATTAATGTACATGCATATAAATAATGCGGATATAATTTCACAAACACGAAGCAACTATCGACCGAGTATAAACGCTACGATTCTCATATAATTACGACTGTCAGCCCTACTACTACCGGTCAGACCGGTATACCAAACCGGTCAGACTGGTCTGGTCTGTGTGCGACTCGAGATCAAAAATCCGGACGTATTCTCGGAGTATCCAGACTCCCAAGTCCGGAGAATCCGGACCTAAACCCAGAATGTCCAGACTATCACAAACTCGGAGTATCCGGATACATGGTAGGACTGTCCGGACCCCTACCGGTCAGACTGGTCGCTCCGACCGGTCAGACCGGTCTAACCCTGACCAAAAGCTGGAATCCTTGGCGCGGCGAAAATCGCCCACAAATCCTTAAACCCTTCTAGGCACTAGTTCAGGTATACCTTTAGAGGGGTTTGACCAGAGAAAATCACCTAAAACTATCTAGAAAAGGAGATCGGACAATATAAGCATTTATACCTTGAGTGAGCTCCTTTGTGCACAAAAACTTGAATTCCATGCACCCCAAGGAGGGAATCGTGGAGAGGAACTCATCCCACGCCAATTTGATCTTTTTCCCGGCCTTGGAATCAAGTTGGGGTGAGGATTTGGGACTCTAGGGCTTGGGGAGAGGGGGAGCACTTGAGGGAGAGAGTGAGGGAGGGAGTGGACGTGAGAGAGGGAGAGAGTGACGTGAGAGAGTGAGGGTGGACGTGAGAGAGTGAGGGTGAGCGTGAGGGAGAGAGAAATAGAGTGTTTAAAATGTTTGTGGGTCACACATGTCATACAGGTTCGACCGGTCATACCGGTTGTTCCGATCGATCAGACCGGTCCGGCCCAAGCTGACAAAAAAACAAACTTTGGTTTAGTGATTTTGTCGCTTGGGTTGGAAACTAATGGCAGTGATTAATTTAATTACAGAGAATTAGCACCTGGCGTGTTACAGTAATTTTCCGAGGGCGGCAGTGGCTATAAAAAAAGTGAAAAAAATGATGCACTCATCCTTCATCTGCCGCGGATGGATGAGATTGATGCGCCGCCGCGCCGGCGGCGACTATTTTTTTTGAAAAGATAGCAGGAGCACTGCTCTATCATTTAAAAAAGAGAAACAATCGTACATAACGTGTCGAAGTGTACACCACCACACAAATAAACACACACCACACAGCTACACATGTTACACCACCACCACCTGGGAGAGGAGTTGAAAGCAAGCCGTCGAAAACTACGCCGTCGACAGTCCGCTGCAAGCCCAAACAGCTACTCGCACTCCTCACCACGAGACTATCACTGTTAAGACGCACGGACAAGATCGTAGGCCCATAGAGACCCTCGTAGGGCCGCCGTATGCAGCCGAGGCCTGCGCCGGCAAGCGCAACCCCGCCGCGCCGTGCCGTCCTCTTGGCCGGGCGAGGTCGCCAGTCGCCACCACCCAACAGACAGAGACGACAATAATTGTCAGCCTCCTCACACGCGGGCCCACCAGCAGCGCCCCCCTCCCTCTTGGCCGGGCGAGGTCGCCACCACCCAACAGACAGAGACGACAATAATTGTCAGCCTCCTCGCACGCGGGCCCACCAGCAGCGCCCCCCCCTCCCCTCACCCACCCCGCGCCGCGATCCGAGAGCACGCCGAGCCGAGCGGTTGTCTTCTCTCTCTCCGCCTCCCCCGCGCCCCTCTTCACTGAGAGCGCCTCTCCCATCCTCGGCCTCTCTCTCTTCTCTTTCGGCGCCTCCGAACGGCGCGGCGACCAGCTCAGCAGCCCCCCACCTGACACGCCCGCGCGGCTCCCGTGCCCCGAGGCCGCACGAATTGCCTGCCCTGCCCCTGCCGCCCGCCACACCGGGGGGGGGGGGGGGGGGGGGCACGCCAATAATTTTCTCGCCGCCACCGCGCGCCGTCCGGTCTCCGGACCCCGGTGGCCTGTCGCTTCGCCTCTCGCGGTCTCGCCTCGCCTCGCCCCTCCCGCCTGCGCTACGACGCTCGCCGCGCCTGCAGGCCGCCAGCGCCCCTCCCTGCTGTCCCACCCGCCCCCGTCTCCGAACCCAAAACCCACCGGCCTCGCTTTCGCCGGTTACCCGGTCAAACGCATCCAACGGCGGGCGGCACGTCTCCGATCGGGTCACCACGATGCCCGCCCCGCCCGCCGGTCAGGTCGCCCCCACCGCGTCGTCACGTGCGACGCGCGTGCCGCGCCGTGCCGTCCTCGGCCGGCGCCCCACCGGCCCACCCCTCCGTCGCCGTGTCCTTTTATTCCACCCGGCCTCGCCTCACCGCACCTCCCCCCAATTCACGCCACCACCACGACTTCCGTGCTCGCCGTCTCGTCGGGCTAGGGTTCGGCGCGAGATCTGATTCCGGGCGCCGGAGGAGGAGGGGATGGAGGTGAGGGAGATGGCGATGGCCGCCGCCGCCGCCGCGGCGGTGGGCGGGGCAGGGGGCAAGCTGCCGCCGCCCAATCCCAACCTGCCCTACAGGGAGGACTGCTGGAGCGACGGCGAGACGGCCGCGCTCGTCTCCGCGTGGGGCAGCCGCTACGTCGAGCTCAACCGCGGCAACCTGCGCCAGAAGCAGTGGCAGGAGGTGGCGGACGCCGTCAACTCGCGCCGGGGAGCTTCCGCGCGCCGCCGCCCGCCGCGCACCGACGTGCAGTGCAAGAACCGTGTCGACACCCTCAAGAAGAAGTACAAGGCCGAGCGCGCCCGCAACGCGCCGTCCGGCTGGTCCTTCTTCCATGAGCTCGACCGCCTCGTCGGCCCCACCCTCAGCGCCTCCGCCTCCAAGAGGCCCTCGCCGCCGCAGGCGCCTCAATTTGCCCTGCCCTTCCATCCACCAGCCTTGAGGAACCATCAGTCGCCTTCACCGTCCCCGCCTCCGCCTATGGCTCTGCCGCTGCCCGACTACCACCGTGGGTCTCCACTTCCTGCTGCTGCGCTCATCCAGAAGGCCGCTGCAGCTGCAGCTGCAGTTGTGTCTGATCCGGAGGACTCTGATGATGACGGTGGTATCAATAATCACAATTCACATAGGTCGCCGTCGCACTCGGTGTCCTCCCTCTCTGGCGATAACAAGAAGCGCAGCAGAGATGAGGCTGGCAGCGGGGGTGACAAAGGTTTCAAGGAGCTAGCAAGGGCAATCGAGGCTTTTGCGGAGATGTATGAGCGCGTGGAGAATGCTAAGCAAAAGCATGAATTGGAGATGGAGCTTCAGCGAATCGAATTCCTGAAGCAGCTGGAGGTGAAACGCATGGAGAATTTCGTCGACGCCCATGTGAAGCTTGCTAGGGCAAAGCGCCCTAAGAAGACTACAGGGGGTGCAGCTGATGACGCTGGTGCAATGGAGTTGGTTGCCACTGTTGCTTCGATGCCTTTTGTCTCCACCTCCAACTTCCTCTGATGTTGAAGGAAGAGTTCAGGTACAAGTCCAAATTTTGGATTAGCATCACCATAGACAATTGTTCATTTATCTGATTTATGGCTATTATGTAATTCTACTGTGGATGTGAGTTTTAATTACTGACGAGATCATTATGTTCTATTAGAGGGATACTTTTCGGATGCTAACTGTACTGTGTCACAATTGTCCATGGACCCTGTTCTGGATAAGTTTGGCATTGAGAATTTAGCGATATGTGCGCACGTATGTGCCTGACATAGTAGAAACTAACTCATGATCTTATGAATTAGCGAGCCTGTTTGTGAGCGCTAATTTGCTCAAGAATAAACAATCTTCCAACACCTCTGGAGAGTAAACCATCTTTGGCACCTCCAGTAGTCCAGCATGTGCTGGAGCATTTGTACCATTGCATCTCCGCCTCTCCTTAATATGTTGCGAATGAGTCACTGAAGTTAAAAATCGAGCACTTCAATTGGGTTCGGTAGCTCAAGCTAATCATGTATGCTATTATATGAAAGGCTTTCATAGGCTCAGCACTATAGGCAGGGTGTGCGTTATGACCTCCTTTTGTTTTCCTAAAGCACATGCTGACAGCCTTTTCAAACTCGCCCTCTATTATGTGTAAACTAATTTAAATTTGTCTAATGAAACTACAGTAGATTCAGCCGGCAGCAGAGAAACTATATCTGTATGTTGATCAAGTATTATTTTTGCTAACATATAGTTAGGAAAGGTAAATTGTATGTTTGAGAAGGCTGCTGATATCCAAAATGCCATGCTCAACTGCTCAAAAGAATGGATGTAGTTATTTACATGTAGGTGATCCTAGTTGAGCTGAGTTTGACAACGATTCAGTGTCAAATTTGTTAAACAAACCAGGATTGAAGTTTAGGGTTAGGCGGATGAACTGTTAATATTACTTAGGTTTAAATTTGTGATTTTGACAAGTACTTGCTGATGATCTGTTTATCATTTTGGTTTGAAGAGAGTACTGTTGGATCCATATTAATTTACTTCTGTATCCTGATGTTTGCGCACCTGAACTCCGCAGAGTTAAACAATTTGGAATCTAGTCTTGTCCCTGTTTGTGCAAAGTGTTGCACACAGATTGGAGTTATTATGTTTTGTGCCATAATTATGTTTACAGAGGAGCTTGTAATTTTTCTGTTGTTGATCTTAACAAAAATCCAGATGTAACTCACGGGGATGTTGCTGTGGTCCTTTCTGGCTGGAATTTTTTTTCTGTGATCAGGCAGCTGATTACTGTCCAATGATGTGTTATTTGTTATTTGAAATTTAAGAAACTTCAATCTTTACAACAACATAGGGTGAAATCGTGGTTCGGGGGTTTCCTTGGTCAGTTAGACTGAGGTTTCTTCTTGGTGAGAAAACTGTTGGGGTGCGGTCGTCCCTCACGGGTTGAGTTTTTCTTTAGCGGGAAACAGGGGCGGAGCTGAGCTTTGCCATTGGGGTCCGCCGACCCTGATGAATCTTGAAAGAAAAAATCAGTAGCAAATTACTGTATCTGGTTGTTAATAGTTCATGATGACCCGTCCTCTTCTACATAAGATCCCGGTGCTCTACTGGTCTAGCTTCGCCCCTGCCTGGGAATATCCATAGTTTCATACTAGCGGGATTTTAAACCTTGCTCTTTAGGCCTGAATATTGTCTAACCACCTGTCTGGTTTGAGGTCCAAGTTCATCTTCTGTGCCCTACTCCTGGGTAGAACTGCTAAAAGCAGGTTTTCATACCTTTAGATATAGTTGAACAGGAATTTGTTTTGGTTCACACTTGTACAGACACTAAGAAATAAGGTTGTACAACCACTAACAAACCACGGAGCCATGATTTTTGGACGCTGAAACTTAAGTCCTTGTCCACATACAAGTTTTTCTTGGGTAAACATGTGTTCATATAACTGTAATATATCATCCGGATGGATTAAGTCTTATTTTCTTAACATGATTACTTCACAATTACATTTGCATTCTGTATCATGCTACAAATTTGCCGTTAAATAGCTGTATCCTTGCGCATACTTTAAGCAAGTCATTTTGACATGTTATGTACCATTTGTCTAAACAAATATGCCTCAATGTTACAATCCTATGGCTGCTCTTCTCTTAAATGATTTATTCATTGTTTACCAACTAAATTCTCTTTCTGCAGATCATTGATGGCGTCCTCTCTGGTGAAGGGCTGCTTGGTAGTGAACGCTACTGCCGTTGGGGTATTATTTGGTCTGCGCTGTTCTTCTCAGGTTCACCGCTGTTTGTAATCTAGTACATGAACTAATCGAGGACTAAAAAAATCTTAGTGTAAAGCTATGTGGGCAGTGTTTTTTCCCGGCTGTTTACCTGATTGTTTTATTGACTCTGTAGCTCAGAGTGTCTGACCTCGTCTGCAAAAACATGGTGAATGAAAATGGTGTCGAATCATTTACTTGCCTCCTGGTCTCTTGTGACCCGGTACTTCAGATAAGAGTTTTTGTTTTGTTCCTTTTTTTTATGAGGACATACTAGAGGATATTGCCTGTCCGCATGTAAACGGCGAATGGCGTCCGCATGCAGCTGCGAGCTGGCGCGACACACTTTACGAACGTGAATGCTCGATTGCTTTCTGCTTGGTAAACATTTTGTATAGTTAACGCCCATCCCAGTGAGGGGCCGTTCGCCTTAGTGCATTTTTCGCGATAGCTAGTAGGATGAGTATTTTTCGCGATAGCTAGTAGGATGAGTAGCTCACTCTGAGCCGTACTTGCTCCGTTAAGTTGTTCCCTTTATCTTTGAGAGTAAAATTATTTTATATTCAATCAAAATTATAGAAAGAGTATAAAGA